>NC_066518.1:7289109-7434109 GCF_024679095.1 Eriocheir sinensis
ATCACTGGACAAACTCAGTTGCTATAAAACGGTTTTTCGGGCCAGCTATGCAAATCTGTTCCCTGGGTCACGCTCCTGCACAGGACTCCCACCCTTGCGTAATTCCTTCGAATCCTTGTCAGTGAAACAGGGATACCCAGCTGGCCGGTGAGGGTGGCAGGTGCCCGCCCGTGTGGGAACCGCCACCCGCCTCTATTCTCACAGCGAGTCACGACCACTGGTGTCTTAGGCCTTCGCTCAGGTGCAAGGGTGTGACAAGAGTCTAAATTTCCTTCGTCAGGTTGCGTCAAGTGACATCTTTCGATGACTTTACCGCCAGATGTATTGAGAGTCTACAGAAGACGGAGGTGCATTTGCTAGAGACGTAAAGATGGCGGTGGTGTGTGCACAACGAAGCATAAAGGTACGTGAGCACAAAGGTCTGGTCCAAGTGAGTCGGTTTAACACAATAGCCACGACATCGCTGTACTGTTGCCGCCTCTGAGGTGCCGCCACACGCCGCCTTGCCATAATGCGATGCACCGACGACAGTTTTCTTCGCTTCCTGTGTCCCGTCCTGCCCGTCACGTTCTCTCCGTCAAGTTGTATTACAAATATCTTGGTCAGTCTAATTCAACTATTCAATGTGTCTGAAGTAAAGTCCCTGTAGAAAATGATCGCAAAACGATGCCCAGGCACCCGCAACTCCGCCCACCGTGAGGAAAGAAAACGGTAGCCCGGCAGGTTACTCCCGCCGCTCAGCGCCCCGGGCGACTTTCCCTGCGTCAGGATTTTTAACTCTCTTCCTGCTCTTACTATTTTTTTTATCGTGTACGGTAGTATGTCTACTAGCATAATGAAATTAATCCTAAATTGCTCTTAAGGGCCATTGGAGGGGGGGGAAGGGTTATTTTTTGAAGCGGCGCTGGCTTCAGACGGGAGACTATTCCATTTGGAACCAATTTCGGTTGTTGTGGGTGACTGCTTCCCTGCAGCGAAGATGATCGTTACTGACCGCAGGAAGCCTCACACTTCCTCCTGACCACAACACACTGCCCCGCCCCGCCCCGCCCTGCGCTGCCCCGCCTCGTTCTCCTCCCCTCCTGGTCAACACCCGCATCGCCACGCATCCTTCAACCCCCCCCCCCCGCCCCCACGGTCCTCAAAGGCTAGGATTACGCAGGCATGGGTCGGGTGCTTCTTTGCTTCTCACGTTCTCTCCCGCTACTAATATCAGCTGCGATCCGAGCTTTGTATTTCCAAGATAAGATTAAGGTCTTCATGATGCCATATCTCACGCCAGACCCTATCTAGATACCCCCCCCCCAAAAAAAAAAAATAAAAAAAACGCACTTTCTATAATGCATAAAGATACACAAAGACAACTAAAATCAGTTCATCTTACCTCATCTTTTTTTTCTTTCAGAAGTAAGGGAAGCAGCTCTTGGGGAAAGTTAAAAATCCGAAAAGCCAGCCAGTTTTTGAGTCAAAGAATTTAACATACTTGGTAATGTTAGGCGTGAGATTAACAGTAACAGAATGACCTCTCTTTCGGCCACCTCTTTCGATTCTTTTTTTTTAGGAGCAGCGTGTAGCGTTTTTTTTTTTATTATTGTTTCCTTTTTTCAGTGCCCTTGAGCTGTCTCCTTTGTCGTAAAAAAAAAAAAAAAAATTATGTCTTCTTCAATTTAGCCTCTCCGCCCTTTGAAAGAATGATCATCAAACACGTAATCCAAAACTAACCATCGACCTTGTTCGCCCGTAGCTCTGGTGACGCATATCGCACGGCTGCAAGTCTTTAATCCTCATCACCCTCCAATACCTTGCCTGACGCTCACCACCATGACAAGCCCAGACTATCACCACTCCTGTAATGCGCCACGACCATTTTTTTTTTTTTACAGCAAAGGAGACAGTTCAAGGGCGCAAAAAAGAAAAATACTTCAATACTCCAATCTTTACCATGCTCCATCACTGACTTCTAAAAACACTTCTATGTTCGGCGACAACCACTGACATTACTTTTTTCCATCATCATATATGCCCGCCGTTGGGTCTCACCGCTATCATCAGCTAGCATAAGGAAACACTGTACTATATGAGCAGCTATCGACGAATAATTAAAGCAAACAAAAGTCTTAACGTCCTCCAACCTTTATTTCATTCATACGTTTCTTCTTTTGATTATCGCAAGTATTTTTTTTTTTCTCCATTTTTAATATACGATTCCCCAGACACATGATATCAATGAAAAAGTCCTCTCCTCAACCTTTGTTTCCTTTCCTTTCCTATTACCATCGAAGCCGTGTCTGCTGCTCCACTTCTAATACGATTCCCCAGACACTTGATAGCCCTGAAAAAAGTCTCTAACGTCCTCTTCTCAACCTTTATTTCATTTACTTTCCTATTACCATCGAAGCCGTGTCTGCTGCTCCACTTTTAATACGATTCCCCAGACACTTGATATCCCTGAAAAAAGTCTCTAACGTCCTCTTCTCAACCTTTATTTCATTTACTTTCCTTTTAGTATTGAAGCCGTGTCTGCTGCTCCACTCTTAATGCGATTGACATGTAATATCGCTGAAAAAAAAGTAACGTCCTCTCCTTAACCTTTATTTCATTTACTTTCCTTTTAGTATTGAATGAACATGCATCGACACGCCACCAAAAAACTGAAGGAGGGAGAGAAAGGAGACCCAGACGGAGTCATGCCCCCCCCCCCTCCCCTCCCTTAATACATGCCCCACTCTTAATACGATTCCCCAGACATGTAGTATCGCTGAAAAAAAGCAACGTCCTCTCCTTAACCCTTACTTCATTTACTCTCCTTTTACCATCGAAGCCACGTCTGCTGCTGCACTTGAATACGATTCCCTCACACAGGCCGCATCAAAGACTCCGTTCCCGCTTTTATTCCTGGCCGGCGCCGACACTGTCAAGGCGCGCCGACCGAAAACCCGCCGGTGAAAGAGGGGGAGAAAGGAGGGAGGGAAAGATGGGCGGCAGTACGCCACCTTGCAGCGAGGAATGCGGGAGATGAGCGGCCGAGACAGGTGGGGCAGGTGACGGCCGCGTGAGAGGAGAATACCTGTCCGAAGGAATCTGGGCGGGAGGGGCGGGTCGAGGGTGGACATCTGCTGTTGGGAAGGCTGAGGGGCGCCAAAGAACGAGAGAAGGGGCTGTGGGAAGGAAGGGAGGAGGACTAAGAGGAGGCGGGTCGCGGGGAGGGAGGTAGGAAGGAAGGAGATCGGGGAGGAGGAGGGGTTGGGAACTTCTCACTTACCGTTCACACAGTCGCGCTCACCGACGCACGCACACACGAAGCGGCGGACACTTGCTGCTCCAGTCGGTCTCGAGGAACGATTCAGGTGACACACACAGGGGAGGAGGTAGAGCGCCAGCCTGAGGGAGGGAAAGGATACACATTTTAACATTCAACGCTGCGAAAAGGAAACTCCGCTACCACCGACGAGGAAATCATACCCGGTCCATTACGAGAAACAGCGCCAACTCGTGTTCCATGTGAAGGGAAACTCGTGCAACAGTAACAGAATTTAGTGACTCAGAGGAAAGTTTCTTGCGTGAACTTTAAGGAGTGATAAAAAAAAAGTGCGAGGAGTACGTGTGAGTGAGGAGGAGGAGAAGGAGGAGGAGGAGGTGTCATGATGCTGTCTGTGTTGAGCATGATGGAGGGGGGCCACCTACACGAAGAGGAGGAAGAGGAAGAGGAGGAGGATCACCAGCTGGAAGAGGAGGAACAAGGGCATGATGGATTGCAGCTCTCCAAGGCGGAACTCAGGAAGGTACGTCAGTAGTCTCCACTCTTTCCTGGAATGCCAATATCCTGTCAATCTTGTTAACGCGAAAACACAATAATCTCTCCTTCCCATAAAAATAATGGCACTGAATCTATTTCCTGATCTATCTGTTTGGTTATTCAATCTATATTCGTTGACCTATCTTTCTTGAGCAATGGTTTTTTCCTTCTGTAAATTTTCTTATAGCTCAGCACCAATATATATACTTCAGTGGTTTTCATGGGTCTTTTTAAATCGGGTGGCTATTGATGTGGTCTTCGCGATGGACACTGCTTGCTTGACTGGTCACTGAGAGATGAAAGCTCGAACGAGACTTTCTTTCCAGGAATGTCAATAACCTGTCAATCTTGTCAACGCGAAAACACGAAAATCTCTGTTTCTTCTCATAAAAAAATGGCACTGAAGCTATTTCCTGATCTATCTGTTTAGTTATTCAATCTACATTCGTTGACCTATCTTTCGGCCACTCCTCTAACTCTTTATAGGAGCAGTGAGTAGCGGGCTTTTTTTTCTTCACATTTGTTACCTTTTTTATGCCCTTGAACTGACACCTCTGCTATAAAAAACAACAACAACAACAAAAAAACAATCCACAGGTGTATGTCAAACGGTAATTACGGTATTCAGGAAAGCTTGAAGTGCAAAAAAATAAGCTTAGAGTAAAAAAAAGGTCATAAACACG
Source organism: Eriocheir sinensis (assembly GCF_024679095.1). Lineage (NCBI taxonomy): Eukaryota > Metazoa > Arthropoda > Malacostraca > Decapoda > Varunidae > Eriocheir > Eriocheir sinensis. The sequence goes on from NC_066518.1 coordinate 7,293,589, forward strand.
TCAAGAACAGAATGAACATGCATCGACACGCCACCAAAAATCTGAAGAAGGGAGAGAAAGGCGACCCACTATACGGAGTAATGCCCCCCCCCCTCCCCTCCCTCCCCCGGAATGACCCTCACCCCCTTCCATTACTCTCCCTTCCTCCCCTCAATAAAGGAATCTGCCCCCCTTTTCCGACCCCCCTTCTCTGCCCACTCCCCCCTTGATTCACCCTTACTCTCCCCTCCCCTCGTCTCCCCCTTATCTCCCCTGCTAAGGAGTATTGCCCCTTTCTTAACTCCTCCCCCCGCCCCCCGCAGAGGATGTCATGCCCCCTCTCCCCCTCCACCCATACATTTCCATACCTTCCGTCCCCTTCACTTACCCCTAAACCCCCTTCTCTGAATCCTCCTCTCCCCCCCCCCCCCCATGAAGAACGCCATGGACCCCTTCTTCTACACTTCTAAGCCCCGTCCATCCCCCTCCTCACCCTGCTTCACCTCGTTCCCCCAATTCCTCACCCTCAGTCTCCGTTTCACACCCCGTTCCCCACACTTCCTCACCCTCCCGCCTTCCCCCATTCCACTACCCCCCTGCAGCCACCGTAAAAAATGCCATGGACCCCTTCACTTCTTCACCCCTTCCTTTCCCTTACTCACCTACCCCCCCCTTCCGCAGAGCAACAAGCCCATCATGGAGAAGCGGCGGCGGGCGAGGATCAACACTTGTCTCAACGAACTCAAGGCGCTCATCCTCGACGCCATGCGGAAGGACGTGAGTAGATGCGCTTTTGTTTGATGGATTAGAAGGACGTCACTCACACGGCCACGAATTCAACTTGATAATGAACGTCCTAAAACCTATAAACACCCATTACGATAGTTATGCTCCAGTTTATATTGCATCTAGCCATGGTGAAAGGGGAGGGAAGCGGGAGGAGAAGGAGGAGGAGAAGGAGAAGGGCTTGATTTGAAGGATTAGGAGGTCATCACTCACACGGAGGCAAAATCAGCTTGTTATATGTCCTTAAGCTTAATGATAGATGTTATTAAGCTTGTAAACACTCATTAGGATTGTTGTGCTCAAGTTTATATTATATCTCGTCATGGTTAAGGGGGTATAATGTAAGCAGGAGGAGGAGGAGGAGGAGGAGGAGGAGGAGTTAAAGCAAGAGATGGAGAGAGAAAAACGGGGGTATTAAGCAGGAGGAAGAGGAGGAAGGAGAAAAAGGAGGAGAGGGAGAGAAAAAAAAAACGGCGGGTATTTCTCAGGAGGAGCAAGAGGAAGAGGAGGAAGTGGAATCAGGAGGAGACGGAGGGAGAGAAAAAAAAGAGGGGTATTAAGGAGGAGGAGGAATAAGAGGAGCAAAAGGAGGAGGAGGAGGAGGAGGAGGTGAATCGGGAGTAGAGGGAGAGAGAAAAACGGCACCGGTCACTCACTCCCTGTCTCCCTGTCACCCCATCCTACCGTCCATCTCTGCTAACCTTACCCAGAGCCAGACCTTCCCCTGCCACCCCTCTGCTTCCCACGGCATGTCACTCACACCTCCCGCCCCCACACCACCCACACCCCGCCCCGCCCCGCCCCGCCCCGCCCTCTGCACAGGTTGTCTTGTCACTCCTCCTCTCACGTCACGATGCCCTCAGTCTTTCCCTCTTCCTGCAGGTTAAGAATCACGGTGAATTCATTTCCTTACTATTTGGGAAAGGTTTAAAGGTATTCTGCGGGTATTTCGTGTGACCATTTAAATAATCTAAATAATGTACGAGTCAAAAAAAAAATTGTGAAGAGTAAAAAAATATGAAGGTGATAGGAAATGATTTGCTTAAGAGAAAGAAGGTTCGAAGTAGTAGTCAGTGTGTGTGTGTGTGTGTGTGTGTGTGTGTGTGTGTGTGTTGTGGATCACCTGCAACTAATTACGGCAGGTTAGTGGCGTGCGAATGAATAGAGGAGGAAAATGAATAAGCCTCTGACACCTTCCTCGCTCCTCCTCCACCTCCACCTCCTCCTCTTCCTCCTCCACCTCTAGGGTTACACAGGCGGCTCCTCTGACAGGGTGCTTGGCTAGGAGGAGGAGGAGGAGGAGGAGGAGATAAATCCCTTAACACACAATAGGGTGATGATCCGATATGAACGTGTGCACCATAATTGTCTGCATGTGTGTGTGTGTGTGTGTGTGTGGCGGGGGTTGCGCCCTTGTGGTCCCGAGGCGAGGCGTGGGAACGGTGCGTCGCCTCCGGATTCCCTCACACACACACACACACACACACACACACAGGTTGCCATCTTTCTGTCTTCCTGCTTATCTTCTTCCTCTTCCTGCTTTCCTTTGCCTCCTCGTCCTTTAATCTCTCTCTCTCTCTCTCTCTCTCTCTCTCTCTCTCTCTCTCTCTCTCTCTCTCTCTCTCTCTCTCTCTCTCTCCACTACTTTCAACAATACCCACTTACCACTGTGCACTCCTCCTCCTCCTCCTCCTCCTCCTCCTCCTCCTCCTCCTCTCTCCTCCACTAAAAAACAAAAATCATCTCCACTTCCCATCTCTCTCTCTCTCTCTCTCTCTCTCTCTCTCTCTCTCTCTCTCTCTCTCTCTGACCCCACCCAATGCACGCCTTTCTCCCCACCACACACACACACACACACACACACACACACACACACACACACACACATTGCACTTTACCCTTCCTTAACAAAACGCCCCCGCCCCCTCCCCCTTTTCACCTTTCATCCTCTCCTCACCCCTACGGCCCCTCTACATTCCTGCGTCTAATTCCCCCCCCTTTCCCCTCCTCCTCCTCCTCCTCCTTATTCAACCCCTTCTATACACAGCTATTCTTCCTCGCAAACTTACACGCTGAAAAATGTTTAAGACAAAGAAAAGACGATAAGGTACACACACAACAAGCCTCATGAATGACAGCACATACATAAACTTCCAAGACAATGATAAGATGGAATAATATAAGTACACGCGAGTTAAATCTTTCTTTTTTTGCATATATAAGGTAACGTGACTACTATATGTATTACGAACAAGTGTCAGATTCCTTTATTTTCTCTCGCTGTCATCTACATCACAAAACTCCCCATGGAAATACTCACAAGAGCCTCTGCGAAAGTCTTATCAATTGTGTAATGTTTGGAAATACGGGCCGAGTAAAGAAATCCTGCGTGGGAGTGTGTGTGTTTGCTTGCTGTGCTTGCTCTGCGCTGCGATGCGATGCGGGGTGACAAAAGAACCGAGACGTCACCTCAACACCACTTCGACCTATCAAGAACCGAGACGTCACCTCAACACCACTTCGACCATCATCATCCCACTACCATCATCAGCAGCAGCATATTCACCTTCACCATCAACATAATCATTACCACCACCAATCCTATCATGAACCGAGACGTCACCTCAACACCAGTACAATCATCACCATCACTCTCATCATCATCATCAGCATACTCACCATCACCATCAGCATCACCATAACCATTATCGTCTCATTTTCGTCACCACCACCATCACCTTTAACATCAGCAGCAGCATAATCACCATCACCGAAACCATCACTATCAGCATAACTATCCTTACCACTACTATTATCGTTTCATCTTCAGCATCACAGTCACTACTATCACCACTACCACCTCCATAACCATCATCATCATCTCTATCACCACCACTAACTCCACTACCACCATCACCATCACCACCACCACCAGGACAAGCATTACCACCACCTCCATTATATTTTCATCTTCAACATCATCACCACTACAACCATCACCACCACCACCACTACCCCCATAACCATCATCACTAACTCCTCCACCACTACAAACTCCACCACCATCACCTCCACCGCCACTCTGACCACCACCAGCAGGAGGACAGACAGGTGGCGAGGACAAAGCGGGCGTGAGAAAAGTTAACATTCCAGACATTCCCGGCCATTCCCGAAGCCATTCCCATCCCATACCGACTCGCATTCCAACGCATAGAAGTCGAAGTGAAGGAGGGGAGGGAGGGAAGGAGAGAGACGAAGGGGGGGAAGGGGAGGCAGGTGGGGTGCTTTTGTTCAGAAGGGCGCCGGGCAGTTTGGGGGGCGGCGGCGGTGGTGGTGGAGGCTGAAGGGAAAGGGAGACGGGAGGGGTGAGAAGGGAGAAAGGGAAAGGAGGGGGGGAGGGGGGAGAGGAGGCAGTCGTGTGCAGTACCTATTGTTCGGTGATGAAAGGCTTTTTTTCTTTTTCTTCTTTTTCTTCCCCCTGGTACAGTATCAACACACCTTATTACGGGCTAAAGAAAAATAGCGGGAAGGGACGGTCTACGTGTGTGTATGTGTGCTCTCCTTTCCTATTTGTCTATTATTTTTCCATGCCCTCTATTCTATTTTCTATTGTTTTCCTGATCATTTTTTTCCGGAATAAAGAAAAATAAGGGCAAGGGGCGATGTTTGCTCTCTTTTCTTATCCTCAATTCTATCCTCAATTTTCTACTTGTTTCCCTTTGATTCATCGTTTTTTTTCTTATTGTCGATTCTAATTTTCTACTTGTCTTCCTTTGATTCATCGTTTTTATTTCTCTACTTTCGTTTTCCTTCGTGTCCTCAGTGACGGATCGTTGTTAGCGCTATCAACAAACAACAGCAAGATTAACTACAGCAACACATTCTTTTTCTTTAGGGGACAACAGGAGTCACGGTTAGGCATGGGACGTTCTGTGTGCTCTCCTTTCCTATTGTTTCCTTACCGTTTCTTCCTACTTTCGTTCCCCTTCCTGTCTTCAAAGGCGGCGGATGGTAGTTTGGGATATCAGCAAACAGCGCCGATAACAAACTACAGCCACATCGTTTTTCTTTCACAGGGTCACGACAGAAGTCATGGTTAGAAAAAGAGCGACCCTTCTTTTTTCCTTTTACTTGGTCACATTCTATCTACTTATCTCCATTATTTTTGTTGTGAAATGATATTATGTTGGAAGCACAAGAAGAGGAGAAAATGAAGAACAAGATGATGATGATGAAGAAGAGAAAGAAGAATAAAAACAAGATGATGATGATGAAGAACAGGAAGAAGAACAAGAAGACGATGATGAAGAAGAGGACCAAGAACAAGAAGATGATGATGAAGAGGAAGAAGAACAAGAACAAGAAGATGATGATGGAAAAGAGGAAGAAGAACAAAAACAAGATGCTGATGAAGAGGAAGAACAAGAAGAACAAGACCAAGAAATTAAGTAGAAAAAGGTGTAACAATAATGGTAGAAGGAAAAAAAGAAGACGAATGAGAAGAGAAGAAAAGAAGTAGTAATCGCAGTAGAATCAAAAGACAAATAAGAAGAAAAGGAAGAAAAAAAAGGAACAAAAGGACGAAAACGAGGGACACTCAAGCTGCTCTCTCTCTCTCTCTCTCTCTCTCTCTCTCTCTCTCTCTCTCTCTCTCTCTCTCTCTCTCTCTCCCCCCGTGGCCTCTATATTAAGATACGCCATTTTAAGGTTTCTTCCTCATTTCCCCTTCCTTCCCCTTCCTTCCCCTTCGGCCACGGCATCTGGCTTCCCTCTCTTCCTCACCATTCCCTTCCCTTCCTTTCCTTTACTAGGGTTCTTGGTGGTCATTCTCACAGTCCTCCTCCTCTTCCTCCTCGTCCTCCTCCTCATCCAAGTGCCACCTGCCGCCAAGCCTCCTCTTCTCAGCAGGACATGGGAAAAAAAGGAAGGAGAGAAAGGGAGGGAAGGAGAAAGGACATTGAGAGTGAGAGAGGGGGGAAGGGGGGTATGGGGGAGGTGAGTCAGGGGAGGGTGGGTTGTAGTAAGGAGGGAGGGGATGGAGGAGGAGAATGAGAGGTTGTAGAAAGGAGATAAGGAGAAGAGGGGAAATGGCGGGGCTTGGGAGAAGAGAGGAAGAAGGGAAAGGGGGAAACTATTGAAATTGCAACGAAACCTCCTGGCCTAAAAGAGGAGGAGGAGGAGGAGAAAGAGGAGGAGGAGGAGAAAGAGGATGATGATAAAAAAGACAAAATCAATGAAATTAAAATCCTAACAAAAGTAATTTCTCCAACGCAAACTGTCTTTTGCCTAACCTCCTTCCGTCTTCTGTCTGTCTGTGTGTGTGTGTGTGTGTGTGTGTGTGTGTGTGTGTGTGTGTGTGTGTGTGTGTGTGTGTGTTTCATGTTGTGTAGATACCAGTTTCACTTCTGCAAAGAGAAAGTAATTTACCCCCCCCTCCCTTCCTCTTCCTCCTCCTCCTCCCTTCCTCTTCCTCCTCCTCTAAATTTCATCACAATGCAAACTTCCTCCCGCTAAGCTGTAGTAAACTTCCTCCCATTCTCTATTCTCTCCTTTTATCTCCTCCTCCTCCTCCTCCTCCCGCCCAGTCAAGTGCAGGTTGCCCTCTGTTTTCCTCCCGCTCTCCCCTACCACCTTTCTACTTCCTTTTCACACGCTCTTCTGCCTCCCTCCCTTCCTTTCTCCCTCCTCCTCCTCCTCCTCCTCCTCCTCCTCCTCCTCTTCCACCCACTAAGTCTTCCTGCGAGGCTCCTTCAGAGGATCGTCTATTCCAAGGGTGTCAGTTCTATTAATAAACGTCAAAAATCCAATTATTTCAAAACATAAAAAGACAAAACAAAAGAAAACTGGGTCTATCAATGTATCAAGAAGCTGAAACTGACTGGGCGTTATCAAATAAATAAATAAAAAATAATAGATGTCTTCAGCGCCTCAAAATTGGATAAAATGGATTGATAGCTTTTTGATGATTTGATGAAAGGGTAACATCAGTTTTTGACGCTTTGATGACCCCACCACGTCTTACCACGCCCCCCCCCACCCCCTCCACACAAACACACACACACACACACACACATATACGAACACCAGACGGGTCATCGCATTAAAATCACATCACCTTACACTGAGCTATATACTTCATGTCTGTGTTTAGCATGTCTCTGTGTATGTCTGTTTGTCTGTCCGTCAACGTCCCCGCCCCGCTCCCATCTTCTCCATTTCATACAATATTTGCTTCCCTGTTTGTACGCCACAACGTCAGCGCCAAAGAATGTGTATTGAATCTTTGCACATGCCGCCTGTGTTAATGGGGCGCTATTTTTCTTAAGTCAGAGGGGAGCCTGAGGGGAGAGAGGGAGAGAGTGCACAGGAGGAGGGAGGCGAGGGAGAGAAGGAGGTAGGGGAGGTAAGGGGGGGGAAGGACGTGAGAATCTTCCCACACCCCGTCAGCTGAGTGGCCTGCCTTCCCCTCTCCCTCACCCTCTTTCTCTCTCCTTCCTTTCCTCCTCCTCCTCCTCCTCCTCTTGCCAGACGTCATTCTTTTAGCTCACCTCTCCCTCACTCTCCCTCGCTCTCTCTCACACCTCCGCCACCTGCCACTGTGCCCTCCCCCCTCTCTCCACTTTCATTTCCTCGGGGTGAGAGATGGAGGCAAAGAGGATGGTGATGATGATGGTGGTGGTGGTGGTGATGGTGATGAAAGAGATTAATAACTTGGACTGTGAGAAGAGTGAGGCAATCGATATACATGATAATATTTACACATTAAGTCACGAATCCGTAATCACAGTAGCCTGCTTGACTCACGCATAAAGTCACGTGACGAACAAGTACACATCATATTTTTGGTCTTCCTTTTTACCAACACTGCATCACGGCCTGTCCTGTTGTGGTGCATGGCGGGACACTAAGTTATTTTTTTTAACAGTAGAGGAAGCAGTTCAAGAAAAAAAAAGGAAAACAATAATGACAAAAAAAGCCCGCTACTCACTGCCCCTACAAAGACTCAAGAGGAGTGGCCGAAAGATAGGTCAATTTCGGGGGGAGAGGTGTCCTGATGCCTACCCTCAATCGCTTAAAAAATGAAACACAGCAACAGACAATAAAAAAAAGGACCCCCCCCCCCCCCCCACTCAGTCCTATTCCATTACCAAACGAGAAAGAAAAGGTTAAATTGGGTGCATACGCTCTATGTTGCTGCGCGTGGCTGCGGTGCTCATCTCCGTCGCATTGGCCCTTTGCATTGACTAAAATGATGATAATAATGATAGCTCTCCATTTGTCTACGTAAAACTGTAAGAAATGACACGACTGACGACAAAACGTAAAAAAAAGTCAAATAATACATAAAGGTGAGGGAGATGGACGGTAATCGGGGAGATGAATGACGTAGGAGTGAACAAGGGGAGTGAAGAAGGGAGGAACAGAAAGGGGAAGGTGCAAAGAGCGGAAATGACAGTAAAATGGGAGCGCCTTGGAATGAGTTAGGGCGCAGGAGACAACGGAGGGGAAATAGAGGGGAGAAGTGACAAGATACGGCGATACGGGAAGTGAGACGGGAAGAAGGAATGGAGGCGTGAGGAAGACGTGGTGGAAGGGGTCATGAGAGAGGAGATGGTGGGGGCAAGGAGTTGAGAACCAGAGGGAGGAAGAGAGGGGAGGACGGAGGGAGGGAGGGAGGCAGAGGCTGGTGTTATGTCGCTGCACGTGTAAGGGGGGAGGGGAGAGGGGGGAGGGGAGGGAGGGAAGAAAGGCCTGTCCAAAGGAACGCTGCCGACGCTGTTTTCCCGACACAATCATTCTTTTCCAGTCGTTGTGTGCCCAGCCTCCGCGCCGGCTCCTGTGATCTATATTAACACGTTTCCGAAATTACACATGAGAGAAACTAATTCGTGACTAAAAAGTTGATTTCTTTTCAATTCTCAGGAAGACTTAATATATCTATTAAGATAATTCACTCCTCTTTTATTATTCAGTGCAATAAGACACTTTATGTATCTCTGATCCATTAGAAGATTCAAGATTCAGCGCCATGCCCCGCAGTCAGATTAGCAATGTTTTGTGCCCCTCCTGACCTTTGCCCTCCCTGCCCACAGCCGGCGCGCCACAGCAAGCTGGAGAAGGCGGACATTCTGGAGATGACGGTGAAACATCTACAGGCGGTGCAGCGGCAGCAGCTGGCCCTGGCTGTGGCCCATGACCCCGCGGTGCTCACCAAGTTCCGCAGCGGCTTCGCCGAGTGTGCCCAGGAGGTCACCAGGTGAGGAGGTCAGGTCATGTTGGGGTAGGGAGTGTTTCCTCGGTGTGTTGAGGTGTGTTGAAGTCTCTCATCTTTAATCTTACCTGTACGGCGGAGCAGCGTGGGTGGCGCTCATTGGTTACCTGTTCTAACTGTGTGTGTGTGGCGGCAGGTACGTGTCCAGGATCGAGGTGGACGGCGGCGTGCGGCAGCGGCTCCTGCAACACCTGGGCCAGTGCGTGTCAGGCCTCTCCACCATGACGCCCATGTCCTTCACCGCCATGGCGGGACTACCCATGCCCGTGGCCCACATGCAGGGAGGCGGCCTCCCCCCAGGGCCTCCCCCCAGCCTGCAGCAGCGGCCCGGAGACGTCAACAACAACCAGGCCAGGCTGCTGCACGGGTTGGTGGCCGCCAGGCTTGCCGCCGCCGGGGACGCCGCAGGGGCTGCACTGCTACTTCACGGCGGCCTTTCCCTCCTGGCCCACGCGTCTCCTCACCCACCGCCCACCTCCCAACCCGGCGCGCCACCCCCGCAAGGACCCGCCCCAGCCCCTTCGCCACAGGGAGGGCCTCCCCCTCCGCCGCCCCCGGTGCTGCAGCCCCCCGTCGTAAAGATTAATGACGGGGCGTCCTCGTCGGGTGAAAGGCCGCGTCCGTCTGCCTTCACGGCGGTGCGGCGGACGGCCTCACCTCCCAGGGCGCCGCTGGAGGTGTACTCGCGGCCTCACGACACCTCTTGCAACGCCTCAACACAGAAGGTCGTGGCCCCCACGGCCCGGCGGTACATCGGCCTGCCAGAGAGACGCCCCGAGACAGTGGTTCGTGCCCAGGTCGCTGTCCAGCCCGTCAACCTCGCTCTGTCAGCCCCGCGGGACACTGACAATCGTGCGCCGCTGGACTTCTCCTTCAGAAAACCTCCAATGACCAGACTAATGCCGCCACACTCCACGCCCCCGACACAGCCACAGCACCAACACAGCCACGGCCCCGCGCCTCCACAGACCGCCACAGCCACACACGGCCAAGACAAACCCAGAGACGCGCCCCATATTCCGTCACCCAAGTATGTGTCCGCCCTCGCCCTCTGCACCACGTACCGCCAGGCGCAGACACAGACGGGCTCGCCGAAGCCGGAGATCGTTGCCGTCAAGAGGCCACTGGAGGAGCACGACACGCCGGGCCCCAGACCGTCGAAGATGCAGAGGATCGAGTACTCCCAGGCCCCGGGCCCGCCCATCACCATACACCTCACGCCGCCCAGCCAGCCCACCGACGCCTCGCACACCTCGCCGCCCCTGCACACCTCTCCTCCCTCCCAAAGAACACCCTCGTCTCACCTCACGCCTCCCTCACACACCACTCCACCTTCACACATGGGCTCCTCCTCTCTCCACCTCACACCCCCTTCATACACGACGCCCTCCACGCACCTCACCCCGCCCTCCATCTCCTCACCCCAGTCCCAGGTGTCCTCGGTTGTGTCTCCAGGATCCCAGGCCTCCCCAGGACCCTCACCGACGGACCAGACGACCCCCAAGAAAGTCAAGTCCGAGGGGAGTCCTTCTCCAGACAGACCCTCGACCTCCGCCTCCCAGGACGATAAAGACATGTGGAGGCCGTGGTGAGGGAGGGACACACACACACACACACACACACACACACACACACACACACACACACACACACACGGGGAGAGAAAAAATCACAAACCATAATATACTCATATGATATAACAACTCCTACGATTAAAGCAAGAAGTCCTACGAGGAGAAGAGGAAGAAAGACACCTCCTAGCCCTCCTCGATCCTTCTAACACAGCGTCCGGTGAGCGTGGCCCCGAGTGGTCCCTGTGACTCCAGATACTTAATCATCCCTGTGATCCCGTGAACGACCGAAGCTGTGCCGGTGATTTTCGATCTCAAAGTTGGAAACGAGATTAAAACGTCATTCGTGTCCCCTCAAACCCAAGATGCCACAAGGGCGTTATACTTACAAGGTTGTCTCTAACAGCTCAGGGCCAAAAGGTCAGCTAAGTGTCATTGTGACCTACCAAAGCTTGTGACTGGTTGCTGTGTGTGTTCTCGCCAAGCACACACAATTGACCCAGGTATGCAGAAAGATTCATGTTGAGTGGAGTTTATACCAAAGCTTGTGACAGGGGTTCCTCCTCGGCCAGTCTACCTCGACACTCTTACATCACGGTCAGGTCACAACGCTGCCAGGCCAGCTTCGTGTGACGGAGGCCTGGCAGCAGGTTATGGCTGAGTGATGTTCTTGCCTTCGATGATCGCGTGCTCCATATTATTAAACTCTTCGATACCTTAGTGAATCTACTTAAAAAGTCTCTCGTAGAAGTTGAAAGGGTTTCCACTGGTGTGTTTCTTGACCCTGGCGGTAGTATTGGAAGGCCATGGACAAAAACAAAAACAAAAAAAACAATCATGAGAATCTGAAGTATCTCCTCTGTGGCCTTCAAATACAAGAGCCCGAAACGTTTGATAATACGCGTCCAAGCCTCCGTCGAGAGTTAGTTAGAGAGAGCGGGGATATTCTTGCTCTTTGGCGTTGGTCATCGTGTCTTATCCCTGGCCAGGTGCAGACGTTCTCCTTGGTATGAAGGAAACCCATTCATGAACCTCGCTGCTCTCAGAGGCAAAAACAGAGCTCTTCTTAAGTAACGCTCGTAGAAATGCGAGCTCTCTGTCTGATCCCTTGGCCCGGTGCAAAGCCATTCCCCTTCGCAGCCAGTCCTCTCGTGTGCCTGGATGTTCCCTCCCTACCGTCCGGTCACCGTCCGCCACGCATGCACCCGAGTCTTAAGTTTAGTGACAAGCTTAACCCAAGTCACTCCTGTCAGCAGTTCAGGCGTCGCCACGCACCTCGGCCGCAGGATCAAGGTGACACGCGTACGCTCGCTCATTCCCGCCAAATAGTTCTAGTGAGTCCAGCACGATGCCAGTTATAGTGGAATAGAAAGGTACTTACTTACCTATCAAAATTGTGAGGATAGTTTTAAGCTAGAGAAAGAAATAGTTCCTTATAAAAATGGATAAAAATATTTATTTAATAGTTTATTTTTAAAGGCCAGTGAGGTGATGCATTTCACTGTTTCGTCTGTAAATAAAATGTTATAATGAAGTGCTTTTTGTGTGTCCTAAACTTTTTATTTATTTTATTTTTTACAGCAGAGGTGACAGTGCAAAGGCGTAAAAAAAATAAAAATAATAATAATAATAATGAAAAAAAAAAAGCCCGCTACATACTGCTCCTAATACTGTGAAGTCACACGGAGGTGGTGGAGGTGGCGATAATAAAAGAGGAGAGCAGCGTGTGTGGGGGCAGAGGGGGGGAGGAGGAGGAGGAAAAAAAGGAAGGGAGGAGGAGGAAAAAAAGAAAACGATGATGATGATGATGATGAAGTAGTAGAGTAGATGCTGTTGCTAATGGAGGTGAATATAAGGTAATTACTTACTCGTAACAGAAAAAAATAGACGATATACTCACTTATTACGCCCCCCCTCCCCCCACAACCACCATGCACAGACACAGACACTCTACGGGTCAGCCACGCCGCAGTACAAATACCTCCCCTCTCTCTCTCTCTCTCTCTCTCTCTCTCTCTCTCTCTCTCTCTCTCTCTCTCTCTCTCTCTCTCTCTCTCTCTCTCTCTCTCTCTCTCTCTCTCTCTCTCTCTCTCTGTCTCTGTCTGTCTGTCTGTCTGTCTGTCTCTCTCTCTCTCTCTCTCTCTCTCTCTATCTCTCTCTCTCGTTCTCACTTTTCACAGGACCGTTTCGTAACTTTATTTCGCTAGGTTGCGGCGGATACAGTTACATTCAACGACCTAACAACGACAAAACACACGAACGAGGGGGCTTTACCACCTTAGACTTCGATAAACCTTCCACATATACTTCTGTCGCGTCTGTCTCTTCCGTCCTATCACTGTCTGTTGCGTTAGGCTTTTGATATATGTTTTCCCATGCCTTCGAACGCTGTCTATCATCTTGTGTTAAATTTATGTACTTTATATCATTGTTCGATTGGTACAGATTGTGTATGATAACTGTGATTCTTAAGTTCTTTGTCTCTATCAACGACTGCAATGAGACTACTTCTAAATACACTTGACTTGAATATTTGTCTGAGAGGCCATTTAAATTCTGATACTTCCATAAATGATGTTCTGTTCATTCTCCATTTGTATACTGCGAGAACGACTGAAATATTTGTTTAATCTGTTTTCAATTTAGCGACGTTCATCATGGTTTTCAATTTAGCGACGTTCATCATGGTTTTCAATTTAGCGACGTTCATCATGGTTTTCAATTAAGTGACGTTCATCATGGTTTACAATTTAGTGACGTTCATCATGGTTTTCAATTTAGCGACGTTCATCATGGTTTTCAATTTAGCGACGTTCATCATGGTTTTCAATTTAGCGACGTTCATCATGGTTTTCAATTTAGCGACGTTCATCATGGTTTTCAATTTAGTGACGTTCATCATGGTTTCTGCTTTTCATCTTTCTTTCTTTTTTTTTTTTTTTGTGTGTGTGTGTGTGGGGGGGGGGGGGGTAGTTGATTCGATGTTTTCCAGAGACGAGCATTAAGCCACGCAAGCAGATAACATGGGTTCCGGTGCATACTTCTTTCTCTTGTTTTCTTTATGCAACTTTCTGCTTGGATTTTTTTTCATCATTCGGAGGGACAGAGAGAGAAGCACGCCAACAGGGACCAAAGTGGAGGTATACCCGTTGACCTTATATGTTTTTCTCTTCTTCAGTTATGTCCGGATGGATTCTGGATGGACGAGTTTTTATCACACTCATCTCCTTTTTTTCTTTTCATCCCTTCTCCTTCTCATTATTTTCTTATACCATCATCTACAATACAGCTGCAACCACCACCACCACCACCTCCTCCTCCTCCTCCTCCTCCTCCTCTACATCTCGCTCAGGTATACAACAATTAGTCTCTGCCTCACCTGCGTAACGGGATTCTTAAGCATTTCAAGGTCGTATATTAATAGAAACGTAAGTCAAACAATTAAGAAGAAGAAAAGAAAGAGGAGGAAGAGAGGGAAGAGTAGTAACCATGGAAACAAGGAAGGACAGGCAACAGGAAGCCTACTGGTTCATTACGAGGTTGGCGGAGGAGGAGTAACCATGGAAACAAGGAAAGACGGGCAACAGAAAGCCTACTGGTTCGTTACGAGGTTGCTATACTCTAGTGATATGATCTGCTCGACGGCCACTTGGCGCCTGTAGAGGAGATCAAATCATCTTGGTACGTACGTTCAGTTTATGTCCCTCTATCCCAATGAAAAGAGGATGAGGATGAGGACGATGAGGTGGAAAGGAAGACGATTTTCGAAGAAGAGTCGAACAAGGAAAAAAAGAAAACTGTTCTCTAACGCGGTGAAGGGAGTCGACCTTGAGAACCGGAGGAAGAGGAGGAGGAGGAGGAGGAGGAGGAGGAGGAGCCGTTGTTGTTGCTACCTTGTCCTTGTACTTGTCTCTCAACCTGTGTGTGTGTGTGTGTGTGTGTGTGTGTGTGTGTGTGTGTTAAGAGATTGTATTAATTTTGAGTTTCTTATAAAGTTTTAATCAATGCATGGTAATGATCCAAAGTTTCACACACACACACACACACACACACACACACACACACACACACACACACACACACACACACACACACGGTATATATCCCATCTCAATTATCTTTCTCGGAGGAATTTTTTTTTTACTCCTGATGACGCCCGACTCGCCGCTCGTTACGTCAGCAAACCAGGTGCCTTTCCCAAGAGGTAAACACTTCCATCACGGCAGCTCGTTAGGAAGATGCAGTGGGCATGAAACTATATGATTTACCTCTATTCTTTGCTTAAACGTTTCAAGGTTCGTCAAGTCCCCTCGGAGAGTCTGCAGTTCACTAAATGGGAGAGGAACACCCCCCCAAAAAATACTAAGGAATACTAGTGTTGATTAAGTTGCAGGTAAAAATGCAGGTACACACACGTACACACACACCTGTTTCCGTTACCTGGGCGCGGCTAACCTTGCTCCCTCATCTGTTGCCATCCCTTGCCCCTTCTATGGGTGGCCTCCGGTAAGTCTTGTTTTGCAGGAGATTCCGAGTCGCACTGTCTTTCAAGAATATTAGAATTACATAACTATATATTTTTTGTGTGTATAAATGCGTGAATGAGATGCTGTTTTGGTGTGTAGATGAAGTAAATACCCACGAAGGACTGTAATATATAGCACGAGAAAATCCTTAGCCATCCCCCCCACCCCGAAGAAAACAAAACAACAACAACAACAACAAAAGGAAATTAGGTTTATCATATTGCAATTCTGGTTTATAATAATGCAATTTAGACTTATATGAATGCAATTTAGCCTAATAATACTCGGCTGACTTGCAGTGGAGAAAAAAAATCTAGGTCTGAACGAATATTATTGTTTATATATTAGATAGAACATTAGTGAAGAGTGCGTGTGTGTGTGTTTGGGGGGGGGGGGGGGGTAAAATTCCTCTCACTCCATCTCCTCCTCCTGTCTTCCTCCTCCACCTCCCCTTTCTTCTCGTCCACCTTGCGTATGTTTTTGTTCTTACTGACGTTCTTGCTATTTTTTTTTGTCCTTCCATTCTTCCTGTCCTTATTGCATTGTCTTCGTTTCATAGTTTCGTTCCGCGAGACCTTTGATTACGCACACCATGTATACCCTGACCAAATTAACGACTGTATCATTGCATTACACGGATGAGAATTAGCTGATGATTTTAAGGGTTTACGGACATGCATGGACTTTTAAATGACTCTTTTCATGTCGCCTGTTTTACGTGTATGTGTACTTAAACACACACACACACACACACACACACAACAACAACAACAAAAACCTGCGGAGGGGAAATATTACTTGCGTTTAGGCGTAAAAATGGGGAAAATATATTAATTAAGTAAATGATTAAAACGAAGAAAAAATAGTACAGCCGGCAGACAGGAGCGGTTAAGGAAGGAGGAGGGAAGGAAGGAAAGGAAGAGAGCTTGTGAGGGAAGGAAGAGACTGATTAAAGAAGGAAACGAGGGAAGTGGGTAGGGAAAGAAGGGAGGGAGGGAGAGAAAGACTTGTTAATAAAAGGAAAAGAGGAAGAAGGGAAGAAAAAAAAAAGGAAGGAGGGAGGGAGGGAGAAAGGAAAGGAGGGAAGTGGGAAGGAAAAGAAGGAGGGAGGGAGAGACTTGTTAATGAAAGGAAAAGAGGGAGATGGGAAGGAAAGAAAAAAAAGGAAGGAGGAAGGGAGGGAGCTAAAGACTGCTTCAAGGTAGGATGGGTAAATAGGAAGTTATGAAGGAGTAGTATGACTAACTTAAGGTAGGATGGACAATAGCTAATTAAGGAAAAAAAAAATAACATTGGTATAGAAAGCTAAATATAGATAAACAGATAGAAAAAAAAAGTTGTCTGCCGTTATTGCTACATAAACAAAATAAAGAAAAAGAAGAAACCTTGAAACAATAACACGGTCCTTGCCGCGAATGTTACGGGAGAGGAGAGACTGCAAGGGGCTGGGGAGGGAGGGAGAGGAAAAGGTAGAGAGGGGAGAGAGGGCCAAAGGAGGAAGAGGAAAGGGGGGAGTGTAGTCAGTGGGGAGAGCATGAAATCACGTGGACAGCGAAGTAAATAAAAACGACAGGCAGTGACGTGTACACAATGAGAGTAAACAGCGAGGGAGACAGAAACGTACAAACAGTGAAGCTAAAGAAATAGGAACAAGTAGAATAGGACGGACAGAAAAATGTAGAATGATAATCGAGGAGGGGGAGGGGGTGAATACGGAACTAGTTAGGGAAGGGAGACGGGGAGGGCGTGAAGAAGGGGCGAAGAGGGGACAAGGTTACGAAACAGATGAGCTGAGAATGTGGATGAAAGACAAGACGACCTGAGAAAAAAAAATAATGGGAAGATGGGTCAAGTTGGGAGGAGGGGAAGGAGGGGAGCAAGCTGCATGAGGACGGTTGGTAGTTTGGGGGGCAGAGGGGGGAGGGGGAGTCGCCTGCTGGTGGTCATCCCTGCCTGGCTAGGGTGTGTCGGGGCGCTGACCGTCGACCACGCCCGCCGCTCAGGGTCACGGTGCAACGGGGACTAACTCATCCATTTAGGCAACTTTCTGAGGTTTGATTTACGTGAAAACGGTGCGTGAGGCGATCGTGGGCCTGGTTACCTCTGTTCTTCGTATTTTGAGACCAGAGGTGCGCAAGGGAGAGGTAAATGAAGGGTTTGTGTTGAGTTAAGAGTCTTCGGTTCGGCAAAGGTGTGTGGCAAGACGGGGCGAGTGTGTGTGTGTGTGTGGGTCGCCTATATAAGCAGGCGACGGAGGGTCCTCTTCACATTACCTCACACACTTGTCTGAGAGATGCAGCTCCTCGTAAGTTACTTGTTCTGTTTTTTGCTGTTCTAATTGTTTATCTTCCTCTAATCCTCGCTTCACACTCAAAGGGTGATGGTGCTTGCTTGCGACTATTTTCTTGAACAAAGCCATAGGATAATGTTTTTTTTTCTTCTAATTATCAAGTATTATAACATTTTATTGCTAGACTTACCCTATTTCTAAAATGTTAGTTATTTCATCTGACGAAACAGCCGTCAACAATCCAAGTCACAATGTTGCTGCATAGAGTGACTTTCTTTGACTCCTTCCCCCAGAACCACTCCATCAGTAAGCAAGCACTAATGTCTCCCTGTTGCATGCTTAACTCCCCGTCCTTTGCTTCACATTATCTAGCCCGACACGAGTTTTTCCATGTCTACAGGTGCTCCTGTCCTTGGTGGGCGCCGTGTTCGCCGCCGCCCTTCCTGCGGAGGTCCCTCCCCCTGCAGAGGCCCCTGTCCCAGCAGAGGCCCCTCTCCCTGTGGAGGACACCGAGGAAGTGGCGCAAGCCAGGGCGGAGTTCGATGTAGCGTTTAAGGCCGCCGCTTCCGCTGCTGAGGCTGGTGCGGTGCCCGAGGTCGTGATTCCGGAGGGCGCCCCTGCCCCTGTTGAGGACACTCCTGAGGTCGCCGAAGCCAAAGCCAAGTTCCAGGCTGCCTTCGACGCCGCCGCCCTCGCCGCGAAGAACGCCCCAGACTTTGACGTGGACGGTAAAATCTCCACCTACAGCGGCTTCCTCTCGGCCGTGGACGGCAGACTGTCGCCTTTCTACACCAACACCTTCCCCTTCGGTGCTTATGGCCTGCACGCCCCCATTGCCCCCGCGGTGCAAGCTGCCCCTCTGACGTACACTACCTCCGTGGTGGGAGGTGCTCCCGTGGTGGTGGGAGGTGCTCCCGTGGTGCAGGGTGCCCCCGCCTCGCCCATCATCTACTCCGGTCTGGGTCTGCCTGGCTATTATGGATACCCTGGGATGTACGGCTTCCCGGGAACCTTCGCCCTCGCCGCGGCTCCGGTGGCAGAGGCAGCTGCTGAGGAGGAGCCCGCCGCCGTGGAGGAGGCATAAGGCGAAGCGTGTGAAGTGATGAACATCAACCGACAGCCTCGCGCTGTGCTGCACTTTCTACAACCCTTTCTTCTGTTCCTAAATCTGAACTCTTCTGGTACTTCTCTTTTCATTTTGTCCTTTGAAACTCTTCTTCTTCTTTAAAGATCCTATACGTACACCAGTTTGGATTAATTGGCTCGAATCTTTAAAATGTTTGCGAAAATCGAAATAAATATTTTTAGACAGTCTTTTGTTAGTCTTTGGCCTTTTGACAAAAACGCTGAATGTGGTTCTTATATATATATATATATATATATATATATATATATATATATATATATATATATATATATATATATATATATATATATATATATATATATATATATATATATCTTGAGTCCTAAATTTTAGTGAGTGGTGAAATATATGCATGGGATAAATATATGAATATCGTCATGTTAAAATGGCAGACATCATTATCTACATACACCGCTATTGGCAGAGTTCGGAGGTGAGTGTATTATGCAAGGTTCACCATTTCATGACGGATTGGAGAAGATAAAAAATGGGCAACTAGCGTAAAGTCCTTCCTACATACAGCAGACAAAACACACGAAAATATCGAGCAATATCTTCAAGTCTTCGTGCAAGAGCATTATGCGTCGCCACACGCTCCCCGCTACTCCACTGAAGATTCCTCGCCACTAAGCAAGGCCAAGAATGGAAGATTTCCCACACTTGACCCTGAAAGCGCTTCTTAAATCCCTTCTGTTAAGCCAGCAGCTCCCACTGACTCGTGAGCGAGTAGCGGTGCTTGGATGTAACTGATTGGCTGAAAGAGACATAACACGGAGTTTTTTCAGCCCTTCGTAAGTTGTTTTGTGGCAAAATTAGAAAATATCGCCAGGTTCTAAATCTGCTGAATCTGTTTCTTAATCAGCAGAAAAGTGTTACTGCATAGATATCCTTAAAAATAATAACACCAAAAAAGTAAAATAATACACCAAAAATATACCTGAAAATAATTGTGTGAGAAGAATGAATAAAACTGAAAAGGCAGTGCAAATGTAATAAAAGATAAGAAAACGTCAAATGTATCCTTTTTATAAATGTTTCCTCCACTCTCGTTTCAGAAGCAATGTCTGTGACGCTATGCTGATTTAAAAAAAAAATGATGAAGATACAAGAAAGCAGTAAGATCTTGTTTTCCTTTTATCTTTTTTAAATACTAACTTTTGCAAGCTATGGGCCAATGGTTCCTCGGTGATAGTGGGCGACGCGCACGAGCCCTCTACCAGCGGTCGAGCAAACTGTATCGAAAAAGGTCTATATTAATGCAAAACGGAGACCAAAACAGATTTTCTCTCTCTCTCTCTCTCTCTCTCTCTCTCTCTCTCTCTCTCTCTCTCTCTCTCTCTCTCTCTCTCTCTCTCTCTCTCTGTGTGTGTGTGTGTGTGTGTGTGTGTGTGTGTGTGTGTGTGTGCAGGGTTTGAATATTCTTTGCATGCATGACTGTAAAAGACAATTGTGATCATCGTAATCAGCTGAAGGATGATTGCAAATATATCAAATCTTACGATCTACCCCTAATACTTTTAATGATAAGCTTAAGAGACTTCATTTGTTGGTTACTATTTCGACTTCATTATGTTGAGATAAATCATTGAGGACCGCCTTCCCTCGTATCTTCCAGGGCATCACCTTTTTCCAGTCAAATACAAAGAAATACTCGTCAGTCATCAGTTATGTAAGTATAAATGTAAGGCGGAGTTCTGGGAAGGAACCGCGGCTCCTGTGACCCTCCCTCGGGCGTGCCTCTCAACACACACACACACACACACACACACACACACACAGAGCAGACGTATACACCCTCAGGCACCCAGTAACTCATATTTTTTCCCCACAAAACCTGTCACACTAACCAGCCAGTCGCAACCACACCCTGTTTTAAAGGCGGTTCAAGTTGTGTCGCCATGCCACGCCCGGTTGTATGGGTAAAAAAAAGGTAATCAGAGCTGCAGGAAGGTATCAGGTGTCGTGGGTATGGATTAGTATAAGTGTTTCTTCTCTTCGTCAAAGTCACCGCCTCTCAGCTTGTTACGTACGGTATTCATTTGCACGTCCCATCAATGAAGCTCGGTTTGTAGTCAGACTCCAAGCGCGTTGTCACTGCAAGAATCTAACC
The DNA here is from genome assembly GCF_024679095.1 of Eriocheir sinensis. Classification (NCBI taxonomy): domain Eukaryota; kingdom Metazoa; phylum Arthropoda; class Malacostraca; order Decapoda; family Varunidae; genus Eriocheir; species Eriocheir sinensis. Next base: position 7,314,270 of record NC_066518.1, read on the forward strand.
CTAAGACCCAAAGTATATGTTGTTATTTTGCAGAATCTAACCCTAAGACCCAAAGTATATGTTGTTATTTTGCAGGATCTAACCCTAAGACCCAAAGTAAATGTTGTTATTTTGCAGGATCTAACCCTAAGACCCAAAGTATATGTTGTTATTTTGCAGAATCTAACCCTAAGACCCAAAGTATATGTTGTTATTTTGCAGAATCTAATCCAAAGACCCAAAGTATATGTTGTTATTTTGCAGAATCTAACTCTAAGACCCAAAGTATATGTTGTTATTTTGCAGGATCTAACCCTAAGACCCAAAGTAAATGTTGTTATTTTGCAGAATCTAATCCAAAGACCCAAACTATATGTTGTTATTTTGCAGAATCTAATCCAAAGACCCAAACTACATGTTGTTATTTTGCAGAATCTAACTGTAAGACCCAAAGTATATGTTGCTATTTTAAGAAAGCATTATTATTATTGAACGAAAACAGTCTCTATTCAAAGCAAGGAAAATGGTTAACAAACACCGCAACTTGCAGACCAATTGATGGAGACCCGTAAATGCCTTCACTGTAGCCCATGAGACTGTCAGGAGAGATGACTTCCTTGTGATTATGGATGCTTGTGTACATGGGTATGCATGGGGTAGGGGGAACGAAAACAGTTTTCTAAAGTCTAACCATTGCTCAACTCAACTGAAGGTAGCGAAACTTTCCTGCATGTTATTCTCGATTGTGGTAATGGTCTACTTGATTTTCATAGTTACCCTCTCCGCACTGGTTTTCTTTTATGCTCCAGGGAGGGTTGTTTACGTTAAACCATCACTATAGTCAAATCAATTCAAATAGTCCGATTTTGGGCATTTGGTTCCGCGGGTCCTTTCCTCCCCTTTCCTCTGCCACATAGTCTCAGCACCTATTCCTTCCTCTCATATGTTACCTATAGCTAGCATATGAAAGAAAAAATAGGTGTTGGGACGGTGTGGGAGAGCAGAGAGGAGGAAAGGACCCGCGGAATCGAACCCCCAAACGGATTATAGAAATGGTTTGGTAGTTTAACGTAGACAACCCTCCCTGGAGCATAAAAGAAAACCAGTGCGGAGAGCGTAACTATGAAAATCAAATAGACCATTAATTACCACAATCGAGAATTACATGCATGGAAGTTTCGCTACGTTCAGTTGAGCAAGTAATGGGAATGAGGAATCAAAGCCGTCCCTAATTCTCTAAAATATATCTCAGGATCTGCGTCATCAATAGAGAAAAAAAAAAATCAAAGTAAGACGGAGACACAAACTCGCATTCTGAAATCACAGGATAGGTTCAGTGAATTACAAATAATAAAAAAATCTACGGTAGAGTTTCTCCTCCCTTTTACGCGTAACACTGCAATATATCCGTTCCTTTATGTGGTGTATCAACTGAGGAATGTTAGCAACGTTGTGAAAATAACAAGTCTTCCTTAAAATCCTTCAGTTTATGTTCAATAGCTGAGTTTTTTCACTACAGTCACCACTAAAGAAAACGGACTTGCTGTGGGTCTCTAAAGTAAGTACGTGTGTTCGGCCTCGTTACCATGGCGGAGTAGTGGTTTAACAGAGCGTTTGGTAATGAGCGACAGTACAAGCAGCTAAGTCACGGAACTGAGCATGATAAGTCGTCGACAGTCGTGCGGCTCAGGGGGCCTGCAGCGCGTTAGGGAAAATCATTCAAGCCACTCATTGATACCCTGATATTACATGGTAAGATTGGGCCAAACAAGCTGACATTTTTTGGATATATATTTCTTATTATTGTTGTATCTAACACCGTCCCACCAACAGATTCCAGTCGGATATTAATTTTGAGCAGTATATAAAATTTGAATATCGCATCATAATATTAATGAGACATGCAACACGCACCGCACCTGAGTTTGTGGCAGAGCCGTGAACAATGGTCCGCTTTCTAGCAACATGTTATCGCCACTCTCCAGACTGAATTGCATTGAATAAACGTAGGTGGATCTATATGAAAAAACAACTTAAATTACACCTCTAATTCAATTTTCTATAAGCGCACATATAATAACCTTTAAAAACTAAGTATCGGCGCCGCTTCACCTGTGCGCCAGTGAAGGGCACCAACCTGAGGAGAATTTTGCTGCAGGCGCCGACTTGCAGTATGAATCGGCTGCAGGACCCGATGGTTTAGCCTAAGTGCACGGCGCGGGGCAATAAGCTGTGAAACTGATCGACCTCCAGCCGTCTGGTTTTTACAGCTCCCGGTCCTCCGCTGCCCTCAGGCTAGTCTGACAAGCTGATACGATGCCTCGGCAAATATTTTAAGATTTAAATTCCCATGACTCGATCCTCGGCAGCATTTGCTTTGCTTGTAGAGCGCTGCACCCGTGATGATTTCCTGAGTAAACGTCATGAAAGGATCCATGATATATAGATGAACATTTAAACAAACTATTACATCCACAGAGTAGAAAAAACAATCAAAGCCTTAACTCATAGCAAAAGAATAAAATGTTCCAGCCACCAATTTGTGAAGGTGATTAACATTCCAGCCATGACTCTAAGATAGATTCGAAGATGTTATAACTGCGTCTTATACCATTGCTACAGACTGAAGGCAGATTTAATGAAAAAAAACTATAAATCCGATTTTTTTTGTGTGTAAAGTGATACTCGTGTTTAGTATACAGAACACATGACGCTTATACGAAACCTCTTCTTCCACAACATACTGTAATTAACCTTTCACCACTAAATATTTTAATGAGGTGACTGTGTGTGTGTGTGTGTGTGTGTGTGTGTGTGTGTGTGTGTGTGTGTGTCGAAACTTAATATGGAAAAAAAGTAATGTTGATGCGCCATTTAATCTTGTTCAATACTACAAGCGACTCTTCAGCACACCTGCTGCTTCGGTAATAATGATGATGACGAGCCTCGCATGATGTGGCCGGCGCTCGTCACTCCCCGTCCGGAGGCTCATTATCATGCTTCTCCTCATCACTGTGAGCTCCTCAGCGTGGCGCCGTGGGGCCGGCTCCTGTGAGGCGCTCGCGGGGCACCACCATCTGGCCGGCTGCCCCACACACCGCCCCGCCGGCTTTATGGCCACTGATGATCTCCAGATTGTTGACTGACCCCCCCCCCCCCCCCCAGCCAGTGGCGTCGCTACGAGGGGCCTTTGGGTGTCCGGGCCACCCCTCAGTCCCTTGCCTCCCCTCAACCCCCGTCCTCGATGGAATATGTCTTGTTTTTCTTAATCTAAATATTTACCTAGTGATTAAAATACCTGAGTACCAGTTAACCCTTTCTGGAAAATAAGAGCTTGGTCACTCCCTGGCATTCAACCAGAGGACACCGAGGGAGCTGAGTCACTGGCCGGCACCGTCACCCTCCCCGACACCACACACAATTCCATCCACTTCACCTCTTCACCATCACCTACAGCACAACACAACTCAGTACTCCATCACTCCACACCCATTACTGCTACTTTCTCCCACTCCCTTTCCCCCAACCCTCGAATACGAATATCCATACCTACAACACACCTTAGAAAACAAAGCACAATACAACACAACACAAAGAGCCAATATTCCTCTACCACTTTCATTCCCCTTCCTCCTCCTCCTGCTCTCAACCCTCCAACCTCTTCCATGGAACAATACAACCCCAAGGAGCCACTACTCCCTTCCGACTCCTAACACTCCACCTCATTCCACTCTAAGACTAACTCCCCAACACGACCTGCTGCCCCGGTGCCTAGCAAGATGCCTCTCCTCTCGGCTATAAGAACAATTTGCACCGCTAACTGAAGAAGGGGTGAACGAGGAGGAAGGAAGGGCGGTCGGTCATCTGCCAAGCCTAATACTCTCTCATCCTTCCCACAGCCTCGCCCTCCTTCCCATCTCGCCCCTCCATCATTACGATTCTTCCCGCCGCTAAATGATCATCTTCACGCCCGATTTATGCACAAGAAACTGACCTCTCCCTCCCTCCTCCCTAAAGCCAGGTAGTCCGGTCAGCCGTGTCCTACAGGTGTTACGAAGCCTATGTGTGAAGGGGGGGTGAGTGGAGGGGTGATCTTGAAAGGGTGATAGGATGGGAAGGGTTTATAATTCTCTCTCTCTCTCTCTCTCTCTCTCTCTCTCTCTCTCTCTCTCTCTCTCTCTCTCTCTCTCTCTCTCTCTCACTTCCGCCTTTCCTAATCTCTTGTCTCTTTTTTTTCTTTTCTTGTCGTTTCCATCTTTCCTCATCTCGTTTTTATTCCTCCTCCCTCCGTTTGTTTTGTCTTCCCCCTTTTCTATTTTTCTTTCTATTTTCGTTCCTTGCAGATAATAATTCACGTCAGTCCCCCTCCCCCCCCTTCACCCCTTGCAATCTTCTTTTCCTTTTCCTCTTTTCTGATTCACGGTCATCACCCTTTTCCTTCTCCTAAACCGATCTCTTCTGATTTCCACCTCTTCCATCGCAATAATTCCTACCCCCGCTCCCTTCCCAGCCCTTCGCCCACCCTACCATTCGTTTCTCATCATCAATATCTCCATTTCTTTCCCAGCTCATCCCATTCCGTTCCTTGGCCATCCCTTCCTTCTCACCCAAACAAACCGGCGCGAGGTGACGAGGAGGAGGAGGAGGAGAAGGAGGAGGAGGAGGAGGAGGAGGAGGAAGAGGAGGAGGAGGAGGCCTATGAGACTACCCTCACCACTATCATCATCATCCTTTACTCAATCACCATCAATACACAATCACGTTTTTCGTTCATGTTTGTAAAAATGGTGATAATGATGATGATGATGATAATGCTACTACTACTACTACTACTACTCTTGGTGCTGCTGCTTCTGCCACTAAAGATAATAATAATGATAAATATGATACCATTTTCCCACAGTTTCCCAAGTTTCATCCCTCCTCCTCCTCCTCCTCCTTCACCTTCCTTCTCTTCCTTCCCAAGACCTCGGGTCGCCACCAGTTTTCTTAAAGGATCTCAAAATAAAGAAAAAACGCGAGAGATTGACAGCCGATACGACCGCCATTCAGTCCTCAAGAGGCGCCGAGAGAACTTCTTCAAAAAAACTGGAAATTCTGTGTCCCCTCGTCATCACGTGGGGCTCCTCCTCGACGGTCTGGTTTGCGTTGGTTTCCGTATTTTTAGCGTTTTTTTAACAGCCAAAGAAACAACAACAACAAAAAAAAGCCCGTTTGTACTGCTTTCCGTATTTTTTTGGGGTAACTTTTTTTTTTAATTAATGTTTCTGTTAATTTCCGTATATTTTTGGAAACTTTTTTTAAGGTTTGTGTTGAATTCTATATTTTTTTGGCAACCTTTTTTAAGAATTTAGGTAACGGTCTGGTTGGTGTTGGTTTCCGTAATTTTAGCAAGTTTTTTTAAAGGTTTGTACTGCTTCCGTATTTTTTTTGGGGGGTAGCTTTTTTTTAATGTTTCTGTTAATTTCCGTATTTTCTTGGGAACTTTTTTTAAGGTTTGTGTGGATTTCTATATTTTTTTTTGGCATTTTTTGGGTAACTTTTTTTAATGTTTCGGTTAATTTCCGTATTTTTTTGGCAACCTTTTTTAAGAATTTAGTTAACAGTGCTTCCGACAACGCTGTACATAACATTCACATTTTTTTTCTTTATTTGACACACACACAAAAAAGTATTGTAGCATCATAAAACTATTGCTAACGTGTGTATGACTTTCTCTACGTTCACTAAAAACGAAAATACACACACAAAAAAAAAAAAAAACATACGATAAAGTGAAGACCAAATAGCCAACACAACAAAGCTCTTCTACACAGTAACATAAGCGCCTCTTGCAGTCTCCCTATGTTCTTATGTTCTAAAATACACAAGAAAAATAACACGAGACCTTGTAGAACTTACTGACAAAAACGCTAAATAAAAAAAATCCGCATATTCACTTCAAGCCAAAACCAGACCCAAAACAGAAGAGGGAGCAGCAACGCCTCTTATACAAACTCCCTCTAAAGGACTCAAAAACCCCAAGAAGAGGAAGGCGGAAATAGCACGAAGAGGCAGAATACAGTAATGGAGAGCGTGACGCAAGAGGGTTAGGGAGGAGGAAAGGCGACGAAGGAAGGCTGGGATGGAGAAAGGAGGAAGGGGGGACTGAAGGCGAGAAAAGGAGAGGGCCAGGAAAGAGGAGGCGGACGAGAAGAAGGATGAGGATGAGGAGGAGGAGGAGGTCATGGGAGAGGAAAGAGCAGTTTGCTGAAGAGGAGGAGGAGGGTAAAGAAGGAAAAATAAAGCACAGAGGGAAGGAGGGAAGGATTCAGGTTTCCTCGGCGGCGCACAGAAGCAGCGGAAAGACGGATAAAGGAGAGGGAGGGAGATAAGGGCGAGACGGCATGACATGTGTCCGTCAATGTGTGTGTGTACGTGTGTAAGGGTTGTGCCCATGTGCCTCGTTAGCGTGTGTGTGTGTATGTGTGTGTGTGTGTGTGTGTGTGTGTGTGTGTGTGTAGGTACCGTTAAATGTGAAGGCATGGCTCCCTGGTATTTCAATTAAAACTTCTATAAACTGTATCAAGCCGCCCAGTTGTTTAATTCATGTCACGTGACCACACACACGAACACGATACCGCTTTACTGAGTCGAGGCAAGGACGTCCGTGGTTCATATTTATCTTTATGGGATGTCGGTGTATTTTTTCCTCTCGTTTTTTTTTTTTTTTTTTTTTTTTTTACATCAAAGGACACGGCTCAAGGGCAACAAAAAAAGTACACACACAAAAAAAGCCCGCTAATCGCCTCTCCCATAATAGATAACAGTATAGAGTAGTAATAGTTAGTCTGTTCATCCTTCTCCCTTCTCATTTCCTGCTGATTAATTTGTGGTAAAGGTGAATAATAGTTTTTTTTCTGACGTTGAATCATTAGGCTGGTCCACGGATTAAGCCAAAGTTTTTTTTTTTTTTACAGCTAAAGAAACAGCTCAAGGGCAACAATAACAAAAAAAAAGGTGTAAAAAAAAAAAAAAAGCCCGCTAATCGCTGTTCCTGCAGACAAAAGAGAGAGTCACTATTTATCTCTTCACTAAGTTTTGGCTCCACTCGGGAAACTGAAAACAAATATACGAAGAACACCATGCAATGTTTTTCTTTCTTTTCATCATTTCTTATTTCGCGAACCAAATTACTCTTAGTACGAAAAACGCCGAAAACGCAATGAACAGTCCGTCAGGTATTATTGGTGATACATAACAACGTCACCTATCAAGTAACACAAGTATCCATTACCATAAACATGTGTCAGTATCCGCCTCCTGACACACGAGGGAAGGCCTGACACCACTATCGCATCTAAATCCCTGTGGCCTGACATCCGCGGACACATATAATCCATGGCTGACTGACCCTTGCAGCAGTATCCGGGTTCCGTGCATTCAGCGATCCCATACGTCTCCATATATATTATTCAACATTCCTCTCTCTCTCTCTCTCTCTCTCTCTCTCTCTCTCTCTCTCTCTCTCTCTCTCTCTCTCTCTCTCTCTCTCTCTCTCTCTCTCTCTCTCTCTCTCTCTCTCTCTCTCTCTCTCTCTCTCTCTCTCTCTCTCTCTCTCTCTCTCTCTCTCTCCTTGCCATTGTCTTTCCATTGTCACGGGACTCCCACGGGCTCAGTCATTTTACACTCCCACTCACACCAAGAATGCAACACGAGAACCAAAACCGTCGCAAGGAACGAGACACACATAAGGCTAAAGTGTCGCCCTGGACCAAGAAGATTCCCGACCATAACAACTCTTGGACGGGGCGTGTGGGAGAGTGCGAGAGAGTGTGTGGGTGGGAGTCCGCGAGTGTCTGTGTGTGTGTGCAAGGTGTCCCCGTCTTCTCCCCCTCCCTCGTCCCCTCGAACCCCCAGGGCTGACCACACATTATACTGAGACAAGAATTGGACTCGACCGCGGCTTTGGTCACTCTTGGGAAAGTTTCGAAGGATTAGTATTGGCCTGGTCTGCTTGGCGGGGACGAGGCGGGGGACGGGTCTTCTTCATAAACCGGGTGTTAAATAGGGTTATGCGCGGGTGCTCCTGGTAGTGGTGGTGGTGGGTTATGTTTGTGGGTTAGGCCTGACGCGGTGTGTGTGTGTGTGTGTGTGTGTGTGTGTGTGTGTGATAGATACATACAAATAAATAGATACACGGATAGATACAGAGAGGTAGACAGATAGATAAGATACATATATGCATACATAGCTACAAACAAATCATAATACAAGAAGTAGACAAAAAAGAAGGCAAAAAAGACACATACCTTGGCTAGGAATAGAAGAATGCGCCGCCCAGATAACACAACAAAACAACAACAAAAGTGCGCGAGAGAGATAAGAAGAGAGTGAAGTAAATATAGCAACAGTGGTGGTGGTGGTGGTGGTGGTGGTGGTGAAAAAGGAGAATGAAGAATAGAGTGAGGAAGAGGAAAGGGAGGAGGAGTAGGAGAAGCAAATATAGACCATAAAAGATCAGGCCGCAGAACGCATGCATGTTGGGTAATGACAAGGCTGCCTGCATGTAGTTTAATTTACTCGTCAGATCAAATAGCTTAGTAACCAGAAAGAAAACAAGCAATTGGTGTGTGATACGTAACTGGGACGATCGATATTCACTTCTGTAGCAACAAACTAAGTCAATAAAAAAAAAATGATCATGATGAAAAATGAGAGATTGAAACGCTAATGAGGTGATAAAAAGTCGATCAGAAAAGGAGTGTCAGGAGAGTGTCAGGAGGAGGAGGAGGAGGAAGAAGAGTAGCAGAAGGGGGCGGAGGAGGAGAGGGCCAGGTGTGAGGCAGGCCAGGTGTGTGTGTGTGTGAGGGGGGGGGGGGAGAGGTGCAAGGCGTGGGTGACGTGCAGCGGCCTCGGGGGCGTGGGAAGGCCGGTTCAGGTGAGTCAGTCGCGGGGAAAACAAGGCACTGATGAGTTTTCAACCTGTGTGGCTTTTATTCGCCTGTTATTTTTGAGTTTCCCATCCACTGCACATTAACACAGCCAGTCTTCAATAAATACATAATATCAACTTGAAAATCAGTGACTCCTTTTGCAATAGCCATGGTTAAAGTAAGATTGCATAATTAAGTTCGTCGTCAATAAATACATAATATAAACTTCAAATTCAGTGACTCTTTTTGAATAGACATGGTTAAAGTAAGATTGCATAACATTAACTTCGTCGTCAATAAATACATGATATCAACTTCTAAATCAGTGACTCTTTTTGCAACACACATGGTTAACGTAAGATTGCTTAACATAAATTTCATCGTCAATATATATATAATATCAACTTCAAAATCAGTGACTCTTTTTGCAACACCCATCGTTAAAGTAAGATCTATACTATCATTGTTCTGTCGGTATCATTGCTATCCTTACAAATAAATATCCTTACAAAAAATAAATGAGTACCCACAAAGAAGCGGTCTACAAATTAGTGAATCCTCAAACCGTAACGAATTTAACGAAGGCCAAAGAAAACGGATTTGGACACAGTGGTTACAATGCACACGGCGAACCTGATGATGATGATGATGATAATGATGGCGGTGATAATTAATGATGATTGGCGATATTACTGTAAACCACTATAAATTAATTAGTTTCTCTCTCTCTCTCTCTCTCTCTCTCTCTCTCTCTCTCTCTCTCTCTCTCTCTCTCTCTCTCTCTCTCTCTCTCTCTCTCTCTCTCTCTCTCTCTCTCGGAACCGGTTCACTCTTCGACTCACTGGACAATAATAATCGGCCTCACAGGTGGTGCTCTCTCTCTCTCTCTCTCTCTCTCTCTCTCTCTCTCTCTCTCTCTCTCTCTCTCTCTCTCTCTCTCGACCGCAGATAAAACGGAAATGATTTGATGATCTTGAGCTTAATCTTTTATGGGCGACCAGAAGAGGTTTTGTATGGGAGCGGAAGGAGCTCTTACGACACACACACACACACACACACACACACACACACACACGCGAAGAAATAAACCTACGCAACTAACAATATTTTTTCTTCTTTTCTTTATATGAATCAACGTTATTTGCCTTTTTTTTTTTTTGGTTCATGTCTCCGTCAGCCTTTTCACGTCCGTCTTTTCACTTACTTCATGTCTCAATCTGTCTATTTCTTTCCATGGCTCTTCCAGTTATCAGTAATCTCTATATTTCTTCCTTACTATCCTTTATCCATGGCTGCTCTTATTTACATATTTTCTTTACATATTTCCAGTCAATAACTTTTTTTTTAATATTGATTAATTCATTTCTCTCGCCTGTCTCCATTCCCGTTTCCCGTTTTCGTCTTCCATAATTATCTATTACTGCTTATGTAACCCACTGTTCTTTTAGCATATTCCAATTGTGTTTATCATTGTTTTTTTCTCTCTTTTTAGTTTTCTTTATTCTTGTCGACTACTCCCTTGATTTATTTTTCCCTTTTCCCTTTTTATCCCTCACTTCCTTAAACTACACATTATTCCATCCATTTCCCCATCTCTGTTCTGTTTTGCATATTCCTATTGTATTTATTTTTGTTTTTTTCCTTTTTATTTTAATTTTCTTCAATCTTGTCTACTACTCCCTTGATATATTTTTCCCTTTTCCCTTTTTTATTCCTCACTCCCTTGCGCTACACATTATTCCATCCCTTTCCCCATCTCTGTTCTGTTTTGCATATTCCTATTGTATTTATTTTTGTTTTTTTCCCTCTTTATTTTAATTTTCTTCAATCTTGTCTACTACTCCCTTGATTTATTTTTCCCTTTTCCCTTTTTATCCCTCACTCCCTTGCACTACACATTATTCCATCCCTTTCCTCATCTTTTTGCATATTCCAACTGTGTTTATTTCTGTTTTTTTTCTCTCTTTTTAATTTTCTTTATTTTTGTCTACTACTCTCTTGATTTATTTTTCCCTTTCCCTTTTTATTCCTCACTCCATTTACACTATACTTTATTCCATCCCTTTCCTCATCTCTGTTCTCTCTTTATCACTTATCTCTCCTTCTCTCAGCTCGCGTGTGGGTGCATCGCTCGTTCATACTCGTATATTTAACTCCCTCCACTCTTCTCTTCTTTCTAATCCCTTATTCTTCCTTTTAACTATACCTCACTCCCTTCCCTCTTTCTCTTCCTTTCTCTTTACTCCTTCCGTCCAATCCTTTCTTTCTCCTTAATACAACTTACTCTCTTCCCTCTCTCTCTCTTCCTTTCTCTTTACTCCTTCCGTCCAATCCTTTCTTTCTCCTTAATACAACTTACTCCTTTCCCTCTCTCTCTCTTCCTTTCTCTTTACTTCTTCCGTCCAATCCTTTCCTTCTTACTACACTTACCTCCATTCTGTCTTCCTCCCTGCCACCCTCATCATGTCACCTAAACAAGGCCGTGAGATCGCCGCCACGACCCTCACGCTTCAAATAAACAACCCTCACCCTACAATCTGCCGCCACGGAGCCCGGGAGTGGACACGCAGGGTAATCGAGGCGAAGGGAGCTAGCCGCCGAGCCTGTGGGGTCGGTGAGGTCCTCTTTTTACGGCGTTTATGAATTTTCCGCGGGGCTTCTTACTCTCTCTCTCCCTCCCTCCTATAGAGTCTGTGTACCCTCTGTCTCTCTCCCCTCCGTGGCTCGTTAGGAAAGGGGTTTGTGGGGGCTTCCAACCATGCTTCCAATTCGCTTTCTTTCCCTCCTAGTTTCTGTACTATTGTCTTTCTCCTCTCTTTTGCTCGTTAGGAGAGGCGGTTGCGGGATCCTTCAAATCGTTCCCTCCTAATATTTGTGCTCTCTCTTTCTCTTTCTCCTGTGTGCCTCGTTGGGTAAGGGGTTTGAGGGGGTCTTCATCCTAACCTCTATGCTCTTCGTCTTTTTTCTCTCTGTGGCTTGTTAGGAGAGGGGTTTGCGGGATCCTCCAACTCTCTCCTTCCTAATCTTTGTGCTCTCTATCTTTCTCCTCCGTGTGCCTCGTTGGGTAAGGGGTTTGCGGGGGGCTTCCTCTTAACCTCTGTGCTCTTTGTCTTTCTTCTCGCTGTGGCTTGTTAGGAGAGGGGTTTGTGGAAGCTTCGAACTCTCTCTTTCTCTCTCCCTCCTATAATCTCTGTACCCTCCATCATTCTCATCTTAGTGGCTTGTTAGGGGAAGGGTTTGCGGCACTGAAGGTAGGGCGGTCACGCCTACCTTCTGGACGCTTGGGGAAGGTATAGAGACTGAGTGCCAAAGGGTACAAGAAGAAGTCTTCCTAACCCTTGTACTCTCTTTATCTTGCTCCTCTTTGTGGGTCGTTATAAATAGGATTTGAGGCGCTGAAGGCAAGGCTGAAGGTAGGGTGTTCTCGCTTACCTTCTGGAGGCTTGGGAAAGGTAAAGAGAGGGAGAAAGAGAGTGCCAAAGGGTATAAAGGAAGCCGTCCAGGAGGTTGTCATTTGAAGGCCGAAGACGACGTGAAGGTGGCTCTTAGGACGCCGATCATTTCATCTCCATTTTACGAGACGGGTGTGTGGATGATGGAAAATGACATGCGTTGGAGCTTCGGGGGAATACGGAGTTGAGGTAATTCTAATAAGGACAAGGTAGAGGTGAATTAGGTTCATGCTGGAGGATACTGACGACGAAAGGATCTCATAACGATAGCCACCTTCTTCTCTCAATACGTATTACGGTTGGAGCTGCGGGGGGATACAGAGTTGAGGCTTTTCTACGAGTAATAAGGACAAGGTAGAGGGGTGTTAGGTTCATGTAGAAGGAAGCTAACGAAAGACGAAAGGATCTCATAACGACAGCTACCTTCTCACGACCATACGCAAGAATAGCATAAGTAGCCATGATCATATATGACTTAAGGGAAATGCAGAGTCAGTTTCTAATAGGGAGAAGGTAGTGGTGAGTTTGGTTCATGAAGAAGGAAGAAATTGACGAGGATAGGGTCTCATAACGACACCCACTTTCTTCTCTCACTATACGTTTCACTTTCCCACAACCATACGCAAGAATACCATAAGTAACCTCTAGTAAGCTCTAATAAGGAAGGTAGAGGTAAGTTAGGTTCATGGAGGAGAAAGGTAAGTTAGGTTCATGGAGGAGGAAGTTGACGAGGAAAGATTCTCATTACGACATCCACCTTCTTCTCTTACCATACGCATAATTTTCATACAACCACAATAAAAAATAACGCAAGTAGCCATGATCATATAGGACGTAACAGATGAACATACAAAAAAAGTGCCGAAAAACATGGGGAACAAACGACAACCGATTCATCTTCTACATTATCAGCATTCCTTCACGATTCACAATGTAATGCTGGTCCAATTTATCTCCATCTCTTTAGGACGCAAAATAACATACACGAAGCGAAGGGGAATGATACAGCTGCTGCCCACATACTTTAGGGAACGCAAATGATACCCAGCGAACACACGGGAGCGCTCGCCTCATCTACCTTAATATACCTTTCTTTCTAAACTGATTTTTGGTTACGTTTCTGTTCCTTGCCCTTCCTTACTTTTCTCATCGTCCTGTCTCCCTTCTCCTCATCTAGATTAATATACCTTTCTTTTTCGACCGCTTTTTGTTATTATTTTTTGTTCCTTACTCTTGCTTGTTCTTTCTCCTCATCTAACTTAATATACCTTTCGTTTTTGACCGCTTTTTGTTATTATTTTTTGTTCCTTACTCTTGCTTGTTCTTTCTCCTCATCTAGCTTAATATACCTTTCTTTTTTGACCGCTTTTTGTTATTATTTTTTGTTCCTGACTCTTGCTTGTTCTTTTTTCCGCCTGTCTCGCTTCTCTTCATTACCCGTAACCGTAAGGGAGCGCTGGACGGGCCGCGGGATTACCTGCCGGAGGGACGAGGTAATGAGGGCCGCAATGACGAAGGGGGTGCAAAGGTAATGCGCGCGCTCTGATTTGATCGCCGCCTCAACGCCACTCCGCGCCGCACGCCCGCCGGTCATGCTTTTTTGTCTACTCTCTCTCTCTCTCTCTCTCTCTCTCTCTCTCTCTCTCTCTCTCTCGGCGCGTATGAAGCGTCCTGTTATTATATAATGGGCTTGTGAGTTATACGACTATTATTATTGGTGGTGGCGGTGGCGGTGGTAGTGGTGGTGATAATGGGGGTGAGGTGGTGGTGGTGGTGGTGGTGAGGGGGATCGTCGTGGCCGTGATGCTGCTGCTACTGCTACTACTACTACTACTACTACTACTACTGCTACTACTACTACTGCTACTACTACTACTGCTACTACTACGATGACGACGAATAAAACGACTGTCAACAACAACACATTAAAAATAATAATATAAATGTAACGATATTGATTTTTTTAGTCTTCTATTCTCATCTTCCCTTCCCTGCTCGCTCTCTCTCTCTCTCTCTCTCTCTCTCACACAAACCACACATTGCCTTGTCAATATCCCGGCGCCTTGGGGCAGTACGACAGCTTGGCTCGTCCCCGGGGCAACCTAGCAAGCACCGCCTTATCAGTTTTGTCCCACCCTCCGCCCCCCAAAGCAAGGCCCGGGGCTAAGGTAACAGCGGTGAAAATAACCCGAGGAGTCGCCGTGACCCCCCACCGGAGCTAAACCAATAAGACGGGGCCGATCCACTCCCAACCCAGACACGCAGAGCTTCCTTTATAGATTTGTCCCCTGCTTGGAGAAACTCAACTGATTCTGATTCCCACGTTCTCGTATACACCGTCACCACTCACCCCTTCACCCCTCAACAGCTCCTACACAACAGACTCGAAACACTCCACTTCACCTCCTTCGCGGCTTCATGTTCATCACCTCCATGGTCACGATGCAACACTCCTGACTCCACCCTGACACCCATTCACTTCACGCTGATGCTTGTTTAACCCGGTAGCTGCGGGGATCATGTTTCTTAAAGGTCCCTCTAAGCGAGAAAATGAGAAAAAGTCATCACTCACGCAAACCATTCCATAATATATATCAACGCATTTGTGATCAGTTTATGCATCATCTATTTTTGTGGGTTTATATCATGGCAAAAATGTGGCCCGTCGCTGCTACATGGTAAAGCCACAAATTTGGCCCGTCGCTGCTACATGGTAAAGCCACAAATTTGGCCCGTCGCTGCTACCGGGTTAAATTATCACACCTTCCAATTCATCCAGATTTTGAGAACACAACACACTGAATTAATCCTTGACGAGAAATACTAAACATTCACACATCGCGCCATCCCACTCCACCCGATACACGGTGCAACTGCATAAATACAGGAGATGACACACTAGGTGACTAGACGTTTACACATCACACATAACAAAACACTCCTCTCGGGCGCTAATGACACAAGCACACAAACAGCTTCGCCCTCCTCACTCCCTGCTTTCGTCCTTGTGCTAACCGCCAACCACAAGGACTGCCCCCCCAACCCCGAGCACTCAAAGGGAGCCAGCAAACCTCCAACCACTCTTTACAACTCGTCATTCTTTACTTTTTTTCCCCTCCATGCACACCCAGACTTCCCCAGATGTGTTTTTTTTATTAGTATTACGCTCAACCATTTCCAGCTACTACAAGGTGTAACTGGGAGACAAAAGAGCATCAAGGAGCAGCAGGAGGAGGTCGCGGTGGGGGGGTAAAAAGGAGGGTGAGGAAGAGGAGGAGCGGGATCAGGAGAGAGGAAAGGAAGAAAGAGAAGGTGGGTAAATTAGGGAGGAGAAAGATGGGAGGGTGTGAGTTAGGGGACAAAAAAAGGGGGGTAAGGAGGGGAAGAGAAATGGGAGAGGTGCGACTGCGATAGAAGGAAAGAAAGGAGGAGGAGGAGGAGGAGGAGGAGGAGGAGGAGGAGGAGGAGGAGGAGGAGGGGCGGGGTAACATACACTATTGAAGGTCACTCCGGCTATTTTTGTGCTTTGACCTGACTTCTCCTCCTCTTCCTCCTCCTCCTACCCGCCCACCCCCCCTCCTCCACCTGCCTTCTCTTCTAAACGAGGAGGGCGACCCACCGTTTAGGACCCTCGGACAAATGTGTAATTAGATGCCCAAACATTTGTTCTGCCGGCCAGCGAAGATCAGGTGTCCCGAAGTGCGTGTTTTTTTTTTCTTCTTCTTTTTTTCGGCTCATATTTTTTTTCTCCTGTTCACGCTTTCACTTCCCTGCTAATGAGTGCGTGATGGGGATGCTGGGGGGGGGGGGGGAGGTTGGGAGAGATGGGAAAGGAAGAAAACGGCGGTGAGAAGGATGGGGAAAGAAAGAGAGGAAAAAATAAGTTAGCGAAGAGAAGGGAAAGGAAGAAGGGAGGAAAAAACAGGAATTGGATAGAAGGGAATGGAAGGGAAGAGAAGGGATGGGAAAGGGGAGGATGGAAGACTGGATAGAAGGAAATAGAAGGGAAGAAAAGGGATGGGAAAGGTGGGGGAGACGGTGAGGGATGGATAGATTAACGAAGGGAAGGGAAAAATAGGAGAATGAGAAAGGAAGACGGAGAGGGAGGGAGGAAAAAAAAGGAACTGGATAGAAGGGAATGGAAGGGAAGAGAAGGGTTTTGAAAGGGGGGGGGGAGAAAAAGGCGGTGAGGGATGGATAGGTTAACGAAGGGAAGGGGAAGATAGGAAAAGAATGGGAAAGGAAGAAGGAAAGGTAGGGAAGAGAAGAGAAGGGAAGAGAAAGAAACTGGATAGAAGCGAACAGAAGTAAAGGAAAGATGAGTGAATGAAAGAGAATTGAAGGGAAGGCAAGGGATGGTAAGGAAAGGATTGACTAACGAAGGGAAGGGAAAGGAAAGAGAAGGGAGAGAAGGGTAGGGGAGAGAGAAGAAAAGGGAAAGGAAAGAAAATGGAGGGAAGGGAATGGAAGTAGAGGAAAGGGAAAACACGGAAAGGGAAGTGAATGGGACTGAATGGACGGAAAAATATGAAAAGAGAAAAAAAAATAAAGGTCAGAGAAGAGAGAGTAGGAAGGTCGGTCTGGGAATGAAGATAGTGAAGAGGGGGGGGGGGGTATGGTGAGAGAGAGAGAGAGAGAGAGAGAGAGAGAGAGAGAGAGAAGGGGGGGGGGGGAGTAAGGGAGGATAAGAGGCGGCGGCGTAAGTGAGTAAGTATGGAGGTGTGAGCCTAAAGTGATTTATTCAGGCACGCTTAAGTAACCTTCCCGTCGTGTGACCAAATTATTCCTCCATTCCTCCCTGATTTACTGCGTCATTTCTCTCTCTCTCTCTCTCTCTCTCTCTCTCTCCACCGGCTTCCCTCTTCAGCTTGTGTCCTTGGCGTGGAGGAACAGGTTTTCTCCTTCTCTTTCTCTCCCTTCTTTCTTTTTTCTCTCCCTCTCTCTCTCTCCCTCCTTCCCTCCAGGTGACATCATTGTGTTTGCTTTGCGTTAGGACTTCCCGTGTTAAGTTTGTTACCCTCAGGAGAGAGAGACTAGACGGGTTCTGGAGGTAGCTCATTTTATTTTATTTCTATTTTCATTTACTTTATTTATTTACTTGTTTTTTATATTTGTTTTTTTCTTTTCTTCTCTTTTCTTTCTTTCTATCTACTTTTTCCTTTTTGTTTTCTTTATTTCTATTTGTTTATTTATCTATCTACTTATTTATTTGTGTGTGCGTGTGTGTGTGTGTGTGTGTGTGCGTTTCCATTCCTTATATCGACTTCAGACTACAGAGGACGCTTCGTTTTTTTAAGTCTTGTTGCTTGTGATTGAAATTTATATAAACATGGTAAGAAAGACTAGCTAATTAACTAACTAACTAACTAACGGGGAGCAAACGTCAGGGGGCGCGTTGCTTTACTCATCTACCGCCTTCACCTCCGACAGTCCTCCGAGCAGGCCAGCACGCAGTTACCAATCATAGAAACAAAATTATAGAAAGAAAACGAAGTAATAACAAATAAATGGATGGAAAGGCGAGATGAGAAAAAATAAGGAAAAGGTAAAGAAAGAAAAAACAAAGGAAGATGATTTATCCGTCTATTTTTACGTTGGCGATAAGAACCTTCACCTCTCTCTCTCTCTCTCTCTCTCTCTCTCTCTCTCTCTC
The DNA here is from genome assembly GCF_024679095.1 of Eriocheir sinensis. Taxonomy (NCBI): domain Eukaryota; kingdom Metazoa; phylum Arthropoda; class Malacostraca; order Decapoda; family Varunidae; genus Eriocheir; species Eriocheir sinensis. The sequence continues at coordinate 7,332,269 of NC_066518.1, forward strand.
TCTCTCTCTCTCTCTCTTTGGTTTCAGTCCTCTCGGTTTGCCCTTTCACTAAACACACACACACACACACACACACACACACACACACACACAACCCCCCCCCTCTCCCTATCCCCTCACACAACACACTCCCAAACACACACACACACACACACACACACACACACACACACACCATAGAAAAAAGCACCCTGCCCGACGCACCTCCCCTCTCCTTCCTTTTTTATAAGTGGGCAATTAGCCTCTGTAATATCACGAGACAGAAGACAGACGGCGATCTAATATTTCGTGGCGTCACCTGACCAGCCAACCCCAACCACCAACCACCGGGGAAATAAATTATCACCTGAATTTCGCAACCAATAAATAGCTTAGCGGCCTCGGTGTCCAGTTGGTCGCCGCGCCGCCCTTCAGCCCATCGCCTCTACCAACAACCCCTATACAGATACCCCCTCCACCCCTCCACACAGGTCCCTACATACACTCCCCTTCACCCCTCCTCTAACGGCCCCTACAGACACCCTCCTTCGCCCCTTCACCCCCTCCGCCGCCTCTCGTTCATCACACACTCCTTCATTTTCCTGTTCGGCCTATTACTCTTTGATTATAACTCGTCCCCTGATCTATCCCGCCTATCCCGCCGCCGCTGCCTCTGCCGCCTCCACCTCGTCTCTCTGTTCCCGCCGCCACCGCTGTTGTTGTTGTTAGTCGCCACGGTCGCCACAAACAGGATCAAAACAGCCCGCCAGCTGCCTATATCCTGCCTCTTGCCCCTTGTCCTATCCTCCGTCTCCGTGTCCTTGTTCTGTCTGTCTTTGGGTCAGCAACATTCTTTTCTTATACAGGATGTAGGCCCTCTTTCAATGATCTCAAGAACTGACTATAGAGTATATTCGAACAGGTTTTCCGCTTATTTGTTTATGGCTACTGGAAACACTCACATTTTCTTTTTATTTAAACAAAAGTCTACAAAAAGGGGCATAGGGTGACACGAGATAAAGGAGCCCTCTTCCATAAGGGCACCTATTCTAAAGCTTACCCAGTAGTTTGTTCTTTTATATTAGTGTGGGTATGACCCCCCCACACCTACACCCACTCCCACCCACCCATACACACAAAGAGATCCCCAACACTACATCACGAGGGATTGGGATTACAAGAAATGATCCTGACACGCGCAACAAGGTAAATGCTCAGAGGTTTTTGTTTTTTATATCGTACGTCATCAATATCTGAAGGTATATACTATTTGACCAATACGAAGGAAGGAATCAGACAAACACAAACCCCTTAACACTTTGCAGATAAAGAGGCCATAATCTACCTCCATTTTAAGAAGTTTCTCTAATTTTTGTCATAATCTCGAAATCCAGGAAGATGACCGCCGAAGGACACTCGAGGGAACACGTCAAGGTATTTTTTCCGGGAATCTTGGGTCATCTCTCTCTCTCTCTCTCTCTCTCTCTCTCTCTCTCTCTCTCTCTCTCTCTCTCTCTCTCTCTCTCTCTCTCTCTCTCTCTCTCTCTCTCTCTCTCTCTCTCTCTCTCTCTCTCTCTCTCTCTCTCTCTCTCTCTCTCTCTCTCTCTCTCTCTCTCTCTCTCTCTCTCCTTCCCCCCACGAAGACAATCTCGGCCAGGTGACTTCCGCACAGGTGAGGTCAGCCAATCGGTCGGTGCACGTGTTCGACCCCCAGAGGAGTCCTCATCGTGACTCAGCCAATGCCTGACGTTGACTCCCCGCCATGACTCACCCCTTGCTTGACTTGCTTGACTCATCCCAGCCTCTCGCTTGGTTCTAGTTTTGCAGGACGCGTCACTCCCACCACGCCCACGCCCACGCCTACTGCCCCCACAACCCTCATCAATGACTAAGAAGAACAAAAATAACTACTACAATGCTATACGCCCGCCGTCACCACCCCCGCCTCCATTTTGCATCACCATCATCACCACCAACTCGTATAATCATCACAGCTTCCATTAATAACTTCACAGATCAACATTAACAACAATAACCATAACAAACTCCCTTTTGCGTCACCATCATCACCACCAACTCGCATAATCATCACAGCTTCCATCTTTAAATTGCTTTCCCTCCTCTTCTTTAAGCTTTTCCTTCTCCTCCTCAGTTGTTTCTTCCTTTTCCTCTTTAGTTGAGTGCTCAAGCTATCTCCTCCTCCTCCTCTCGCTCCTCCTCCTTCCTCTACGTCTGAGGGAGAGTTCATTAATCTTACTATGGCATTTTCTTTTAAGACCACCTTAAATCCTGAATGTTATGACGCAAAGGACTTCAATTACGTGTTCCTTTGTTATGTTCCTTCCGTCTATATCACCATCATCCACAATATCACCACGAACACCACCAGTACACCACAACTACAACCACCACCATCTTCACTACATAACCCTATTTTGTTTTTTCCCTTTTTCCCTTCCACAGTAACCACCACTCCACCACAGTCACCACCACCGGGTCTCCCCTTTCCACCACCGCCACCACCAGCAGCAGGAGGTTCCTTCCTGCTCTGCGGCGAGTCCTGTCGTCCATAAATAGAGTCCTAGAGAGAGAAAACCAAGAATTCGAGCTTGTGGGAGTCCTGGGGGGAAGTTTGGGGTCGAGGGTGTTTAGAGAGAAAGGGGCGAGAGAATGGGGAGGGAAGGGGAAGATATGGGAAGGGAGACAGTGGGGGTCTTCCTGCGTGTTGGGAAAGGAAGGGGAAGAAGTTGGAGGGGAAGGGGATGAGGTGGGAAGGGAGACAATGGGGGTGCTGCGTGTTGGGGAGGGAAGGGGAAGAAGTGGGAAGGGAGACAGTGGGGGTGCTGCGTGTTGGGGAAGGAAGGGGAAGAGGATGAGGTGGGAAGGGAGACAGTGGAGGTCCTTCTGCGATTTGGGGAGGGAAGGGGAAGAGGTGGGAAGGGAAGAGGATGAGGTGAGAAGGGAGACAGTGGGGGTTCTTTTGGGTGCTGGGGAGAGAAGGGGAAGAAGTGGGAAGGGAAGGGAGACAGTGGGGGTCCTTCTGCGTGTTGGGCTGAAGGGAAAGATGAGAGGAGGAGGGGGGGGGGGCAGGGAAGGCTTACACTTTGGGGGCAGGAGGGGGGAGAGCCGGAAGGAAAAGGAGGAGGAGAATCTTAATAGGAACACTTTTCTATAATTTTCTTGCGCCTCGAGGGAAGGGGACGGACTTTGCACACGTCACGTAAACGAGGAATGAAGAAGAGATAAAAGCTTGGATAAAAGTACGCCGCTTCGCATTCCCGTTCGTTGAAATAGAATGGAAGCCGCTCATTATTCACGCCCGAGGACCCGCTGAGGATGATAGCCCGGCCTGCAGGGGAGGTGAGGGTGAGGTGTTGCGTGCAGGAAGTGGTTTGGTCAGTCAGGGTGTGAGTGTGGGAGGCTCCGTGGGCGAGGCTGTGGGTGTGCCAGGAAATGTGTAGGAGGTGAGGGTAACAATATGGGTGTGGGCGTGGTGTGTGGGTGTTGGGAGGCTCCGTGGGCGAGGCTGTGGGTGTGTCAGGGAATGAGTATATGGGGAGGAATGCATACTAGAAATAAAACAACAGGTCAGTCTAGAAATAAAACAACAACAGGTCAGTCTAAAAATTCGTAAAGAAGACCACCGAAGGACACTTGAGGGAGCACGTCAAGGTGGGTGTGGGTAAAGTGTAGAAGTGTATAGGTGTAGGAATGGTGATGGAAAACAACCCTCAGAAACTCTTCAGAAATAGGAGAAATTGAAGGTATATAGTATGTGGAGGAGGAGGGCAACAATGGTGGAGGTGGTGCGTGCTGGTAATGGTGGAGGTGGTAATGCTGATGGTGGTGACGTGAGGGATAGTATAGCGGAGGAGGTGACAGGTGGTGATGTTACTGGTGGAGATGATGGTGCTGTATGATGGCAGTGGTGGTGGTATGGTGCATTGATGGTGGTGAAGGTGGAGGGTGGCGGAGGTGGTGTTGGTGTGATGGCAGTGATGGTGGTGGTGGTGAAGGATGTGAAGGAAGTCGGTGGTTGTGGTGATGGCGGTGTCCTCCCTCAGGTGACCCGGTCGGCGCCCTCTGAGATGTGGTGGTGTGGCGGGGAGGTGGAGGAGTGGTGGGCGGGGTGGTGGTGGAGTGGTGGGCGGGGTGGCAGCCATCTGGTCGCCCTCACCTCGGGGCTGCCTGACCACACCCGCGTGAAAGGGAAAACGATACACTGCTTTTTCTCCTTCTCTCATGGTGCCGCCACGCTCGGCAAACAATCCCGCGAGCACGAACAGCGGCGGCGAGCGCGGATTTGCTGGTGGTCCGCCGCGTTCGTGAGGTTGTGGTGGGGCGTTTTTGTATAGTCAGTTTTTGCCCACCGTCTGGCCCTGGAGTTGTTGGTCGAGTAAGGAGCACGGCAGCAGAATTAACCGTGGAGTTAACCCTCTTTCTCGGTCCACAGCGCAATGTATTTACGTGGTACTGGTGCCACAAACTTTCCCAATACGCAAGACTTCGAAGTATATATCGAGCTACCAAATACGCTTGAATTCGCAACAATGCACTTCAGAATATAATAGTGTGCACTGAATTTCGAAGTCAAGAAAATTTTGGAACAGGTTATCTCAGAAAAAAAGACGTGTACTAAAGTTCAATAAGACTAAACTTGCTCTCCACAGACGGGAATCACGTTTTTCTTCAGTTATTTTAGTCTGTCCAAGGTCCTTCTGCAGCATCAGTTCTTTTTCACTTGATCGGCTGATAAAGAAACAAGTGAGGATCGGGTCAATGCTAGTAAGTTAATCGAAGTCGCCTGATAATTTACACACCGACCGGAGACACCTCAAGGTAGATACAGATAATAAGAAAAAAAAAGCGTTGCTCTTCCTTCTGCAGGTGCGTGCTTGGCGGGAGTTGGATGAGCCAATGGCGTGCCTATTTCTTTTCTCTTTTTTATTATTATTTCAGACAAGACGATTTTTACCACGATGCCATTTGTAATTATCATATTAATTTGCAGACGTGCTTGTCCATCCCATCACCTTATCATTATGCTCATATGGCATCCATAATTACTTTTCGTTTGCAGTAAATACTCTCACTCTCTCATACTTACCGGCACACGTATACGTCTCCTCGCCCACTCACAGCTCGTTCAACTTACCAACGCAGGGAGAGGCAGACAAAACGGTATACATTGAAATATATCACTTTATTAGACATTTGTACTATCTTAAATCACTGGACGGTATACTAAGCCTACATGTATCACAGAATCTATAATTATCTTTTATTAATTTTGAACATTATAATTATATACTCTATACTCTTTTTCTAAGCGAAGTTCCCGCCATAGGATGAATCTCTCGTGTTATTTTTGTACTATGGTGACGGCGAGGGTCATGGTGGTGGTGGTGGTGGTGCCCGGCTGGCCACGGACTTGACATTCTCAGGGGGATCAGGTGGCCTCGTGGCTCTTAGCTCCTTGGGAAAGAACTGGTCGAGCGTCTGGCTGTTCCCTTGGCTTCTCAGGGCGGCTGTGCGTGGCGGCGGGCGGGGGGCGGCAGGCGGAGTCTTGCCATGCACCATTACAGGGTGTCCAGCCTCTGGGTGGCACGACGTTCCTTCTCAGGTAGAGTTGTGGCGCTCACGCGCGTGACTCACTTCACCAGGGGCGCCAGCAGCAATCATCCTCAGGGTGGCGGATAGGAGCCAGGTCCAGGGGCTGCGGTGAGGGGCTCCTGGAGGGGGAGGGAGGCGGCGAGGAGGAGGCGATGGAGAGGGACGGAGAGGCAGCGCTGTGGGGCGGGGAGGGAGGCACGCGGTGCAACTCCCCTGCGTGGCCAGGCACGGTGGCGATATCGTTGGGCAGAACGAAGGTCATCTGGCCGTTCAGGAGGCGAGCAGGGACGAGGGACACTCCGCCCACCATCATGGGCTCGTAGGAGAGTGTCTGGGGGACACGCTGGGGGGGCTCTGGTGTGTAGGGCGGCGTGGCGTCCTGATGGCCGGATTTGTTCCTCAGTCCCGTCATTACCTCCGTCAGGTGCATGAGGATGCGTGACCGCTGCATGCTGCTCAGCGTCGTGTCAGTCTCTAAAAACTTGCTGACCTCCGCTGCGCACTGACCGAAGCCCGCACGGAATTTGGCGGCGGTGTCGATGGGGGCCTGACGGGGGGCGGCTGCGGCATCGTGGCGGTGGAGGGCCTGCACGTGCCGCACCGTCATTTCCAGGATGTCCGCCTTCTCCAGCTTGCTGTAGCGTGACGGCTGTGGGAGGGGAGAAAGGATGGTAAGTCTTTGTTGGACAGGTGCGGGACACGTCATTCAGGAATTTCAAGGACCGTGGAGTGGAGCTAACCGTGCTGAGGCATGACTCATCCCTAAATCTTTCACTCGTGAGATGACACGCTTCATTTTCTTTTATTTTATTGAACAAGCTTACAAGACGAATACTCCTCTATTTACAACCTTGGGTAAAACTGATAATCACAAGTTTACGCACCTCAGAAGATGCGTGACCTTGTGGTGGTAGTTATTCATGACCTAATCACACTCATGTTACTCAGCCTCAGGACGTCTCACTCACTCACGTTTTCATGACTCGGTACTCACGTCTTTCTTAAGCCCCTCGAGCACCAGGTTCTTGAGCTGGTTGAGGCAGTCGTTGATCCTCTGGCGCCTCTTTTTCTCCATGATGGGTTTGTTGGTGCGTCGCCGCTCTGCCGCCGCGGCCTTGGCCTCCAGGCCCTGCTTGTCTGTCGTGGTGGAAGGCATCCTCACTGCCCGAGTCTACACAGAACACAACACGCTCAACGTCTTGAGGTTACTGGCGAGAGAAATCCAGTCTCAAGAATTTATAAGAATGGCGCACGGGCCAGGTTACGTCTTGGCCAATGGTAGAGCGTCATTTTTCTACGTCACGAAGGCGCGGGCCAATGGTAGACGGACGGTAGGCGGCGTGTGGCTGGTGTGGGCGGAGCCGCTGCCTTGTGGGTTGGCTACTGACCTGTCGCCCGCCCGCCACGTGCTATACGGCGCTGCTCTAACTTAAGTTACTAAGACTTGGATTTTGTTTAATTCGTTTTCGTTACAGCCGTGACCACTGACAAGGGGGCTTCGAGGCAACAATTTACACGGGGGTCAAAACCTGCACGGCGGTATGGTCAGCGGGGAGTGTGAGCGGCGGGCGAAGGCGGAGTGCTGAGTGATGGTTCTGGATGTCTCTTCTAAATAATCCGCAAGTTATTAAACCGAGCGAGGAACGACCGCGGCCCATGTGGATAAGCGGCACGGGAGGGATGGAGGGACGGCAGGAAAGAGGAGAGGGCGAGGGACGTGTGAGAAAAAGGATTTATATTTGAAGGACTTGGAGGAGGGAGAACAATGAGGAGGGACGCAAGATGAGGAGGTGGATCACGTGAGGCGGAAGAGCATGAGGCACGGACAAGGGAGGGTGCGAGCATGATCTTGAGAACCGTGAGAGAGAGAAGAAATGAGAAACTGTTAAAAGTGAATGGAGATGAGTCGGGGAAACCAGAGAGAGAGAGGGAGAGAGGAGGCCGCGGACTGGGGAGAAGGAAGATAGGGAGAGAGAGCGAGGGACACGCGGGCCTATGGTTACGGGTGGACCAGCGGGTGGGTGGTGAGTGTTGTTGGGTCAGGTTGAAGATGAGGAGTTTGCCGGGGCTTCGAAGTTGGCTTATTTTGAATGGACTCGCGGTGCACGGTGGAGGTGAAGAGTGTGGGGTAGGAATATCAGTGAGAGAGCAGTGATGTGGATGTCATTAGGGTCAGGTATAGGTGATGTGATGTGATGTGAATGGATACAAGGGACTAAAGATGACAAGACGAAGAGAAACAGAAGTCTAGTGAAGTTTGACGTCACCTGAAGGATAGGTTAATAGGGGATCCAGGTAAAGGTGCAAGGAAAGGGTGAGTGAGGAAGAGTCGGGGCGGTGAATCAGTTTGTGGGTGAATGAGTATGGACGAAGGATTCCAGGGACAGAAGGGTAAAGGAAGGGGAAGTGGCGATGACGTGGGCCTCATCAGGGGAGTAGGGAGATGGGAGGGGGGCGGGAGGGGGGCTCAGGTGGGCAAAGGTGGGTCGACGTGGCGTGACAGTGCGTCGTCATCCTCTCGTTTAACCCGAACACCTGCTGAGGCGCCCTTGCTCGCTACCTGCCTGCCTACCTGTTCCTCACACACACACACACACACACACACACACACACACACACACACACACACGATCTTCCGAGACAAGCACAACAACCTGAAACACATTACTCATTTCTTTTCTCTCTTTACGATCAACTACTCTGTGCGTGTGCGTGTGCGTGTGTGTGTGTGTGTGTGTGTGTGTGTGTGTGTGTGTGTGTGTGTGTGTGTCATCCCTTAATGTGTGTGTCTGCTTATGCATATAGACAATCCTCTTGATACATAAAAAAAGGAAAGGTAAGCTGCAATTAAGGACTGGCGGCCAACCTTCGTCTGGCGCTCACCTGTAAAGCTTCTCAAATTGCAAGGTTTCGAGGTGAAGGACGCTCAACACACACACACACACACACACACACACACACGTAGACAGGAGAGCCACGCGTCCTACAACCACAGACAGACAGACTACGACCTATGAACGACCTTGCACGGCCCTACTCCACCCCCCTCCTCCTCCTTTCCTTCCCTTCCCTTCCCTTCCCTTCCCTTCCCTTCAGGAGTAAAGATTTGTTAGCCAAGTTCACGTGTGCACCATCCGTGACTGTGTATGCGCAATATGGTGTTTGCACATGGCTGGATTGTGTGCACTGGGAGGCGGCGTGCACATGAAGCGTGACAGGGGGTGCCATATGTTGTTTGCTCGCCAGGTAGTAGCTCCTGATGGTGGTTGGTGGGTGGGGGGTGGGGGGTCGTGGGGGTGGTGATGGTGGTAAGGGTAAGACGCATGACGAAGGATACACAGGATACAGAGCCTTAAAGAGCAACGGGGCTTCAATCCAGGCTTTAGGGACACGTGGGTTTGGATTTTCTTGTTGATGTTTTTCTTGTTTCCTACATTAATAGCTGTCAGGGCCCCCGCGAAGGAGCAAGACAGGACGTGGTCTCTCAGCAACGTGTGTCTGCCTAAAATATATCTGAAGCTTGTTGAGGGAGGATAGCAAAATCGCGCCCTTATTAAGTGGTTAAGTGGAGTCTGAACTCATATTTTTGTTCTTTTTCCCTTTCTCTGTTGAATTGTTGATCCCTCTGTGGAATAAAGCAAACAGACAAACCAACCTCATCTCACCTTTCAGAGGCGCAGCAAACTTGTATACACACTACTGCTCAACAAGACAACAGTGAATGATATACCTAAACAATGACGCGAGCAATGAAGAAGGATGGAAACCACACACACACACACACACACACACGAGTGCCTACAGTGTTGGTTCTTCGGCACTCGGGCGATTCCAACAACAACAGGACCACCGCAACCCCTCTCATCTCATCTCCTCCTCCTCCTCCTCCTCTCTTTCTTTTCCGTGCTAGAGCGCAGTGTCTGGATGTGAATGCAAGAATGCAAGATGGTCTGAGTGGTCCCGCAGCAAATGCCAGAGAGTGTGTGTGGGGTGTGGGTGGACAGCATGCAGTAGTGGAATGCAAAGAAAGAATGGACAGGAGAGAGATGATGATGCATGTGTTTTGAGCGAGATGGCGAGATGATGGGTGATGAGGACTGGAAGGAGTGGATGGAGCTGCTGCTGGGGAGGGACAGAGAGAGTGGAGAGAGGAGTGATTGAGGCAGTGAAAAAGAGGGCATGTGGCGTGTGTGTGAAAGAATGAATGGAATGATATCTTGCCCCGAACTTGACTTCATTTTTGTTTTGTTTTTTTTAGGAGGCTGCCGATATAAGGCCCCTGGCTGGGAGAATCCCGAGCCACCTGTGACATCAAGATCAAGATCAAGATCAAATGCTTCGGTAGGAGCGGCAGCGGCGGCAGCGGGGTGTGTCCTAGTGGCCTTGGGCAGGATTTAGCACGGGCAAATCTGGGAAACTGGACACGGCGCGGCGGGCCGACAACAGCTTTGTGGAGCATACAAAGGCCAGCCTCGACCCGCCGCGACACTCCATTAAACGAGCCCGGACTTTGCCTTCCTCTCGGGCATCGGCGGCTGTGGTGTTAGGCGGTGTTTGTGGTGCAGGGGATGTTTGTAGGGGGGGCGGGTGGTGGTGGTGGTGGTGCAGAAGTTCACAGATAAAAATGGATAGTTTGTTATGTGGTCAACGGGAAAAGTCATACGAATAGAAAGGGATGAAGGGCAATGAATGTATGCATGTTTCTGATAAATAGGCCTAAACAGAAAGAAAAAAAACAATGTGATGAGAATTTTAAGTCAGTGCCATTGAGCTACAATGAGATGGAGTGGAAGAGAGGGAAGCAAGGGAGAGGAATGCTTGTAATGCTTGGATAAGGAAAGTGAGGCGGGAGATGAGAGGAAAGTAAATGAAAGTTTGAGATACTTAGAAGGCAACGAGTGACTGACTGAAGGAACTTGTAAGGTTGGTGCGCAAGAATAAAGGAATGACACGATGAATTAATGAGTCCATGAACAAATGAATGAAAATAATAAATGAATGAATGACTGGTTGGAAAAATTAAAAGAAACTAAATTAGGAAAAAGAGGAAGAAAAGAGGAATCAGTTAAATAGGTAGAAAAGAATAGATAGATAGATATGTAGATAGAAAGGTAGATAGATAGATAGGCAGGTAGGTAGATATATAGGTAGGTCGACAAGTAAGCAAGTCATAAACGAAGAAACAAAAGAAGAAAAAAAAAACAAGGGAAATTAAGGGAAGGAGAAAAGAATAGATAGCTAGATATAGATAGATAGATAGGCAGATAGAAAGGTAGATAGATAGACAGATAGATAGATAGATAGGCAGGTAGGTAGATAATAGGTAAGTCGACAAGTAAGCAAGACATGAACGAAAAAACAAAAAAACGAAAAACAAGAAAAAAAGGGAAGGAGAAAAGAATAGATAAATAGATATAAATAGATAGATAGGTAGATAGAAAGGTTGATAGATAGACAGATAGATAGGTAGGCAGGTAGGTAGTTATATCGGTAAGTCGACAAGTAAGCAAGACATGAACGAAGAAACAAAAAAAAAAAGGAAAGGAGAAACCCACGTTGGTCAGCCCTCAACTATTTTTTCCTCATACAGAGTTCACACGAGCGAGACAATGTGCAAGGTAATGGTCGCCCCGCCAGGTGCCTTCCCTTCACAGGTGGCCCAGGTAGTCCTCGCACGCTCTTTAAATAGCTTCTTCCCGCTTTATATTATTGCAACGAGAATTATGCGCCGGCGAGAAAACACGAACATATAACTTGCACGTCCACAAATAAAGAGTTAGCCGCTTGTTATTCTAATGGACGCGTTGGCCTTGAAGGAAGATGGATTTGTTTATAAGCTTCACACGTCGGGGCGGTAAATTTTGATGTACATGGGGGGAAAATGGATTTGTTTATATGCTTCACACGTCGGGGCGGTAAATTTTGATGTACATGGGGGGAAAATGGATTTGTTTATATGCTTCACACGTCGGGGCGGTAAATTTTGATGTATATGGGGGGAAAATGGATTTGTTTATAAGCTTCACACGTCGGGGCGGTAAATTTTGATGTATATGGGGGGAAAATGGATTTGTTTATATGCTTCACACGTCGGGGCGGTAAATTTTGATGTACATGGGGGGAAAATGGATTTGTTTATATGCTTCACACGTCGGGGCGGTAAATTTTGATGTATATGAGTGTTTTGTGGCTCGTTATTATATTCGGCGATGTAAGCCATGGCCCCGAAAATTTAAAACATACGAATATAGATCACACTTTATGGCTCTGAGAGGATAATATAAAACATGGAAATACGTAGAAATTATAGATCTAAATGAAAAAAAGCTAATAAATTGAATGGATATATAGGTCACATAAATTACAGCCCTGAGAGGATAAAATAAAATATGGGAATACGTAGAAATTATAGATTGAAATAAAAAAAGCTTATAAATTGGATGGATATTAGGTCACATAAATTACAGCCCTGAGAGGATAAAATAAAATATGGGAATACGCAGAAATTCTAGATCTAAATAAATAAATAAAAACTTATAAATTGAATGGATAAATGGATCACACATATTACGGCCCTAAGAGGGAAAAAATACGTCATACAAAAAATGCAGAAGTTATGGATAAAAGTGAAAACGAAAAGCTTATAAATTGAATGTTTCTCAGGAAGGAAAAAAAGAAGGTATTGATATTGGGTATGCACATTATAACATCCGTCGCTGTGCTGTTTCCCTCGTTCAATTTCATCACTACTTACACGCTCTCACAAGTAGTATAAGTAAAACAGGAGACAAGGCGGAAGAAAAAAACACACACACACCAAAAATGCAAAACAAACCTCACAAAAACGATCTTTATCAAAACAAAAATATTCAGAAGGACCAGAAAACGAAGGACACCCCAACCTATGAAAATGAGAAGGGCAATAAACGGGACGCACACGGCCAGGTAAGAGAGATGGGAAGATACGGAGATAAAAAGATACTGCGGGAGTGAACAATGTGTCAAAACAGACCATTCCCGTGCCAACCAGGGCCTCGCAGCGGGGGGCGGGATGTTGTCACGGAAGGGAAGGAGGAGGAGGAGGAGGAAAACTAAGGGAGAGGGAGAATGGAATCGGACGTAAAGGAAGAAGGAAAGCTTGAGGAAGGAAAAAGCAAGGAGGAGGAGGAATTGGAGGAGGAGGAGGACAAGGAGGAATAGGAGGAGGAAGAACACGAGAAGGAAGAAGAAGAGGAAGAAGAAGCAAGGCCTGGGGTGGGCAAGGTAGACTGAGATAGAGAGAAACGGTAAAGGAGGAAGGAAAGAAGGGAGGGATAGCCAGGAGGAAGAGGAGGAGGAGGAGGAGGAGGAGGAGTAACCCAAGAGAGGAGGACGAGCAGGTAACAAATGGTCGGAGGTGAATTAAGTAAATATGTAAAAGGGGGAAAGCAAAGGGAAGGGAAGGCTAAGCGGGGACGACTCGTGACTAAGAAGGAGGAGAAAATCGTTCTTTAAACAGACGAAGAGAGACTCCCTTCGCTTGATGACTCTTGATTACGGTAAGCCAATGGGGGAAGGGACCGTGAGAGATGGAAGGGAGGGAGGGAGGGATGGAGGGAGGAAACGTACGAGGGAAAGATATGGATGAGGAGACTGAAGAGGGAGAAGAGAAGAGAGGAAGAGGGAAAGATATGAATGAGGGGACGGAAGAGGGAGAAGAGGGGAAGAGGCAAGGGAAGGATAAAGCACAGCACGAAGGAAAGATATAAAAACATAAGAACACAAGAACGCATGGATGAGGAGACGAAAAAAAGAAAGAAAGAGAAAAGGAGAAGAAGAGGAGGGATGGAGCAGGCACAAGATTTAAAGACATGGATGAGAAGACGGAAGTGAGAGAAAAGAAGAGAAAGAGGATGACGTGAATGAAGAAAAAAGAAGAGAACAGAAAATAAGGATAAAATGGTTGTACGGAAGGAGACTTAGACGAAGGAAATGAGAAGAAAGAGAAAAAAGAAGAGAGAAATGGGAAACGATGCAGTAGGCGTAAACGAAAGACATGGAAGAAGAAAAAGGTGGAAGGGTATAAAAGAAAAAAGAAAAAAGGATATGGATGAAATACGAGCACAAGAAGTAGGAAAGGAGAGGAAGGAAGATAAAAAGAAAAGGGAAGGAGCAGGCGAAGTACGAAAGAAAGAACAGGGCTGAAATAAAAGAGAAGACAACAAAAAAATGATAAAGAATGAACAGCGTAAAAGGCGAAAACAAGGATTACGAGTTAGAAGAGAAAGAGAAAGAGAAGAGAAAATGAGAAAGACCGAAGCAGGTGCACGAAAGAAGAAAAAAACAAGAATGAGGAAACCACAAGAGACGAAGCAAAACAAATGAGAGAAAGAGAAAAACAGACAAACAAGGAGAGATAAGGAGAGAGAGAGGAGAGGTGGGGACGAAGGAAGGAAAAGGGAAGGGCAATAAGTAAAGGAAAGTAGTAATCAAAGGTTGTACAAAGGAGGCAAATGAAGGAGGAGATAAGGAGAGGTTAGTGACTGCAAGGTGAAAGGAACACACACACACACACACACACACACACACACACACACACGTACACACACACACGTTCAAAACAGCATCAGCCCGCACACTAAGCTTTCATTCCTCCTCCTCCTCCTCCTCCTCCTCCTCTTCTTCTTCCTTCTCCTCCTCCTCCTTGATTCAGGTGCTCAACGGTAACTATTTTATGCATAACGAAAGGATTGTTATGCGGAAGAAGAAGAGGAGGAGGAGGAGGAGGAGGAGGAAGGGAGATAAAGTGCTCTGGTTTAGTGAACAGTAGAAGGTTATGCAAAGGTTGGGAGGGTACTGTACTCCTCCTCCTCCTCCTCCTCCTCCTCCTCCTCCTCCTCTTCGTCAGTGTGGAGAGAAAGTAAGGATGGGGAGGAAGATTGTGCGTTGTAGGAGCATAGTCAGTGAGGAAGGAGGTAAACTTCTCTCCTCCTCCTCCTCCTCCTCCTCCTCCTCCTCCTCTTTACCTTCGTCTTATTCGTCATGCGCAGATGTAATCAGTCACAATCAGCCACATTAATGGTATGTCAGAAAAGAGGAGGAGGAGGAGGAGGAGGAGGAGGAGAACAAAGATGATTTTCCTCCTCTGAGCATCCTGACATGACGGATGCGTATAATTGGAAATGAGATGTAGGAATGTACGCAGATATGAACGTACACACGCACACACGTACTGACCTCCCCTACTCGACCACACACACACACACACACACACACACACACACACACACACACACACACCAGGTCGTATCATAACCCGGTATAACATAACTACACCTCTCTTTGGTAGCGGGACCGAGAAAAAGCAGACCGAACCTGTGCAATTTTGGGTACAGACCATTTCTCTCTCTTATCTAATGTGGGAGGAGGAGGGAAGAGATTGAGGAGGAGGAGGAAGAAGAGAGGAAAAAAGAGGAAGAGGAGGAGGAGGAGGAGGAGGTGAAATTGGAGCAGCAGGCAGGTAATAGAAAATATCTTGTCTTAAAACGAAGTAGCTGAAGAGGTTATACTTAAGTCTTCCTTGACAAATAGCTACACACTGAGAGAGAAAAGGTGGATAAGAGGAGGGAAGGAAGAGGAGGAAGTGTAGAAGGAGGAGGAGGAGGAGGAGGAGGGTTAAGAGGAGAAGAAAAAGGGGTGGATACGCTTATGACCTGAAATGACATACAACACACACTCTCTCTCTCTCTCTCTCTCTCTCTCTCTCTCTCTCTCTCTCTCTCTCTCTCTCTCGTCCTTGAAGGGTACGTTGTCCCCGTCAGGTCCCTCACGCGATCAAGGGACGAATCTCGTGCTGGGCCGGGAGGTGAGGCGCCCCGGGCCGCGGAGGGACACCACCAGGACGACAAGCAGGAGGAGGAGGAGGAGGAGGAGGAAGAAATGTCAGAAAGATGTAAAGTAGCAAGGAGTGAAAGTATAGGTTGGATGGGATGGGGTGTGAATTAAAGGCCGCAGGGGAGGAGGTTAAAGGAAAGCAAGGTTAGGCAAAGGTAAAGTTGGGGTCAGCGTTACCAAATTATCGTACTCAGCCACTCAGCACATCGTATTTTTCGGTGTCTGACTCACAGATATCGCAGACAGACACCAATAAGTAATGTTTTTAACGATATCTTTAACTGGAATTTCGTTATCTGTGTGGGTAGAAAAGTTTCGGTCCTTAGAACTGATAATCGCGATTTTCTGAGTACGATAATTTGACAACGCTGGTTGGGGGGACACACTAAAGCTACGCGTGGTCTTGGTGCTCATCTCCGTCGCACTGGCCCTTGAGTCTGTGGTGGGAAGAATTCATAACCCCGGGACAAAGGAGGAGGGACTTAAATAAACGGGACGAGGTATGGTATCGGTGGCAGATCTAAGGCGAGATAAAAGTACGGGAGACGAAACAAAAACAAACAAAAAACAAAAAGAAAGCAAAAAACAGCAAAAAAGAGAACAGACCTTATATAAATAGAACAGTACTCATAGCAAAGCAGTGTATATATATATGAACAGAATTGGAAGGAGGTCGAGCAAGTGAGATATAAACGAAATCAAAACCACGAAATAATAGCAAACATTGAAAGGGAATAGAGTAGGAAAGACTAGCTTATAAAAAATGAGCTTAGGAGGTAAAATTTTGCAAGTAGGCGAGAGAGAAGAGAGAAGTAAGGAGGAGAAGAAACGGAAATTAAGACAAAACCACAAAACACAGGAAGGAAACAACAAACAAACTGGAAAACAAACGGCATCAAAATAGCAAGCGAACCGAAATTTAAGGTAACGTGCTACAGGGCGGGACAAGGAGGGAACAAAACAAAAACAAACAAAAAAGGTAAAAGGAAGCAAAGGTGGAGTGAGTGGAGCGGGTGAAAAATATGTAACTTTTTGGGGTGGAGATGCAACGAGAAGAGAGGAAAAAAAAAAGGTGAAAGGAAGCGAAGGTGGAGTGAGTGAAGTAGGTGAAAAATATGTAACTTTTGGGGTGGAGATGCAACGAGAAGAGAGAGAGAGAGAAAAAAAAAGGAAAAGGTGAAAGAAAACGAAGGTGGAGTGAGTGAAGTAGGTGAAAAATATGTAACTTTTTGGGGTGGAGATGCAACGAGAAGAGAGAGAGAAAAAAAAGAAAAAGGAAAAGGTGAAAGAAAACGAAGGTGGAGTGAGTGAAGTAGATGAAAAATATGTAACTTCTGAGGTGGAGAGAGAGAGAGAGAGAGAGAGAGAGAGAGAGAGAGAGAGAGAGAGAAAAGGAAAAGGGGTAAGGAAGAGAAAGGTGAGTGAGGTAAGCGACAGAACGCAACACAAACACAAAGAATAAGGGAGAAAAAGAGTGAAAGAAACCGGAGTGAGGTAGATAAGGCAACGTAGGAGTGGAGATGCAACGAGTAGGAGTAAGCTAAAAGGAAGTATAGGAGTGAAAGTATAATTCTCGGCCACTCCTCTAACTCTTTTTACGAGCAGTGAGTAGCGGGCTTTTTTTTTTTTTCATTATTGTTTCCTTTTTTTATGCCCTTGAACTGACCCCATTGCTTAAAAAAAAAAAAAATGATGTGAGTTAGACAAATAAACATCACTATAAGGCGTACGAAAAAAGAGACAAAGAAAAGGAGTGAAGGGAAGAGAAAGATAAAAGTGTGATAGGGAAAAAAATATGTAAATTTGGAGTGATGATACCAATAGAAAAAAAAAAAACACAGAAAGAAAAAGGGAAATAATGGGAAAGGAAAAGTATATACAAAGGAAACGAAGAAGAGAGGGAGGTAGGAGATAGACGAAAGGAACGTAGCACCGGAGTAGACTTGCAACCAGTAGTAGTAGTGTAGCCTGAGGGGGGAAAGGGCACTGACGTCACCCCAGCACAGGAGGAGGCGGCAGCAGAAGGGAGGAGCATGGAAAGGTCAGGGGTACGAATAAACACTTGAAACATTAGTGGCTGGGCCGAGAACACGCTGATTAACATGGCGATACCTGGATGTAAGGAAGGTGGTGGTGGTGGTAGTGGTAGTGGTAGTGGTAGTGGTAGTGGTGGTGAAGAGGGAGAGTAGATCAATGGAGTAGATGAGGCGACAAAGGTTAAATTCGAGTTGTAAGAGGTAAAGAAGAAGAAGAGAAAGAAGAAAAAGAAGAAGAAAGAAGAAAATAAAAGAAGAAAAAGAAGAATACGAATAAGAAAAGATGATGATTATGAAGTTGTTGATGGAAAGAAGGAAGGAATACAAAAAAAGGAGGCGAAAATGGTTAAATTCGAGTTGTGAGAGGTAAAGAAGAAGAGAAAGAAAAAGAAAAAGGAGAAAAAACGAAAAAAAAACGAATAAGAAAAGATGATGAGTATGAAGATATTGATGAAAGGAAAGAAGGAATACAAGAAAAGGAAGAATGAGATACAAGAAAATAAGGAGAGGTAATTGCGAGTGATGATGATGAGGAGGAGAAGGAAGAGGAGGAGGATAATGACGATGATAGTAGAAGAAATGAGGAGGAGGAGGAATAATCAAGAAGCAGGCAAGGTAGCAAGCAGGATGGAGGAAAGGAAGGAAAAAGGAAATAAGTTAAG
This sequence comes from Eriocheir sinensis, assembly GCF_024679095.1. Taxonomy (NCBI): domain Eukaryota; kingdom Metazoa; phylum Arthropoda; class Malacostraca; order Decapoda; family Varunidae; genus Eriocheir; species Eriocheir sinensis. The sequence goes on from NC_066518.1 coordinate 7,350,432, forward strand.
ATATAAAATCCCATCAACCCCCCCCAAAAAAAAAAAAAAAATTATCTCACGTTTTTCTGCACAACTTCATAAATTCATAACTTACGCGTTGTTTTCTCTACATGATTTTTCTACTAACACACAAACACTAGCACATACACAGTAACGACGATCAAACTAAATAAATAAAACTCCTGAAATACCCAAAAAAACAACAACCCCCTAAAATAGCTTCATGGAGTAAAGAGGAGAAAAGTATTAAAAAGGGAAGGTGCACGTTTTCCAGTTTACCTTTTCGTTTCGCTGACAGTCAACGGCGAGACCAGCGATAAAAGGGAGGGAGGGAGGGAGGGAGGGGGGGAAGGAAGGACTTCTTGAGGTTAAAAGCAGAGATGATGACCCCCTCCCTCCTCCTCCTCCTCCCTCCCTCCTTCCCCATCTCTTCCCCCCTTTATCCTCTCTCGATCCCAAACGCTTCCTCCTCCTCCTCCTCCTCCTCTCCCCATTCTCTATCCTTCCCCAACCAACTCATGGGTAACCCGTCTTCCTCCTCCTCCTCCTCCTCCTCCTCTAATAAAGCTTGTCTAGTGTTTTTGCTCCACTACTGTTTTTTGTAACACTTTCAGGTTTATGCAAATTACATCTCAATAAATTTGGCTTCGTCTAATTAAATTTTCAGTGCTGTGAATTTGCATTATTAAACACAGATATTACCTTTCACCTCTGCTCTCTCTCTCTCTCTCTCTCATCTAGTTCATCGACACAACCTTTCATCAACTCAAAATATTCATTACATTTATCTTCACTTCCCTCCAGCACTTTATTTCTTACCCCCCCCCCCCCCCCGGGTCAAGATTCTCCCTCCTAACCCTCCCCAAGCCAGGTCCCCCCTACCCCCCAAAACCTCCTCCTGCCAGTGTGTTTCCAAGGGTCAACTCAGGACCAACATTGATTGACACGACTGACTTAATGATGACGAAGGCCTGACGATAATGTGGCACAGGACTGACAACTACAACGAACAGAGGCAAAGAGAGAAAAAGAAAAGAAAGAATGAATGTTTGCTGTGGTTTGAGCAGTGTCTTGTGGGAGCTTAATGAGACGAGACATTCCAGACAGATGTTGTACATACGCGCACACCATAATTACTAGATACGCCAGCAACAAGGAACGAAAGGTAATCAATAACCTCTCATTCGCTCCATTAATACTCCTTGCAATAATTTTGAGTGCTCTGGCGCTGACTGGCTATTTGGCTGTCTGGCTGGCTTGTCGACGGGCTGGCTGGAATCTCTCGTCGTATGAGCGAGTGTGTCTAATCAAGCGACAAGACCTGCGGCTCCTCTCATGTGGCTGTCGGTCGAGGTGACTCCTTCGGTCCGCCAGTGATAAGCGCAAGTCGCTGGTGTTCCCGCTGTAAGGATTATTCTCTCGTATGCTCCCAATTTCGCCAGACCCGCGAGGCTTCTCCATGCGTGTGACTCTCAGCTTATATTAGTCGAGGGTCCGTTGATGCTGGGCTCCACCGCCACCGCCGCTGCCCCTGCCGCACTCCACGGCTTGTCTCCATTACAAGCGCGCCGCCGAGGGCACTAATCAAGCACACCATGTGATTACAGGCGCTGAGGCGTACCTGAAGGGTTGATGGGAGGCGAGGACGCAGGTGTGGCGGGCAGGTAGTGCCGCTCTGACGGGGGACTTCAACACAAACTGTAATTTGGCGAGGCTAAGTGGTGGCTGCCAGTGGTGGGCGATATAGCGCCTTGCCTCTGTGAAGCATGACCCGGCTCTGCGCAGGGATCATTATTCATATATTACTAATGTCCTCCTCCTCCTTCTCCTCCTCCTCCTCGATGCTTCCCTAGCGACGCGGAACTCACGCCGCAGGGACGACAAGATGAGAACCTGGACGAGTCGTGGTGCGTCGTCGTGACTGAGCTGCCGAATGGAGCGACACGACAAGTGGACGACCAGCACGAGGACGGACGCGCCTCCAGCTGTACAATGCGAGGGACGAAGAGACACAAAGGGCGGCCTCTGAGGGTGTGTCGCGGGGAGGGACGGGCGCGCCGATCCCCTGGAATGTAAGTGTTGGAGTCCGCCGCTGCCCTGCCCCTCCATGGAGCTCCGACGTGACCTGTCCACACCGCCGTGATCCCCTTCTGATCAGGGGCGTGGACGGGCGCGAGGGACAACAGCACAAGACTTATCAGGGGAAGAAGAAAAAGAGAAAAGGGAGAAGGGAGGGAGAGCAAAGGGAGCGGACACGGGATGTAAGGCAAGACCTGTGAGAACGAGTCTTTTATGGGGGTGAAAAAAGCCCTAATTTAGTCCATTCACGCTGTCAGTAGCGACACGCGGACCTCGGGTATTTAGAACGCCATTTTTCCGCCTTCTTTAGAGAATTCTTTTACTGTTCCTTCAATGTCTCTCTCTCCTTTATTCCCGGCGCGGGGACATTCCTCGCCGGCGCTGATCTGATGGTGGCCGCGGCGACGCATTCACAGCCGGACGGGGAAAGGCCTCGGGCGAAGGACTGGGTTCTATTTTTTTATAATATATACGTAAGGCTACAATATTATCCTCCTCCGCATCACTTATTTATGCGAGGCCTGTGGCGGGGGGCAGGAGGGAGAGAGCCATGGAGGGACAGGAGGGTCACTAACCTACCTGAGACCACGAAGAAACACCATCACTCAGCAGGCTATCAGGCGAGGGCGGAAGTGAACTAAATCTCTAATAATTCAAGTCCTCGGCGCCACTGCCCGAAGAATCATTCCTTTGGCAGCGATGACGATGCTCCTGGCACGACTCTTTTCCCCCGTATGTTTTATGCCGCCCAAGCGCAATATTGACCTTGATGTCGTCACCTGTAGTCGTCATGGTAAGCGTAAGACGATTGGGTGGTAGAGGGCGGGGTTGGGGGTGGGGGGGTCAGGGGGGGTTCAGCAGGAGGGTCGTTGGAGGGTACACGAGGCGAATAAACATCAAAACGCTTCGGGAAGGAACAATCTCGGCAGGGAAACGCTTTGGACAGATGGCAACCGAGTGTGTGTGTGTGTGTGTGTGTGTGTGTGTGTGTGTAAGGGAAGAGAAGGGAGGGAAAGAGAAGAGATGGAAAAAGAAGGGAAGGGAAGGGAAAGGAAGGGAATGGAAGAGAGGGGAAGGATAGAAAAAAGAAAAGAAGGAAAGAGATGAGAATAGAAGAGCAGGGAAGGGAAGGGAAGGGAGGAGCAGGGAAGGAGTGGGAATGGAATGGAAGGGAAGTGAAAGGAAGGGATGGGAAGGGAAGGGAATGGAAAGGAAGGAGAGGGAAGGGAAGGGAAGAGAGGAGAAAAGAAGGAAAGAGAAGAGAAGGGAAACGAAGAGAAGGAGAAGGGAAGGAAAGGGAAGAGAGAGGAAGGGAACGGAACAGAAGTGAAGAGAAGGGAACGAAAGGGAAGGGAATGAAAGGGCAGGGAACGCAGTGAGCAAGCCTCCTTCCGCGTGGTGAGTGAATAATAATGACTTAATTAAGAGTTTCTGGGACGCGTCTTCAGCGAGCGCCAGGAGTCAGCGGGAGCCTCGCCTCGCCCGCCCCGCCCCGAGCATCCAGAGCTAATGGCCACCCCCTTCGGACCCCGCGTGATGAAGTAATTAGCAAGTGCTACTCTGTGTCTTCCCTGACCTTTCTTTCTCCCTTCAGAGTTGTTTTCGTTCTATTTATGCTTCTCACAGTTGTCTTAGTGTTCTATTTCTCTCTATCTTTCTATATATCGCTGTCTATCTTTCTTCCTCCTATTCCTTTCTTCCCTCTTTGTCTTCCTTCTTTCCTTCCATCCTTTGTTTTCTCTGTCCTTTCATTAGTCATTTCTCGCTCTCTTTCACTTTCATTATATTCCTTACTTCTCTCTCTCTCTCTCTCTGTCTATGGGTGACGTGCGTAGCTCCTCCGGGTAATGTATCACCACGATGTGTCCTGGAGCGAGGCGGACACATGTAGGAACTGCTGTTTGCTCCCTCCTCCTGTTTGTCTGTCTACCTACTCGTACTACACGTTTCTCTCTCTCTCTCTCTCTCTCTCTCTCTCTCTCTCTGGCCCCTCAATCTTTTTTTTTCCTCTTCTTCTTTCCTCTCAATTCTCTCAGCTTCTTTAACTTTACTGTCCTTAATATTATCTCTCTTTCCATTGCCCTTTTTTCCACTTCCCCGTTTTTCTCTAATTTCTTTTACTTCCTCATTTTTCAGCCTCCTTACTTTTTTTCCTCATCTTACAACCTCATCATTCTTTCACTCTTCTTAGTTTTCCTCTCAACATTTTCTCTATTTTTCCTTGTCTTCTTTTTAGCTATTCCGTGCTCTATTTACTTTTCTTTTCTCGGATGCCCTTCTTTATCCCCTCCTGTGTCTTCTACCTTCTCTCACGCCCTCCTTCAACTCCTCTTCTTTAGTATTCCTTCTATCTCCTCTCTTCTCTTTAGGTTCCATCTGCACTCCCTTTACCACCATCTCTTTCAAGCTCCTTTACCTCTCGCAGCCTCACTATTCTACCCGTCGTTTTCTTTACTGCAACCTATTATCTTTGGCCTATTCTCCCTTAGGACATCTATTACTTACTATCGTTCCTGGCTTTAGATTCACTGTTTTTGTCCAGTATCATCTTTGGAATTAGTTTCTTACCAACATTCCACATGGAGCTTGGTTTTACTCTGATAAAATTCTTGTTCACAACGTCTTCAAATTGCTGTCCTTGAGATGTAAACACAATCCTTAGCCGCAAAATGTCCTCTCTGGTGTGAAATTTATCCATCTTTCACTATAATTACCTTTAGGAGGCTCTTTAGAAAACACCTTTTCCTCTTTTCTTTAAACAATTCGTTAACCTTAAAGACAGCCTAAAGAAAATGTAAAAATCGAAATACTGCTTTCTGGTGTCACTTATTTTCCTTCCCTGGGCCCTCCTTAGCCTGGGTTCCCTTCCCGTCCACCTGATGACTTAATTCCCGTATCACCAGCAAGATCGGACACCTGACCCACTGCCTCCCCGCCCACCGCAGGACGGCGCTTCGAGGATGTCAAATCTCAAGTAGCACCCTGTCCAATATGCTCTAATCAGATCCCTCCGCCGCCCGTCCCTTATCTCTGTGTAATTTCCCGTTGTAAAGTCTTATTGTTTTACCACACGACCTTTCCCATCACCAGAGAGAGGAGAAAAGAGAGGAGAAGAGGAAGAGAGAAAGAGGGAGCTGGAACACTTCCCGTTATCTCATCGGTCACAGTCTGGCGTCGGAGAGGGATGAGGGGCCTGGCCTGCCTCGACGCCCAGCCTCTTCATCTTACCTGTGGACAACCGAAAACATTGCATTAGTGAGGGACAAAAACAATAGACTGTCATCCGCTGATTTTTTGTTCTCTGAGGCCTGTCATTTCTTCGTCCCTTTCACTTCCGTGCTGTCTATTCGTCCATTCAGATCACAAGGGATGAAAAAATGTGAGGAAGGTCTAACCATTACCTTCCGAAAACCAAAAACATAACATTAAACGAAAAAATATATAAAACTAAAAAAGAAATGACTGTCATCTGCTGGTTTTCCTTCCTAGGTCCTCCTCGCCCTCTACCTGCTGTCGATTGGATTTCACTTTGATCAACAGTTGTGGAAAGATAAAATCGCCCTTGTTCTGACGTTACTTATGGGTAATAGAAACATTCCATTAGCGAGGGACGGAACAATAGGCTGCCATCTGCTGATTTTTTTAAGGAGCCTCCCCCTCCCACCCACTCCCTCTCTCTGGTTCATTCCAATCAATAGTTATGACGGAGGAAAAAAAATAACGAGGTGGTCCTCTTCCCAGGCATGCCCATCAACGCCTCCCGGACAAGCGGCTCCAGGTGGTGGATGTCACCTGGGCACGGAGGTGGCTCGTAACGGAGTGTCCAGCGGCAAGGAGCGAACAGGAAGCACGAGTAGGCAAGCAGGCGACAGGCAGGCAGGCAGGGAAGCAGGCTGGTGGAGAGGCTGCGGCGGCGGGCTGGAGGGTGGCGGCGGCGGTGGGCTGGGAGGCAGGTAAGGAAGATGAGGAGGCTGGGACGGCCTTTATCACCCGCAGGATGCAGCTACCTGCCCGATAACGGTAACCTGGGGGTCAGGTGTGTCACTGGCCGCTCGGAGGTTCTAACTTCTACCTGGCACACCAACCCGCAGCGCCGAGGGAACGAACCGCGGGGCCGAGGGCGTTAACACGGTCTTTGACTTCACGGAGGGGAGGAAATACTCAGGACAGCAAGGAAGGGTCGACGTGATGGCATAAGAAGGAAGGAAAAGTGTAGGGAAAGAGCACGAGTGTATTTTGGACTTTCTGGTCTTTGACTTCATGGAGGGAAGGAAAGACTCAGAGCAACAAGGAAGGGTCGACGTGATGGCATAAGAATATACGGAAAGAGATCAAGTGTATTTTTAAACTACCTGACGAGCATCATCCCCTCATTCGACGAGCTCCAGTGGCCAGCGAGGGGGAGGGCAAAAGACTTCCAGGGATCAGCCAGGTTTGTTTCAACACTCCTAAAAAGAAGACACTCAGGGAAGAGGGGGAGCGAAATTTCAACCCTCAAGATAAATCTCGTCACCTCGCTCGCCCCACACACTTAGGCGGCTTCATCGAGGAGGGAAGGAAAAGGCTTAAGTTAATTCTCAGGCAGCCGTCGCCGCCATGGTATAAGAAGGAAGGAAGGGTGGGAGAAAAGGAGTGTATTTTTAAGTTTCCAGACTAATTCATTACCTGAGCCTACATTCTGAACCACGCTCCGTGACTTCATCAAGGGGCCGAAGAAGGCGCGAGGCCGTGGAAAGGGACGCATCGATAGCATGATAAAGGAAGCACAAAGGGAGAGTCTATTTTTTTAAGGGTCTCGGATCACATTTCCTTGTCCCTTTCCGTCACGCTCCTTCCCCAAACACCGGCGGGGAGGCAACAGACAGGAAATGGTTGACTCAATAGCAGGAGACGAGAGAGTGCACCTGTCAAATCATCACCTTTAAATCCTGCTCATCAAGGTATACACACTACATACAGATAAAAGCAGAAGTCTTCCAGGGCGCCTCAACAGTTTGTATGGACAGTACATGGAGAAAAGAAATAATATAATGCACAAAGACAAAATACTGTACAAGACTGTCAACTCACACCTTTAAATCCTGCTCATTAAGGTATACAAACCACATACAGACGGAAGCAGAAGTCTCCCAAGGCCTCAACAGTTTGTATTAGTATGGACAGTATACGAAGAAAAGAAATACTATAATGAACAAAAGACGAAAGGCTGTACAAGACTGTCAACTCATCACCTTTACAGCTTGCTCATCAAGGTATACAGACAAATACAGACGAAGCAAAAGTCTCCCAGGGTCTCAGCAGATGGTATGGACAGTAAACGAAGAAAGAAAATACTATACAATGCACTACAAGAGAGGAAGTGAGTATATTCAAGGCCTTGGATCAACTATCACATCCAATACCTCGAGCTGAGAGAGTGATTTAATACTTTGCTCACACTCCGAAATGCAGAACAGTAGTGTGAGAAAAACAAATATATACGACTGATGCGATTCAAACGTCATCCCCAATATAATAGTTTCCACCACGGCTATTTTAACAACCTCAAATCTCCTTAGTTTCCGTCTCGCCGCCAAAGAACGGACGAAGAGCAGAAGAGGAAATGAAGAGTATATTTAAAGTTGAGCGTCGCTTCTTCACCTCCACCTCACGCCCTCATATAAGCTGGCACTCAAGATTTTCTCCTCTCAGAATCCACGGCGTTAAAAGTTACAAGGCTCATGAATTCTAAACGATGAATATCTCTCTCTCTCTCTCTCTCTCTCTCTCTCTCTCTCTCTCTCTCTCTCTCTCTCTCTCTCTCGTCTCGTCTTGCTCCGCTTCCTCTCATTATCACATTCCCTTTTTCTCTTCCTCGAGCTTAATCTTGATAATTATTAATCCAATTATGCGATTTTCTTATACACATGAACGTAACTCTTCGTCCTTTCAAAACCCGTCTTGGTATAGGTGGAAGTATTCTCTCTCTCTCTCTCTCTCTCTCTCTCTCTCTCTCTCTCTCTCTCTCTCTCTCTCTCTCTCTCTCTCTCTCTCTCTCTCTCTCTCTCTCTCTCTCTCTCTCTCTCCTAATCTTCCTCTTTTCCTCTCTCCAACATATCCTCCTCCTCCTCCTTCTCCTCCTCCTCTTTTTTATCCTCTTGCCTCGCCGTGATCTTCGTTCGTCTTTCCGGAAACGTTTCATATCTCCTTTGTGCACCTTGATTTTGCAGGTGCTGGGAGGCGTTGACCCCAGCATCACCTGCCTGGGATCAGCGCGACACCTGGCGGACTGTTGTTATGCACCGGACGAGGATGTGTGTACCTTCCTACCTCGTGCACACCGCCTCCAGCACGGGAAGCTTGAGACGCAGACGGTGGAGGAACTGCGTCACCTCTTCGTATTAGGAGCAACGACTGGCGAGCTAAATTTATACCTGCTAGAAAAAGGGGAAAAAAAACCCGTATTCATAGATGACGCAGACGTTGAGGAGCTTCTTGTGTCACCTTTTCGTATTCGGAGCAGCGACTGGCGGATCACATTTGTACCTACTCGTAAAAGAAGAAGAAAAAAAAACGTACTTAGATGACGTACACGTTGAAGAGCTTGTTACGTCACCTCTTCGTATTCTGAGCAGAGCGGCGAGCTAAATTTATACCTATTCGAAAAAGAAAAAAGAACGTAGATGACACAGACGTTGAAGAGCTTGTTGCGTCACTGATTAGTATTCGGAGCAGCGAGTGACGAACTAACTTTATTATATCTACGTACACGAGAAAAAAAAAAGTTAAGACGAGTTTTCTGGTGTATGAGTCAAGATATTCGTAACTTCGTATTCGTTAGTCAACATATTCGTAACAAGAAATTCGTAAAACCATTCCTCAAGATATTCGTAGGAGTCAAGATATTTGTGTAATTTATGCCATTATTTTTACATGTAATAAAACGCTGCTCAAGGGATACAAAGAAAAGATGGAGGGAGAATAATACAGATAGATACATAGACAGAGAAATACAAAGGAGGAGGCGGAGGAAATGCAGAGAGGGGCAGGTTTTTTTTTTTTTTACGTCTTCGCCTGTTGCGCCGGTAGGCTTTTCCTTCGTATCAGGGCCTGATGGTCAGCCCCTGCCGGTTGTGGCGCAGGCAAGTGTTTATAGTGGCGCCATCTTGCATTGGGTCATGCTAGAATCTAGAGTCCGGGTTGATGGGTTGTCTTCTGGACAGCATGTGGGTAGTCTTAGGCCACCCGGCGGCGGATGAAAAATCCCAGCTTGTGGCACCGGGCGGGTATCGAACTCGCGTCGTCCTGAATGCGGCGCCGTCACGCTATCCACTCATCCATCGCCTCCGTTGAACGCCATTAAAAAAAAGAGGAAAAAAAAGTCAAGGATCATGTAGTAGGAGGTGTGTAGAGGGAGATAAATACAGATAGATAGATAGATACTAGATACAGAGGGAGATAAGGAAGGGGAGGAATAGAGAGAGGGAGCAGGGAGCGCTAGACGATGAAAGGCATTCCAAAAAAGAGGAAACAAAAACAAGGATCGTGTAGAAGCAGGTGTTTTCATCCGTGCATACCTGATCGGGTGACAGGTGTGCAGGTAATCTCATATTTGTGGCCGCGGCTTGTCAGAATTGTGTCACTGGCGGGGCGGGGCGGGGGGCGCGCTGTGGAGGGGGGCGGGGCAGGGCCAGTGTCTCGGCCTGGGCTCTCTAATGCATGGCGGGCACACTCGGGTGACACAGGTGGCACGCGGCCCCACAACCTCCGCTCACGACCTGCCTCAGTGAACCCGACGAAGCATTGTGAGACCCGCCGCCCGCCACCTGGTGCGAGCGGCGTCTCACTCCCTTGCGTCTCTTTCCAGAATGCTTCGTCCGCTTCCCCGCCCACTGCCTCGCCTCTCGCCTCTCTCGTCTCACAAACACTTGATGCACTTCGCTTTTTACTTCACATTCTCTGCAACGCTGAAGAGTTGAAGTTAAAGTGTGAACGTGAATGACCTTTCGGAGAGTTGCAGTGGGCGCCCTCCCTCCCCCCCCTCCTCTTCCCTCCTCCTCCTCACCTGTCCAACCAAATCCCTGCAGGACATTTAAATCCGGCCTCCGGGTGCTCGCCGCCGTGATGTTCCTTATAGGCCTACCTACCACAACGCCACCCCACAGCCTCCCGCCCTTTCAGGCTTCCCCCCGTCCCCCTCCACCCCTCCGTGCCCGGCCTTGCCCTTGAAAAGTCTCCGTAACCCGCGGCGACAACGGATTTAAAAGTAACTGCTTTTTTCCACGTCACTTTTATGGTGGTATTCCTTCCAGACGCAGCACGTGTATGCCCTCCGTGTGTGTGTGTGTGTGTGTGTGTGTGTGTGTGTGTGTGTGTGTGTGTGTGTGTGTGTGTGTGTGTGTGTGTGTGTGTGTGTGTGTGTGTGTGTGTGTGTGTGTGTGTGTGTGTGTGTGTGTGTGTGTGTGTGTGTGTGTGTGTGTGTTGTGTGTGTGTGTGGCTCTGATTTACATGTCCGAGATTCCCGTGACAGGTGTGCAGCGTTACCCGCACATGTGTCTCCATTACGGGTAGAAAAAAGGGTAAGAAGGTGAGGAGCATACGCTGAAGGGCGCTTTGTCACGACACATCTGCGTCTCCTCGACTCTTGGGTTCATTGTACAAACATAAGTCTTCACACCGATAATCCTTTTTCACTTCGTCTCTCCGTACATATTTTATCCACTAAATAAATTACAGTCATAAATGTGTACAGGGATTAACATTTTCTATATACTACATACACTTATTTATCTACCTATGGATTTGAATTTTGTAATACTTCCTCTCTATCAACTCAAAATTTTCAACACAGTGATTTACGGTTCGCTACATTACGCAACACATCAACTAGCTTGCTTCTTTGTCTGCATACCTATCTCTACCCATTAAGTTACTTGTGTTTACCTTCCCATTAGCAGGCAACACGCAAAGCCACCCCTTCCACACGCTTTCCCCCACAAACATGAACGTGATAAGAGACAGCCATCGAATCCTCGCTATGGATTTCTCTAGGCCGCCACTTGGACAGACGAGAAAGAGACAGACACCAGCACGAGACGATTACCATGCACTCACAACAGACAGCCATTGATTCTTCGTTCTTGATGTAACGGAGATGAGCACTGAGGCCACGGATCTTTACCTTTGCCTTTATATCTTTAGCCCGTCACTTGGGTCCGCCGTACACACACCGACAGACGCAGGCACGAGATGAAGGGCGCTCTAGACGGTTGTTAAATCAAAGGCTCACGCAGTGCTGACATGCCTTCTGAGCCTTCCACGTGTAGCCGGCGTTAGGGAGGCTCCTCACGCACGCCGCCTATTACTGCTGCAGGGAGGGGGGAGGGGGTAAAGGGGAGGGGTGGGGGGGGGGGCGTGTGTGCTTCATTAAGAGGCTTGTGGTGGTGATTCTTTCTTGGCTTGTGATGAGACGTTGATGAGTCTATTTGGGGTTCTTTATTTTCCTTGTAGCTTTATTAATGGTTGCCTCAAATACTTTCCTCCATTTCCAGTTTCCTCGCTACATACTTTCGATTTTTTTTCTGCATATCTGCGTACACACACACACACACACACACACACGCACACGCACACACACACACACATACACAAGCGCTCATAAAAAAAAAACACCTTCATCGTCCCCTACCATTATACTTTAAATCTCACGACGGCGAAAGCATCTCCAAGAATTTTTTCCACTATACAAACAACAGAGAAAATAATACTTTAATTACCCTTACAAGACATACAAGCACCTGAAGGCTATAAGGGTATAAGGTAAGAGCATAATTACAGGTGAGTGTGGGCGGCAAAGTGGGTATTCGTGTCATCCGGAGAACCACAGGGGGAGGAGCCGCAAGGATTAATGGCCTTCCGGGAGTGTTTGTCTTCCTCAGGGCCTCTGGTGGACCCTGGACGGCCACGGGGCACTCTGCTGTGTGTGTGTGTGTGTGTGTGTGTGTGTGTGTGTGTGTGTGTGTGTGTGTGTGTGTGTGTGTGTGTGTGTGTGTGTGTGTGTGTGATTATTATTTTTTTTGTGTGTGTTACGTCTCCACCAATATTTATTTCGTGTGTGTGTGTGTGTGTGTGTGTGTGTGTGTGTGTGTGTGTGTGTGTGTGTGTGTGTGTGTGTGTGTGTGTGTGTCCTATCCCAAGGTCATTTTAATTTCCCTATCCTGAATTACGATATGTCTCTCTCTATTTTTTTTTTGCTAATTTACCTAAAATGGAGTCAAGTGGAACCTTACTTCTTGACAGTTGACAAAATTAATGACCTCAACCTATGACGCTAGAGGGACAAAAAAGATAATGTTAATGACGCGTGATAAAAAAAAAAAAGATGAACTCGATTTTCTTAATGGCGTTTTAGCAAGGTCATTTAGTTTATGGAATCTTGAAGAGCGAACCAGAACCAGTTTCCAGTCCTTCATTCCTTTCTCTTTGATTGGTAATATATAAAAAAGTTTGGTCGGTTCCAACACCCAGCGCACCATAACATTAATCCTTTATCCTACTCGTCGTGTGATTTTAAGCTTATTTCTACTTATATAAACTTAAAAAATCCCTTCTTCTCCGTCTCTATATACTGTCAGAGTCGCTCGTCCTCAGCTCCCTTGTTAAAACCTCATCTCCCTTGGACATGTATTGCGCCTCCTCCCGCTAATACCGCCGCGACCTCCACCAACACCATAACCACTACAGCCATCATCGCGACCTGCCTTTTCTTCCTTGTCCTGCTACTTCATCACCATCAACACGCCCTCGTACTCTACCAAAATCACCACCAGAGCCATTATCACTCCTCCTTCTCCTCTTCCTTCCACTCCTTCTCCTAGTCTTCCCAGTGGCCCTCAACAGCTGTCGTCCGTCTGGTTGGTCTCAATCTCCCGGCATATCAGTACGCTAGGCACAAGGAGGAGCGGCGTGGGGTGGAGCGGGCAGGGTGGCGGCGTTCACAAGGGCGGGGCGGCGCACAGAAGCCCTGACGCTCCTGTCCCCGCGCGAGGCAACTGTTGTTTACTGGCGGTGCGTCTTGTGTGTGTGCCAGGGAGTCTATGGGTGCTTGTGTGTTGCAGTGTGTCTTCCTTCGCGTCTGTGTGTCCATTATGTGTCCATGTGTTTGAGCTTTGAAGTGTCTGTCTGTCGCTCTTTTCCACGTCTGTCTGTCTGTCTCTCTGTTTGAAACGGGTCTATTTGGATGAGTATTTATACAGAGTACACAGCTTTCTATGCCTCGACATATGTCTGTTCGTTTGCCTGTTTGTGTGTCCACTTGTCCATCTGTAGGAAAATGTATATATGCGTTACATGCCTTTAATAATGCTCCATCATTGTTGCCTTCATCGTGGGACAAAAAACATACAATCACACACACACACACACACACACACACACAAAAAAAAAAAAAAAAAAAAAAACGCTGGACTATGATTAACGCTCCTGTGGTGTTCGGAATTGACTGCGATATTACAGCCGACTGACCTCATCTGCTGCGTCCTCAGAAGAAAAAAAACAAATAAAAATTCCCCACATTATTATCACCATCATCAAACGCAGTGCAATAGGTAGGGCCAAAAGAGTACAAATAATATTGGCCACAAAGTCTGTCATCCCGACTAATCTAATACGCAAAGGAACACGGATAGAAGATAAACAATTAATATACACAAGGTCCGACAAATAGAGGATCAAGCAACAGGAAATCAGCAAGAGAAACAAAGAAACATCCAGTTAAAATTAAACTACCACATGAAAGTAATACACACATGACTACGCTGATGAAATACTGAGACTGTCAACCATACACACACTTAAGCTACACACACACATACATTCACAGAGGACTTGCCCTTATACGCTACACCCATACACTAAGGACGTTTGAATACTTGAGTTACAGATCCTCTAAGTGAAGGAAGGAAATGAATGAATGAAGGGAATGAAGGAAGGAAGGAAGTGAAGGAAAGTAGGAAATGAAGGAAGAAAGGAAATGAAGGAAGGAAGGAAATGAAGGAAGGAAGGAAATGAAGGAAGGAAGGAAATGAAGGAAGGAAGGAAGTGAAGGAAGTAAATGAAACAGCTCAAGTGGTAATAAGCTCAGAAAAACAAAACAAATAAAAGACCACTAAACATCGCCCTTGCAAAACCAAACAGGAGCTGTCAGAAGGAGCAGCGAGTAGCGGGCTTTTTTTCACATTTGTTTCCTTTTTTTAATCCCTTGAGCTGACTCCTCTGCTGTAAAAAAAAAAAAAAAGAAAAAATCAATTTCAGATGGGCGGGTGGATGGATTGCAACGTACATAGAATAAACAGAATAAACGCAAAACTCGCTCCTACGCTGGACCTTCAGGTTGGTCAAGAAAAAGAGAGAGAGAGGGAGAGAGAGGAGGAGGAGGAGAGAGAGAGAGAGAGAGAGAGAGAGAGAGAGAGAGAGAGAGAGAGAGAGAGAGAGAGAGAGAGAGAGAGAGAGAGAGAGAGAGAGAGAGAGAGAGAGAGAGACAGAGAGAGAGAGAGAGAGAGAGAGAGAGAGAGAGAGAGAGAGAGAGAGAGAGAGAGAGAGAGAGAGAGAGAGAGAGAGAGAGAGAGAGAGAGAGAGAGAGAGAGAGAGAGAGAGAGAGAGAGAGAGAGAGAGAGAGAGAGAGAGGAGAGGAGTAAATGGCGCTCACTCATCCGTAGACAAAATAAATGTAATCACAACGCACCCGCTCTCTCTCTCTCTCTCTCTCTCTCTCTCTCTCTCTCGACACCACACATACTCATACATACGTCGCTACAAAAAATATACAACACATAGATTAGAATAACAAATAAAGAAGAAAATAAGTAAATAAAATAAATAAACAAAAGAAAACAACAAAAACACTTCCTTTCCACGTTTATAAGTACCCGAACGACAAGATTTCGACACGGATTTAATGACCAAACTAAAAGAAAAAAAAGAGAGAAAAAAAAGAGGAGAAATCTGAGAGCATTAGTAGAACACAAGCATAAAATTACCTTTCTCTCGTGTGTGCGTGTGCGTGTGTGTGTGTGTGTGTGTGTGTGTGTGTGCGTGTGTGTGTGCGCGCGGCGGCATACACCTGAGACAGACAGATCAAGGAGGCGGTCAGGCGTGAAGCAGAGATCGGTCGCTGGCACAAACACCTCCTCCTCCTCTCCTCCTCCTCCTCCTTCCCCTCTTCTTCTTCTTCGTCCCTTCGTCTCGACCACACACACTTCATTACTTCCTTTCTTCCGCCTCTTTCTCCCTCGACTACTTCCTTCCTTCCTTCCTTTTCCGTTTTATCTCCCAACCCTCCTCTTTTTCTTCTTCTTCGTCCCTTCGTTTCGACCACACACTTAATTTCTTCCTTTTTTCCGCCTCTTTCTCCCTCGACTACTTCCTTCTTTCCTTCCTTCTTCTATTTCCTCTTCCATTTCTCCTTCTCATCTTTCTTCCTCTTATTCTCTTTCTTCTTCTTCGTCCCTTCTTCCCTACTACAAACTTCATTTCTTCCTTCTTCTCCCTCTTTCTCCCTCCACTGCTTTCTTCCTTCCTCTACTGTTTCTTGTTCCTTCTGTTCTTTCTCCTACTCTTTTAATTATAGTCTTGTTACTTCTATTCGCCGTACTGCCTTTCTCCTCTCTCATTTTCTCATTTCCCTCTTCTTTATTACCTTCTTTCTCCTCCTCCTTCTCTTCTACATCTATCAATTTTCGCTTCCGGATCAAACACTTCACTACAACTATATTCGTATCTTCGCAATCCCTTCCACTTCCCTTTTCACCACTTAAACCACTTCCTCTTCTGACTACCTTACTTTCTCTCTTTTCTTTCTTCTACCGCCCAATCAATCCTTCTCTTCTTCTTCTTGCTCTATAATAATTCTCTTAACCTCTTCCTCCTCTTCGCTTCACTCCGCACCTATTCTAAATGTCACCTGCAATCAATCTCTCTCTCTCTCTCTCTCTCTCTCTCTCTCTCTCATGCACACCTGTTCCGTCATACCTTCAGTAATTGATTTCACGCGTTACCTGCCTTTAGCCAAGCAGAAGCAGCCCTCAGCGACGACTATAACAATGTACTTCTCTCTTGATGGCTACCGACGCCTTCCACATGCTGTTCTTATCGACGCATTGCTTCTCCATCCCGTCGTTTATTGGCTAAGAGTTCAATCGTTGCTCCATGCGGTATACGAACCCACACAAGCATCACGTAAGTACTATCGATAGCCTGGAACCCCTGAAATCCAGACACCTTTTTCATATAAGTAATCCTTTTTGTTTTTCGTCCTCTATCGTTCCTTCTTTCCACCTCTATCGTAGCTCCATATGGTATTCGAAGCAGTCTAACCTCACCTAACTTCCAGCGGTAACCTTAAAACTAGACACCTTTTTTTATATAACTGATCCCCCTAATTTTTCTTCTTCCTCGTCCTCCTCCTCCTTTTTTTCTTCCTTTTCATCTTCATCTTCTTATTCTTCTTCTTCCTCCACCTTCACCTACCCCAACAGCATCCCATTCCAATCTCTGCCACCACAAGCACGTCCATGTCCTCTCCCTTCCTTCCTTGTTCCCTCCCTCTCCCTTCCATTCCTTCCCCTCCCTCCCTCTCTCAAGACCACAAACGCACAAACACCTCCCTACTCGCTCTCACTCACTCACTCACTCACTCTCCCTCCCTCCCAACCACAACGACAACTTCCGCGGGGGCACAACGCGGGGCGGCTCCAGACACTGCGCGCTGGCAAATCTTATTTCACGGGTGCCTCCGAAGGGACCCTGAGGCGGCGGCGGATGCGGCTGTGGTGTGCTACCTGGCCGTTCTTGCGTTATTAATCACCGGAGCCTGACGCTAAGCTGATGCCTTTCATGCTTCCACTCACTCAGGTGCGCCGTGTGTAGCGTCACCTGGACCAATCAAGCGGCCGGCGCAGGTGGGGGGCCAGGCCTGAGGTGCGTCTGGAGGTCCGGTGTGCCTTAAAATCCCTGCAAAGCTTCGTTTAGACCCCCATTTCAGGTACATTTTCCTTCCTCCCCAGCGGGCCATTCTCTCTATCGGTGTCATTACGTCAAGAAAAGAAAACAAAAGGCATCTGGGAGTGACCTGCTGGAGAAAGGGAGAATGGGGGGAGGGAGGGAAAGAATGAGAGGGCGAGGGACGGAGGAGGTGGTGGACCGGGAACCTGCCAAGCATAACACAACAGGCCGGGCGTCCCTCCCGGCCATGAGTTATTTGAATGCCATGGACGAGGCGAGAGGCACGGGATCGCACGCCAGGACGCAGACGATTATGCTAATGAAACGTTGCTGTACAGGTTGTTTACTGGGAGGGGATTGCAAGGCCGAGAAATGCATGTGGCGGCGCGGAGTGACGGAGCGAGGTAACCTTACTTAGTGTCTCCTTATGACTGTTGCACGCTGAAGAATAATGAGAGGAAGAAAAGGGAAGGGAGAGAAGTGAGGAAAAAACTATCACTGGAGGAGACGACACGGATGGATGAAGGAGAGTTGAGAAAAGGGAAAAAAAGAACTATGAGGAAACTTTGACCACTGAATGAGAATTGAAGAGAGAAAAAAATACCATGGGAGGAGATGAGACGCGGATGGAGGAAGGAGAGTTGAGAAAAGGGAAAAAAAGAACTATGAGGAAACTATGACCACTGAAGGAGAATTAAAGAAAGAAAATGGACGGGAGAGAAGAGAGAAAAAAATACCATGGGAGGAGATGAGACACGGATGGAAGAAGGAGAGTTGAGAAAAAGGAAAAAAAAGGAACTATGAGGAAACTATGACCACTGAAGGAGAATTAAAGAAAGAAAATGGACGGGAGAGAAGAGAGAAAAAAATACCATGGGAGGAGATGAGACACGGATGGAGGAAGGAGAGTTGAGAAAAGGGATAAAAAATAACTATGAGGAAACTATGACCACTGAAGGAGAATTAAAGAAAGAAAATGGACGGGAGAGAAGAGAGAAAAAAATACCATGGAAGGAGATGAGACACGGAAGGAGGAAGCAGAAATGAGAAGAGGGATAAAAAAAAAGCGAGAATAAAGGAAGAAAGGCAACAAAACCCACAGGAAGAAGAAGATACAACAAACAAGGACTGTCAATTAATGATCAGAAAAGAAGGAAGAGGAAGTAAAAGGTGAAATATGAGAAATACGAGGGGAAAGAAGAAGAGGAAGAGGAGGAGGAAGAAGAGCAAGACGAGGAGGAGTGGAGGAGGAGGAGGAGGAATGTCGACTTTCCCTCCATCAACGTCTCTTCTTCTTTCACGTAAAATCCCATTACTTCGAGGAATGTTCCCTAATTGAACGGCGGACCGAGCGGCGGCGGCGGCGGCTGAAGGCGAGGCGAGAAAATAATGGCTGCCTTTTATTTTGTTCTCCCTCCCTCTCTTCCTTCTTTCTTCCTTCCATCGTTCCCCTCCTTCCTTCCTTTCCCTCAACATCCCTTTCCTTCATTCCATCTTTCCCTATATAGTCTTGATTCCCACCACTTCCTTCTTTCTTCCTTCGCTCCCCTCCTTCCTTCCTTTCCCTCAGCATCCCTTTCCTTCATTCCATCTTTCCTTCTATGCTCTTGATTCTCACAACTTCCTCCTTTCTTCCTTCGCTCCTCTTCTCTCTTCTTCCTTTCCTCCTTTCTCCCCTTCCTTCACCCTCAGCATCCCTTTCCTTCATCCTATCTTTCCCTCTATGCTCCTTATTCCTACCTCCTTTCTTCCTTGTGTTCCCTCTTTCCTTCGTTTCTTTCAGCTCCCTTTTCCATCCTTCCATCTTTTCCTCCATACTTTGATTCCTAGCAGCAGTCGTACTTCCACTCCCCTTCCTTTGTCTTCATTAACAAGCTTACCTGCCCACCGTTTAGTCAGGTTATCCATCTTGTTACCTCCCGCTTCGTAATGGTAATAGTTCACCTGTCTTCGCTTCCGGTACTATATCTTCCTTCTTTTTATTTATCTCTTCGTATGAGTCACTTACGCTTTAGAGACTATGCTTTTTGTACGTCCTTTCATTGCCTTTTCTTTCTTTCTTTCTTTCTTTCTTACTTTCGTTCTTCCTTCAATTACGGTTTTCAGACTACGCTCCGTCCACGTAATCTCACTGCGTTTTCTTTAATTCTTTCTCTTCCTTCACTATACGCTTTTAAAACTTCGCATCGTGCACTTCCTCTCACTGTCTTCTCTTTCTTCCTCTCTTTCTTTCTTCACTTACGCTTTTCAGACTAAGCTTCCTGAAGGTCCTCTCACTGTGTTCTCTTTCTTTCCTCCTTTCTCTTTTTGCCTGAACGCTCCCTATATGAGGCAACGTCCGCGGTCGACCCCATCTTTAAGAACTTCCTCCTTCCCGTTGCTTTCTACTGGGACATGTCGGCTGGATCGCGCTGGGGAGGCCGCCGCTGCACCACCACCTGTGACGTCAATAGTGAAGATAAAACAAAGAGAAAGGAAGGAAGGAGGGCTCTCTCTTTCCCTCTCTCTCTTTGCCTAGCAGCCCCGTCTAGCGCAGAAAAACGGTGTGTTTCTTCTGTGTTACATAAAGCACTTCTTCCAGAGGTGTATTATACAGTTCCGAGTTATTGTTGGAGGCGGTGTGACCCTTGTGCTGTTGTCATGTAATGTGCAAAAATTCTTCCCGGGTGATGCAGCGATACCCGAGACAATGTGCGGAGAAGTGGCAGCTTGTTTACCTTTCAGGGTTTAAAGTAGAGGCGTTTTTCTTTCGTTTTTGTTGCCAGGCTGTGTCATCAGCGGCCGGCTGCGGCGGGCGAGCGATAAGATCCAAGAGCTGAACAAAGGAGAGCCCGGGACACACGACGCTCGGGAGACAGGCACGTCGGCCAGCGGGGGATGAGCGCCCAGAGACTGTGGCAAGGACTGCGGCAGCCCTGGGGACCTGCCAGGCCAGGCCGCGACTGCCTTTGCCACTCAGGGAGAAGAGGAAAGGAAGAAAGGAAATATATAAAATGTTAAAAAAATATATATATATCTATGTGTTGGAAGTATAAAAGGGTGACGTAATGATATATTCATTGACACAATTACTCATTAACTAATTATATAATCAATTTACAGCTTACTATTTAATTTACCTAATTAGCTGATTTAAAAACAAATTTAACTCAGTGAATCAGGAAATTAGACTCTTCACAATTATGAAAAAAAACGGAAAATAACCCAGGGAAAACATGACTTTAAGGTAATAACGCTGATCAGTTAACGAACGCTAGAGAAAAGCATAAATAAAATCACGGCAATACAACGAGGGTGAAAACTACGAGCAGAAAAACCAAACACACGCGTTGCCAAAGTGAGATTTTTCCTTCCTCAACTTCCAAGCCAATTCCTGGAGTCAACGAGCCTAGAAAACAACAACACCCACGGCAACAACAACAACACCAGCAGCGGCATCAGTACAACACATACTTTCCACCCACCAGCCGTCCCGGTCATTAGGAAACATAAATATTCGCACGGCTAAGATTGAGCGAAGGAAGGTGTTGCAAGGAAGGCAGTCGGCGGTGTGGGCAAGGGTAAGGGAGGGACGGTATGGGAGAGGAAAGGCAAGGAAGGGATGGAGGGAAGATGCCTCAGCCCCTACATCCGGAAAGGTAAAAGACTTCCATTTGCATAAGTGCCCCCATAGATCTAGAAAATGGGTGTTATTAGATCGCCGAGGGGCATGGGAGGCGGGGGAAGGCTGGTGAGGGTGGAGGAGGAGGAAAGATTTACCTCCTCTGCAAAGCTGGAAACAACGGCAGAAGGCTTGTGTCTCCATGGGTGGCTGTGACGTTCTTCTTCCTCTTCTTCATCCTCCTCCTCGTCCTCGTCCTCGTCCTATCTTCTTTTACTTCCTTTTCTTCTTTTCTTCCTCTTCATCACCATCCTTTTCTTCGCTTCCATTTTCAGGACATTTTTCTTGCCACTCATCTTTTCCTCTCCTTCCTTCTTTCTCCTTCTCATCAACAGTCTTGCCGGCATTCAGTTATATGAAAAAATAAAGATACTCGGCGAGCTCTCAGGTATCTTACTCCTTCTGGTATTACTCCCCTTCCTCTGTCTGTTCATGCATGTGGTGAGGATGTCGAAGTCACCAAAAGGTTCAAATACCTTGGTAGCGTAGTGCATAACAATGGTGGGGCTTACCTCTCTTTTGGCCATTTTGACCTCTCTTTTTGGCCACTCTGTAATCTTTTTAGGAGCAGCAAGTAGCGGGCTTTTTTTTTCATTATTGATTTAATTTTTTGTGCCCTTGAGCTGTCTCCTTTGTTGTAAAAAAAAAGAAAAAAAAAAGAAAAACAGGAAGTCAGTCGATGGACACAGTGTTATGGACTCGTTCAATACGTGTATATGGAGGAGACCATGGGGACGCCTGCATAACTCATGGCTAGGGAAGTCAACCGATTCTGCCGGGAGGGATTTGGGATGGACAGGGCCGCAGCTGCATGGGAGGACCGCCGGGAATATGGACAGCGAGTGAGTGAAGCGACGAGCCCCCTGAGCATACGTTTCCCATTAGTTAGTTCACCCTTGCCACCCACTCCTCGACCACTCCTACACCCTTCCATTCCTGGTTACACGTACCGGCATCCTTCACCTTCCCAACCTTCGTGCATCTTAAGTGACCCAAGCTTCTCTCATGTTTACCTGGTGAGAGGAAACTATGGTAATTATTGCAACCCTGGGGGACGCTGCACCTGAAGAATATCCCCCGGTGTCAGGTAGCGCCTTGGGGTCACAAGAGTAAGGTCAGGTCACACAGGGGTTAGCGAGGTGACTTACGGTTAGTATTTTCAGGTCAGGTTACTCATTAATTAACTAAGGCCTTGTGGCGATATGAGTCCCAAGTGTGCATGTCAAGGTCAGCTGTGGAAGGTCAACGAACACACACGGAGGTCAAAGTAAACATGCTAATCGAGTCAGTGAGGTCAACGCACGTATGGGAAGATCAACGGACGCCTGGTGGTCAAGCCTGGAGGGTGAATGTACACGCAGAGAGGTCAACGCACAGGGTAGTGACTTATGGCAGAGCGGCACGTACACACACACACACACACACACACACAAGGGTCAACGCACACACTTTTCATTAATGCACACACGAATGAAAGCAAATGGTGGCAAAACACGAAGAGGCAGATAGCGAGCAACAAGGATTAAATAAAAGACCAAGGTTGAGGATATTACACTGACGATTAAGAATTAGAAATGGGCTTGGGAGGGTCATGTCATGTGTAAAACCAACCAAAGTAACAGAGTGGTGACCCGGGAGTCGGTGAAGTCAGGGAAGGCAGAGGAACAAGTGGAGAGATGAAGTTAGCATTTACAGGAGCAGGATGGGGAACACTACCATCGGACAAATATTAAGTGCAGTGGATTGGTAGCTAATGGGGGTTGATGATGAGGCATTAAAAAAAAATCTATACATCATTCAATACGAAGAATGATTATTGCGCATATGAGTCAGTGCATAAACGAAAAAAAAAAATCAAAGGGTCAGTAGTCAGATAAGCAAAACAATCAAAGGCGTAAACTAATTAAAGTGCAGATTACAGGTAGCTTGCTCTAGGGCCTACAAATATGTCTGGCAGGTGGGACATGACCAGCGCCTCGTGGGGGTCACCAGGCGTTGAGGGGGCCCAAGTGTCCTCGTCGTGACTTTCAGGTGTCGCGGTAACAGTAACGGCTTACCTGACTTACGCCCCGACAACGTGAGTGACATTACGCACCTCTTGACGCCCTCTGCTGTCTCTGAGTCTCGTGTCCCGCAGCACTTACAGCACACAGCCTTTATAAGTGACTCCATCTGCTGCCTCCGAGTCTCGTGTCCCGCAGCACTTACAGCACAAAGCCTTTATAAGTGACTCCATCTGCTGCCTCCGAGTCTCGTGTCCCGCAGCACTTACAGCACAAAGCCTTTATAAGTGACTCCATCTGCTGCCTCAGAGTCTCGTGTCCCGCAGCACTTACAGCACAAAGCCTTTACAAGTGACTCCATCTGCTGCTTCCGAGTCTCGTGTCCTGCAGCACTTACATCACAAAGCCTTTACAAGTGACTCCATCTTCTGCCTCAGAGTCTCGTGTCCCGCAGCGCCTACAGCACAAAGCCTTTATAAGAGCGACATGTCAACATCTGCATGCCTCGGTCTACGCTTTCCTCGGTATACTTCCTTTCTGCCTTTCCCCTCTTGCATACTTTCTTTCCGGCCTTCCATCTCCCCCCCCCCCACAGTGTATATTTCCTTTCTGACCTTCCATCTCTCCCTTCCAATTCATACTTTACCTTTCTGACCTTCGAGGAAAAGAATGACGAACACAACAAAATCATAGTGAAAAGAACCCTAAAAGCACTCTTATACGAATATGTGATGGAGAATCCCTTTGAACAAAAACATCATCATCAACAGCAACAACAACCACCGTAGCGACATAATCAGCCTCAGAGCGTCAATAACAACAATTGGAATGACAGACAACAGCAAGCAGCGGCAGAGTTGTGTGTCCTTTTGGGTGACGTGGAGAGCAGGACGAGGATGAGGACGAGGATGAGGACGAGGATGAGGACGAGGATGAGG
Source organism: Eriocheir sinensis (assembly GCF_024679095.1). Taxonomy (NCBI): domain Eukaryota; kingdom Metazoa; phylum Arthropoda; class Malacostraca; order Decapoda; family Varunidae; genus Eriocheir; species Eriocheir sinensis. The sequence goes on from NC_066518.1 coordinate 7,374,083, forward strand.
ACGGTGATGAAGACAAAGGTGAAGATAAGGACGAGTATGAGGACGAGGATGAAGACAAAGATGAAGATGAGGGCAAGGATGAAGACGAGGACGAGGATGAGAAAGAGAACGAGGAAGAAAACGAGGAGCGGTGGACAACACCCTCGGACTGTAACCACCTGCAGCTGAAAAGACGGAAGCCCCAACCACTTTGCCTCTGTCCTCCTCCTCCTCCTCCTTCTCCTCCTCTTCCTCCTCCTGAGAAAGCATCCTCGAGCGATTTTCTGATGGAGCAGCAGCTTGGATAATCATTACTTTTTTTATGGGGTAATCGATCACACTAAGTCAACATCCCTTTGTGCGATATTTAGCCTCCTCGCAGATGCCTTTCTTCAACAGCCTCTTGACTCCTGAGCGTGTGTATCTTTCTCAAATTAATGTAATAAGCCCTCCCGTCGCCGCGCTTAATCAGTATAGTGCACCAAAAGTAATTATACACATCAAATTAAAAGACATTCTCAGGCACACCGGTGGAAAAAAAATATATACTGGAGCAGTGATGTGAGAGCCGTGCAATTACCCGCAGCACAACAAACACTAATACCAGCCATCACCCAGCGCAGTGACAGCAAGCGAGGCGGTATCACGGCAAATATACGTTTACTCGGACCTTGCTCTTGAACCGGATTGCTGGGACACCCGGGATGGACGGGAGGGAGGACGGGATGGAGGGGTAGGGAGGCATGGCTGAGAATAGTCGCTGCCTTGCTGCCTCGCCTCCCACCTGTCGCCTCATCTCCCGCTCGTCACCCCACGTTGTCCTGCACTCCGTCCGCAGTTACTGACACCGTGACCTTCCGTGCGAGAGCAATGCCCGCAAACCGCCTCATCCGCCCGCCTGCTGCATCGCCTGACTTGCAACGTGAGGGATTACGAGGAGAAAAAGACGTTACCGAGGAAGATGTGGACAGGACAACGACCGCCACGAGAAGAAGTAAGAAAAAGAGAAATAAAACAGAAGTCACAATATGCCCAGCAGCAACGAACACAAACAACGCGAGGAGAGGGAGGAACAATGAAGAATCCCTTCTCTTACTTCCTTACATGAAGAAAAAGACGTTAACGAGGGAGATGAGGACAGGACAACAACCGCATCCACTCTCTGACCACAAGAAAGCAACACAATGAAAAGTAAAACAGCTGTCACAAACACACACCAGCAAGCAACACAAACAATCAACACAAAGAAAAGGAGGAACAATGCCCAATTCCTTCTCCTCCTCCTCTTCCTCCTCCTCCTTGCTTTTGCCTACGCCTTCCTGCACGCCGCCCCTCCCTCCATACATCGAGCAGCCAGTTTCAGGGTCACGGAGGAGGAAGGAACTGACAGGCCAGGAACAATAAGACCTCGGCCGCTGCTTCCGTGCTGTCACAAAGCGGGTTTTGGAGGCGTGAGGGAGGGAGAGAAAGAGAGGGAGTGCGTGAGGGAGCTAAGGAGTGCGAGCGAAAGACAGGGAGGAGAGCAAGAAGAGAAGAAAAGATAAGAAAGAGGGAGAGAGAGACAGAGACAGGAGTGCGTGAGAAGGAAAGACAAGCAGGAGGGAGAGCGAGAAGAGAGGAGAGAAGAGGAGGGAGAGAAGCGAGGTAAGTATAGGAGGGACGGCGTATTCAAGCGTCTATAATTTACTACGCACCGAGCTGAACAGATTCCGAAGCGCTCCCTGCGAGGCGGCGGACCCTCCTCACACCTGCCCTCCTCTATCATTATACCTTCCCGCTCCCGCTGCGCCGAGGAAGTGATTGCACAACGCTTAGGAGAGAAACACACGTGGCACGGCCGGACAAAGAGTACAGAGAAATGCCCGATGGAAAGTGATGATGAAACAGTACTCACAATCATATACGAGAACTAATGCCTACTTTAAAACGGAACACACGCAACTCATCTTACGGCAGGCAATCGCACTAATAATAAAAGTAAAGTTGGGAGCTCACACTATAGCTGCGCGTGGCGGCGGTGCTCAACTCCGTCATGTCGGCACTGTAAGCTTGTAGAGGGCCAGCGCAACATTCGGGTTACCACTGTTTACCTCCCCCAGATTTCCTCAGGTACCCATTTATCGACCAGACCGAAACGAAGGATGAACACTGAACAGGTGGGTGGGCCGCACGCCGACTGCCCAGGCCGGGATTCGAACCCAGGCCTGCAGTTTCGAAGTTAGGGACCTCAACCACTGCACCAAAGGAAATAATGTAATCAGCAATGACTAAGAAACAACAGCAAAATCAGTAGCAATAATAGAAGCGATGCGCAATAACACATCGTCACGAGGATAAAAACAATGGCAATATCGTAAAGTAACATCTGAGAGCATAGCATTGAGGGTAACGGTCCGACGGCGACGCTAAGGACAGTAATGACGACAGCAGTAAACAAAAAGGTCGTTATCGCAGGTCAAGACTAAAGCGGGCGGTGCGGGGGCCGAGGGGAAGGGAGCTGATGGGAGGGTAACGTATGACCCCCTCTCTCTTCCTCCTATTCTCCTACTTCTGTCTCTTTTTCCTTTCTTTTTCTTTTTTTCTTTCTACTTTTTCTCTCCTCCACCACCTCCTCCTCCTCCTCCTCCATTAGCGTGTTCATTGTTTTTCGCAGCGTATCCCTATCTTCATTTGGACACAGTCATGAAGGAGTTACGTGCCTGTGTGTGTGTGTGTGTGTGTGTGTGTGTGTGTGTGTGTGTGTGTGTGTGTGTGTGTGTGTGTATCCAGCCAATCAAGAAGCCAGTGGGTGATTGCATGTGTGCGTGCGTGTGTGCGTGTGTGCGTGTGACCCCACCCAAGCCACAAGGTTCACGCCCACCACCACCACCACGACCACGCTGCTGCTGCTTCCCTGCTCTGGTTGTGCCCCGCGGAGGGAGCAACGCCCCCCTGATGCCCCGCTTCCCACCTGCCTCGTAACCTTGAGGGAGTTCAGCGCGGGGTGAGGGAGGGGTCAGGGCGAGGTGACTGTGAACGCCGCGCTTGGACCATGCTCTCAGGAGGCCCTTCGCCTGGTCCCTACACGGGCTCCCTCCTGCTGGCACGCTGGGGAGGGGAGGGGTGGGGTGGGGTTGGACGTTCTGGGGTTTGTAATGGGGGTGGAAGGTGTGAGATTATGAGGGAAGGGGGAGAGAGGGCTGGGTTGTTCGGGGGCCGTTGCTGAGGTTAGAAGGTTTGAAATGGCACAGTTGAACCTAAGCTCCTGTGAATCTAACCCCATCTAATATCACTGTCCATGAATTTATCTAATCTATTTTTGAATGTGACATTATATTGGCACTCACCACATGACTGTTCAGCCTGTTCCACTCATCTACCACTCTGTTAGTAAACCAATTTTTTACGATGTCACTGTTGAATCTGAGTTTATCCAGTTTAAACCCATTGCTTCGTGTCCTACCCGGTTCTCTTACCAATATAACCTTATGAATGTCTCCCTTATGAAAGCCCTTCATCTATTTATACACCTCGATCATGTCTCCACGCACCCTTCGCCTTTCTAGAGAATGCAAGTTTAACTGTTTGAGTCTTTCCTCGCATGGCAAGTTTCGTAACTCTTGAATCATCTTAGTCATGAGATGAGAATAGATATAACGACTGACTGATTGACAGACTGACGGGTTATCCCCCGTTATTTTCTTACATAACTTACTTTTCTCATATTGAATACGTATTACTGATATAGTTTGACTGGTCTTTGCAGAGAGAGAAAGGAGATCGTGGAGGTAGACATGACAAGGGTAAGCAGAAGCAATATTAGTGTTTCTTCTTTCATGTTCGTTCTTATTCGTATCTCTCTCTCTCTCTCTCTCTCTCTCTCTCTCTCTCTCTCTCTCTCTCTCTCTCTCTCTCTCTCTCTCTCTCTCCTTTCTTCTATCGATAAATTCTCTTCAACCTCACCTCTTCCTAACCTTCCTCTTCTTTCCTCCAAAGATTAGGGTAAGACTGAGGAAGGGACGAAGATGAGGGAGGCTGTAGCTGATGGAGACACAAGTATAAAGCTCCTGGGTAAAGATGAGAAAGGAGATGCTATTGCCAAGGGTGAGGGAGGAGGGGAGTGCCCGGACTGGGAGTATAAATAAAGATACTAATGATGTTAACTTAATGATGCTGGCTGGTTTGTTTTTCCTTCGCTTTGTAATTCACACAAACACTTTACTTCCTTGACCTTGAAACCGTCCTCTTCGACCATGGGATGAAGAAGGAAGGAGGGTAGGAATGGAGAAAGGTAGGGAGGGGGGAGGAAAGAGAAAGAGAAAGGAGGAAAGAAGAAGAGGCAAAACTGTGAGGAGAAAGTAAGAGAATGAGGGCACGGGGAATGAAGGGGTGGCGAGAGAAACTGGATGTGTATGAAGGATGAAGTGGAGGAGATAAAAAAGAGGCAAGGAGAGAAGGAAGGGAGGTAAAAGAAGACGGGAGGTAGGGAGGGAAGGAAGGGGAAGAAGAACAGGGAGATAGGGAGAAAAACTGGTGTGTACATGGGAGGAAGAGAAGGAAAAGAGGCAAGACAAGAGAAGGAAGAGACGTAGAAGAAGCAGGAAGGCAGGGAGGGAGGGACGGAGAGGAGGAGGAGCAGAGAGAGTGAGAGAAACTGGAGGTATACGAAGAAGGAAGTGGAGGAAAGATAAATGAGGCAAGAAGAGAAAAGGAAGAGAAGTAATAGAAGCAGGGAGGGAAGGAAGGAAAGGAAGGAGAAAAGAGTACGAAGAATGGAAGAGAGAGAAAACGAGAGAAGGAAGAAAGGAAAAAGAAACAGGGGAGCAAGGAGGGAAGGAAGGAAAGGAAGGAGTAAAGAGTACGAAGAATGGAAGAGAGAGGCAAAACGAGAGAACGAAGAGAGGAAAAAGAAAGAGGGAGTCAGGGAGAGAGGGAAGAAAGGGGAGGAGCAGAGAGAGATAGAGACACGAACGAAATTGGAAGAATAGTAGATAATTATAAAAATAGCAAGACGAGAGAAGGAGGAGAGGTAAACGAAGCAAGGAGGCAGGAGGGACGGAAGGAAGGTGGGGGAGAAGGAGGGAGCGGGAGAGGAGGGCAGGACACGACAGGCCAGCGACAGGGCGGTGATCCCTTGCATGCTGCGCAGAGGGAGGGTTCCGGGAAGCGGTGGTTGAGGTGTAAGTATTGGCCACACTGAGAAGTGTTTGGGATCACCACCTGTCTGTCGTTTCTCCCTCCCACCTGTCTTCCTGTCCCTCCCTCCCAGCTTGATTCTCTTTCTCTTTTCCTTTCTGGTTCGTCTTCCATTACATATCTTTATTTCACTCTTATTTCCTCTCTCTTTTCCTCAATATTCTCACCTGTCCGGCCCTTCCCTCTCCCACCTGTCTGCCTCCCTCCTTTCCCCAAAGCTTCTATCTCCCCCTTTTCCTCCTCTTCCATTACACATCATCTTATTTCACTGCAATTTCCTCTCTTTTCCTCAATATTTTCACCTGTCCGGCCCTTCCCTCTCCCACCTGTCTCCCTCCCTCCTTCCCCCAAAGCTTCTCTCTCTTCCTCTTTTCTTCCTCTCCCATTATGCGTCATCTCCTTTTGCGTCATTCCTATTTCCTCTTCTTCTTCCTCCCTCTCCCATTTTCTCACTTTTCCCAACTGTAGCCTGTCCCTCCCTCCCTCTCAGCTTCTCTGTCTCTCCCTCTCTTGTTCCTCTGTCATTTCGCGTCACCTCCCTGGTATGTTATTCTTATTCCCTCTCCCTTTTTCTCCCTCGTTCTCCCTCCCATATTCTCTTTCTCCCTTTCTTGTTCCTCTTCCATTAGACGTCACCTCCCTTTTACGTCACGACTCTTTACCTCTTTCCCTTTTCATGAATCTCTTTCCTCTTTTTTTTCTCAACTATTTTCTTTTCTTCCACCAGTGTACACCTTAACCATCTCTTTCCACTCCTTCATCCATCAGTTTTACTTTCTTCCTTCCTTGTTACTTCACTTCCTTCCCAGTCTTCCGTGCCTTTTGAAAACTTTCCACTTTTACATCACATCCTTCTCCTCAGCCTGTTCACTCCCTCAACGACTCCCAACCTTCCACCCTCTCCCCTTTTATTCTTTTCCATTTTTCTCCCCCTTCTCTTTAGCACCAAGGTCCTCCTCCTCACCTGGTCAAGGCAAGCACGACTCCTGCGGGGGTCGTATTTTAAAAGATTTCGTCGCCCAAGTTCACATATTTGACAAGGCTTTCGTATGAGTTGAGGGCATTTCCAGGAGTAGTTTTATGACCCTGGTGGTAGTTTAACCCTTCCTCAGTTGCATGAGCCTAAAGAAACACTCATTGGAACCCGATTGATCCCTTCTTTGATCTTTATAAATAGTTGATGTGAGAAGCGAAAGTCTTATAATACCGGTCTCCAATCCCCCACGCTCTCCTCCTTTTCTTCTTTCCCATTTCCTCTCCCACTTCAGCATCAAGGTCGGACCCCCAAAATAAAGGGATAGAGATGCCCCCAATAAATAAAGAACATATTTCAATGACAGTTCCTGATAAGCCTGTGGACGCCACATGTTAAAGCTGATGTCTGCTCGGAGCCACCCACTTATAACTTTGCCGGAAGGCCGAATTCTAAAATTAATAATAAGATGATGATGAGAAGCAGATAGCCTTTTTTTATTTGATCGTGCGAGTGTGTGTGTGTGTGTGTGTGTGTGTGTGTGTGTGTGTGTGTGTGTGTGTGTGTGTGTGTGTGTGTGTGTGTGTGTGTGTGTGTGTGTGTGTGTGTGTGTGTGTGTGTGTGTGTGTGTGTGTTAGCAAAAAAAAAAATTCATGCTTTGCTGGTCACCTGACAGTTCTACTAACGAAACCTTCACATCAAACATTCACACGTATTCGCTGCGCAACGTAATTACAAATGTATCACGTGATTTTCTTTCCCAAATAGCTGATCGTATCGAGCCTCCACAATGACCTTGGTGGTACGTACGTCAGCGCCAAAATTACACGTTTATTAAGTCCCCCGCATACCAAGCACACCTGTTCCCTCGGCAGGTGGACAAAAACGAGCCCAATCAGCAGGTAGACAGACGGCCGCTTCTTTCTAATAACTAAAGAAAAGAATCTGACCTGCCAAACACGTAATACCAGTGTTGAAATTAGGTGTGCGTGCGTCTGCGTGCGTCCGTGTGTGTGTGTGTGTGTGTGTGTGTGTGTGTGTGTGTGTGTGTGTGTGTGTGCGTGTGTGTGTTAATCTTGAAACATGAGTCCTCGTTGCCTGTTCTACCTCCACTATCAGACCGCAAGAGGGAAGGAAGAAGATGACCAGGAAGGAATGGAGGGAAGAAGAGGGAAGCTGAGGGATGAGACCTTAACACATCCCCACACCACCCCACAGCACCCATGTCCCTCCAACCCTCCATAAGCACGCAAAAAACATCCTCCTTCCTTCCCCTACTCAAAGAAGTCTCCGGAGGGCCTTTGTGTGGCCGGCTGAGTGGCAGGTCACGAGACAGCGGCGCAGTGACCGTCGCGGATCCCATTCAAGTGTCACAGTGACCCTGACCTGACACGAGGGGAGAGGAGAGGAGCGTGTCGTGTCAATGCCTTTCTTTTCCCCTCCTTCCTCTTTCTTCCTTACTCCTTCGGTTTGTTTTCTTATCCCATTTTTGCTTTATTTTCGTCTTTGGTGTTTACGTGTGTGTGTGTGTGTGTGTGTGTGTGTGTGTGTGTGTGTGTGTGTGTGTGTGTGTGTGTGTGTGTGTGTGTGTGTGTGTGTGTGTGTGTGTGTGTGTCTTGTCTCACTTTCCTCGTTCTTTTTGCTTTCTCGCCCTTCGCTCCCTCTTCATTTTCTTTGTTTCGTTCTCTCTCTCTCTCTCTCTCTCTCTCTCTCTCTCTCTCTCTCTCTCTCTCCTGCTCTTTCGGTATTTCTTATTCTATTTTTGCTTTCTTTTCCTCTGTGGTGTTTGTGTGTGTGTGTGTGTGTGTGTGTGTGTGTGTGTGTGTGTGTGTGTGTGTGTGTGTGTGTGTGAGTGCGTATCTTGCCTTACTTTCTTCGTTGCGCTGTTTTCTCGTCCTCTCCTCCTTCCCCCCCCCCCCTTTTTTTGTTCCATTCTGTACGTCTGTTCGTCTGTTTCTCCCCCCCTTACACTCGGCGGCATTTGTTTCTCGTGCCCTACAGGAAAATGGTCTTATTTTTGTTTTGTTTTTTAGCCGTGTATGTCTATTGTTTCCTCATGTACTTCTTTTGTTCTTATCTGCTCCCTCCATCGCGGCTTTTACGTCTCATATCCCCGCTCGCTGTCTGTCTGTCTTTGACCTTCATAACCTTCGACTTCGCTACCCACTTTTCTCCTGCATAATTTTTCAAGTTTACTTTTGAATTATACGATAAGCAACTCCTTATAATGAGCTATATTTCAAAACGGTGCTTCTCCTCCTCCTCCTCCTCGTAGCGAGAAGAGAGTGGTCAGCTAGGTCTGTGCCTACTGCGTCGCTTGACCCTCGCTATCTGAACGTTTTTGAGCTAATGACGTCATTCGCCCCCGTCAGCGATAGGTCTCATAATCTGGGTCGAGCGCGTGTTTGTTTTCTACACACACACACACACACACACACACACACAGACCACGCGTGCACTTTTTCTCTCTCAAACAAAAGAGAAAAAAAATATAAGAAACGGCAGAGTGGACGCAAAACTGTGGACTTGGCACCATAATGCATTTGAAGTGTGTGTGTGTGTGTGTGTGTGTGTGTGTGTGTGTGTGTGTGTGTTAGTACGAGTGTGAGTGTTTGCATTAAGTTAATTAAGGTAGATATTTCAGACGATCGGTTCTTGTTAGCTTCTCATTTTACATTTATTTTTTGTTTCCTTGCAGTATTTTTTAAGTCAATGACCCAAAAACTGGTATAAAGACGAAGGAGAGCTCATAATTTTCAAGTGTTCAAACCTCAATGATGACTGAAAACTTAAACCGAAAACGAGTGACCAAAAACCATCCACACAGCATTTCTTTCCCACTCAAAAATACATTAGGGAGCAACACAGCAGACAACCCAAAACTACAAACGCTTCTTTTACCTATGATTATATATACTTAAGCGGGCACCCGTTGTCCTGCTCAACTTTATGGACACACACACACCGATTGCTACTGTGATGAAGACGTGTGGGTGTGAGTACTGTGGATGGGGAGGGGGAATGTGAGCATCTACAGGGTGGGGGGGAGTGGAGAAGACGGGGGATGAAAGGGGGCTGAGGAGGTCCATGGAGCGGGGATAGGCGAGGGGCTGGTGATCCGGGGCGGGGCAGGTCCAGCAAGGTGGTCATACAGCTGCCGCCGCTGCCCAATCAACGACTGCCTAATGACACTTCTTACTGCCTCAACATGGTACTTGCGTGGAGCCAATTAGTCAGCCGCACACACAAAAACCGCCGGACAAGAGCGAGCAAGAAAATCCTCACCTTCGCGATGTTAGGAGGAGAATGAGAGGGCGAGGTGCGACGCTACGACGGGAAAATTGTGAGATCTGAGGGAGATAAGCATTTAGAGAGAGACATGGCGAGAGACAAGAGATTGGGATGCGAAAAAAAAGAACGCCAGTCAAGTAGGAGTTAGAAATTCTTTACGTTTCTTCTTGACGTTATAGTTCAGGAATGAGAGATAAAAGTGAGAGAGAGAGAGAGATAGGAGAGATATAAGAGATTTGAGGTACGAATCTGATGTGGTAGCGAGGAAAAATAAATAATAATAGAGAGAAGTAAAAGGAAATATATAACGCCAATCGGATAGTGGTAGAAAATCTTAGCCTTCCCGACATTAAATTAGGAATCTGACAGGAAAAATAAGAAAGACAGAACCCAAGTGACAGATTGGTCCGGAAACATTATAATTAACATCGATAAAGGAAAATATAGAACGCCAATCGGATAGTGGTAGAAAATCTTAGCCTTCCCGAGACTAAGTTATGAATCTGATCGGAAAAAGTGAGAGAGACAGAACCCAAGTGACAGATTGCCTCAATAGCCAGGTGCAAAAAGAAATAATAAAATAAAATAAATAAATAAAAATACAAATATAAACTTCACTGATGAAATGGAAGCAAGCGAACCCTCTCTCTCTCTCTCTCTCTCTCTCTCTTTCACACACATACATCCACACTCGACTTTGCTCACATTACTTGCAGATTATGAGGAAACAAAGGAGCAGGAGATAAGACTCTGAAAGTGGCATATTGTGTGACGCGAAGACAAATATTAACCGAGGGATGAAAAAAAGGCAGCGTAATGTTGGTTCCACGCGCGCACCTTCACCTGCTGGACGTTATATCAAGAGTTAAGTGGAAAATCTGATGTGAAAAAAAACTACAAACTGCGAGCCGTGGAAAAGATGATGATGATGTTGATTCAGCGCATAAAAAGGACCACTGAAGACATGTAGCGTGTTCTCCAATGTCGGCTCAGCGTCAATACATGTTCAGAACGAGGAGGAAACGGGAGGGGAAGCTTATTAGAACAACTCTCCGATCGTTTTTTTTTTTTTTTCGGAGCAGCGGGTAGCGGGCATTTCTGTTGATGTTTTTGTTTTTTAGTCTTGAGCTGCCTCCTTTGCTGTAAAAAAAAGACTGCATTACATGAAAAGTGTAGGAAAAGTATAACACGGAGAACGGCAGAAACGCGAAGAATGGAATGAAGGTAACTGGGAAATCTCACAAAAAACGTCGTTTGGAAGATAAGTAAAAGATAAAACGGATTTCTCTTTTTTATAAAATGAGACTAATGAGATAAAAAGTATTGAAGAAGGAAGAGAAAAGTACAAAATAAAACAATGAATGCGAAACAATGAGACAAATAAGATGAAAAGTAATGAAGAAGGAAGAGAAAAAGAACAAAATAAAAGAATACTAAAAAGAACTACAGCCTTAAAGAAAAATGAAGGAAGAAGGAAGAGAAAAAGATACACAAAATAGAAAATATACGAAAAAGGGATCAAGAAATAACAATAAAAATAATAATAATAATGATAATAATAATAAACGATAGACACCCATTATTACACTTTCCATTCATTCACTAAAACCCTAATCATGTGACTTAATAATACTACTACATCCTTTTTTCTATGCCTTACGATTCCCAAGTCATGTCTCCCACGCCAACCCTTATCAGCTCTGTCAACCCGAGCCGAAACAACGACGCTGCGGCTTCAACATATGGCGATTTGAACCTTTTTTTTTCCCCCCTATATATGTTGCTGTCCTTGGTCTGTCCCTGTCTCCAATCATCCAAGTGAAAAAAAACAAAAAACAGCAACAGCAACATGAAAACTTACAACGCGATCAAGGTTAGAATTTAGGAGGTTTATAGTTTTTTTTCTTTTTTTTCCTGGTTTATTTCTCAGGGCGCGTATTTTGAAACATTCCGGGGCTTACATACATACACATTTGATAAGGCTTTGGTAGAGGCTGTGTAAGTATTGCCACGGATTATTTTATGAGCCTAGTGATATTTTTAATGATGAGGTTTTGGTAGAGGCTGTGTTAGTATCTCCATGGGTAATTTGTTTAGTCTAATGATAGTTTAAACATTCTTCTATATTGTGAACCTAGAAAACGAGCATGAAAACCCGATTAATCTCTTCTGTGGCCTCTGGAAATGCTTGCTGTGAGAGCTGGGTGTGTCTCTCCCACATAAACAATTTCCAAAGGCTGAAAAGGAGACTAATCACGTTTTCATGAGGGTTTTTTCACATTCATGGTACGGAAGAAGGCTCACACTACCACCAGGGTCATTTAACTACCCCTGGAAATGCCCCAAAAGCCTACGCAAGCCTTGTCAAATATGTGTACTTGGGCGCCGAAGGGTTTGAGAATAAGAGCCCATGCAGGAGCGGCGGCCACGAGACTCAGGAGCGACACGTGGGGAGAAAAATGCATCGTCAGCGTCGGGGTGCAGCGGCGGCGGCGGGCTGGTCAACCTTAATTAACTTTACGGTCGGCTATGGGAGGCGAGGAGGCGGATTGCAGGGACCCTTGCAGTGCCTAGGGGCAGGTAGGGGCACACTGGCCCATATACCTTCCTGCCCTACACCCGCGAGAGCCCCCAAATCATCCTTCCCCCCCGACCTTTATCCCCCCCCTTCGTATACACACACGCCACTGCCCAGAACAACCTTCCCTCCATATATACCTCCTTGCCTCTCTCCTCTCTCCCTCCCTGGCCCTGCATCCTCCTCCTCCTCCTCCCTCACCCTACACACGACACGCCGCCGTCGCCTTCTCCTCCTCCTCCGCCGCCGCTGCCCAGAACACACGTGGCTCGGCGCGATTATCATAATTTTACGGTCTTGTGTCCCTCCCATTTCGATTTCCGGTATTCCGTCGGCTCCCTTCCATTAGCGAGGGGATCTCACGCGCCCCGATGCACTTGACCAAGATTACATAATTAGTGGGTTGTAATCGAGTCGCCGCATCGTCGCCTCTTGCCTGGCTCCCGAGACCTTCCCGTGACCTTGGCGGCTTAGGCGATGCAGCGGAAAGAAATAGGACGTGAGGCGGGGCGGCGAGGGGCGAAGTGGGTTGAGGGATGCAGCGGGAGGCGGAAAGGCGGGACAGGAGGAACTATGGGAGGTACAGGAAAGCAAAGCGGCGGGAAGGGAGTCGGCGGGAGGTGGCGGAACGGTCTGAGGGGATACAGTGGGAGGTGAATCAGCGGAAAGCGATCACGAAGCAAAACAAGAGGCCGAGGAATCAAGAGGGAGGAGGCGTGACGAAAAGAGGAAGTCGAAGGCATGAAGGAAGCGCATAACGGAAGAAGCAATAATATACGAAACTAAAAGAAGCAAAACTATATACTGCTGGTTTTCCTGAATTCAAAGCGAGAGTGAATGAAAATCTGAATCCACGCCATATGAGAAGTTTAGCAATTATAGAAAAAAACAACTATAATCCGCCTCCACAAAGAAAAAGTATCTATCTGTTTGTCTAGTATCTACCCTTAAGAAATGTCTATCTATTTGTGTCTAGTGTATATCTATCGTCTACCCCAAAGAAATGCCTATCTATTTGTGTCTAGTGTATATCTATCGTCTACCCCAAATAAATGCCTATATCTATATCTGTCTAGTGAATGCCCCAAGGAAAAGTCAATTTATACCTGTCTAATGTCTGTCTCATTTTGGTAGAGGATGAAAGCCATGCCCAAGGGACCCAAAAGACAGACGAGGAGAACACTTCAAAGACCGGCGTCCTCCTCAAAAGACCAGCCTCGACCTAACCAGTTTTCGCTGGATCCATAAACTCAAGCCCCTCACAAAACAACCCACACAGTCCTTACACGTCATAAATATCACTCCGGGCACTATAAAATCATCCTCTCATTGCGTATTCAGGTCAGCCACGTCGTCGTCTGCTGCCCACTGCGCGTATGTCATTAGGAGACAAGAGCCACGCCGGGATTGTGGTCTGGTAGCTAATACTTCGGCGGCGGCAAGAGTCACCCTGATAACCCTCGTCCGTGGCAGGGAACCGTTCTTAGGGTCGTATTATAAAGCATTTCGTCGTCCAAGAACACATATTTGACAAGGCTTTCCTAGGAGTTGTGGGCATTTCCAGGAGTAGTTTTAGAACCCCGGTGGTAGTTTGACCCTTCCTCTGTACCGTGAACCTGAAGAAACACTCATTAGAACCCGGCTGACCCCCTCTTTGACCTTTGGAAATAGCTGATGTGAGAAGCGAGAATGTCTTATAATACCGTTCTTAGTGTTCCGCGGCGCGTCTGGCATAGCTTCCCTTGCTTATGCGGCTATTCAACGTCAACTAGCGATCATGAGCTGTCACAGTTTACTTCTCGAGATGGCGATGCTGAAGATTCCTGTACGACACACACACACACACACACACACACACACACACACACTGGGAAACGCAACAGCCACCAATACCATCAGCAAAATGAACAACTGACTAACAAACGACGCCCCAAAAACAATAGACAACTCCTAATAGCCAACGAAAGTGTGAGTGAGCGAGTTGGCGAGTCAGTGAGTGAGGGAGTGAGGGAGGACACACACACACACACACACACACACACACACACACACACACACACACACACACACACACAGAGCCTAAAGGTAATCATTGGAAATCCGGAACGATCTCCAAAAGCCTCGAGGTGACTGTCAAGGCCAAACAGTGACCGGTCGAGGCTGGCCACCAACAGGACACCAAAAGAACACCAAGAGTTAGAGGAGAGAGGCAGCAAGAGGGAGAGGCCCGAGCTTGATGTGATGCCAGCGTTTCCTGACTCCTATGTAATAAGTTTAAGAGGTTCATATTCTTCTGTTCACCACCTCTTCCTCCTCCTCTCGTTTTTTTTTTTCCCGGTAATGATAGACAAGGCAATGGAAGAGGAACGTACGTCTTGTCACACTGGTTTAAAGTCGATACTACGATCACTGGGTTTCCGGAGACTTCAAGGTAACGACGAAGACTATTCACAGGCGTTTTTTTTTCAATCTAACACAAGGAGGAATTAGCAAGACGAACACTACTCACAAGCTTATTCTTTTTAAGCTAACAAAAGGAGGAAGGCTCAAGCAAAAAATCCCTTAACGAATTGAGAAGTCAGTAGGCTACATCAGTGGTATAAAAGCATGGGTTATTTTAAAGTTCCTGTGCATCGGACTCCAATTATACGACTACTATCCAATCCTACAGAGAAGATTAACCTGTCTAATGTCTGTCTCATTTTGGTAGAGGATGAAAGCCATGCCGAAGGGACCCTCTCTCTCTGGATTCTTGAATTTTTGAGAAGGCGAGCTTTTTTTTTTATTTTATTTTTTTTTTTTTGATTTTTTGAGCCCTTTTTTTGTAAAAAAAAAAAGGCAGACGAGGAGGACACTTCAAAGACCGGCATCCTCCTCAAAGACCAGCCTCGACTTAACCAGTTTTCGCTGCATCGTAAGTTATTTTCCCGTTTAAGATGTAGAAATCGGGTAAAACTATCACTAATATCTCAAAACAGTCCATGTAAATTCCAGTAACTTTCCCTATTAAAGTGTTGATAATAGAAAAGTGAATTAAACCCCTAAAATCTGCCACAAAGCTTCGTTCAGTTGGCCGACAATCCCTTCCTTACAATTTGAACGCGGAAGAAAACACTGATGACCACCTAAAACCTAAATCATTCCTGCAACACAAACCAACAAAAGATATCCGGTAAACTTTCTTAATACACGACGCGGCTTAGGTCAAAGGGTGTCAACAATGGGATATCAGAGTCAAGACGGATAACCTGAGACCCTGATGACCACCTAAAACATTTCCGCAACAAAAAACAACAAAAGATATCCTGTAAACTTTCTTAATACACGACGCAGCTTAAGAGAGTTAGGTCAGAGGGTGTGAACAATGGGAAGTCAAGAGTCAAGACGGATAATCTGAGGCCTTGATGACCACCTAAAACATTTCCGCAACACAAACCGACAAAATACACCCCGAAAACTTTCTTAATTAACACACCAGGCTCAGATCAGAGGGTGTGAAAAATGGGAAATCAGAACCGAGGCGGATACCCTGAGACCCTGATGACCACCTAAATCCTTCTCGACGCCTCGGGGCACAAACGCACGCACCACCACCAGCCTCGCAACGCAACACCTGCAGTAAGTATTTGTGTATCCCTTGTGAGTGACGATAAAGGAAGTCGTAAATCAGGGAGGCGTCCGTTCTAGCGTCACCGTGGATGCTACCAAGCCAAACAAGCCAACTCCCGCCGGCTAGCCACCAAGGGACTCCAACCCACGCCTGAAAGGAGCCCGCTGTTGCTGGCCCGCTGGGGTAGGTGCTGGAGTATTAGGGGAGGAGGGGACGAGTGTTGGGATAGTTATTGGTGGTGTAAGTGCAGTGTCAGGTTAGGCTTGATTAGGTTGGGTTATGTGCACTGGCGTCGAGTGGAAAGGGGTATTATAAGGGCTGTTGGTTTGGGCTACTGTGGGCTACTTTCGGATAGTTGATATGGGTATAGGTGGTGGGTGAGGTTAGGCTTGATTAGGTTGGTTCTGTGCAGTAGCGTTAAAGTGGGAAGGGGTATTGTTAAGGCGGTTTGGTTTGAGCTGGTTTGGGCTACGTTGTGTTGGTGGGAGAGACGTGGGGTGATGGGCGGGCATGGGCTGGGCAGGGGATGGGTGGGTTTGAAGGGCAGCGAGGCACACCAGGTTGGAGGTGGAGGACTTGCTAACGTCTTCCTTGTGGTTTCAGCAACATACGTGAACAAAAAAATCAAGGTGCATTGTTTTCTTTACCATAAACTTAACATAGTGCTTGTGGTTATCAGGAGCGCAAACAGACAAACATATATACCCTCGAGCACACACACACACACACACACACGAAATAACCGCGCACAAAAAAATAAAATAATAACCCTTAATAAAATATAATCACTGTAAAATAAATATCCCTCTGTGTTTAAACTTGTCGACGCGCTTGGCTTGCCTTGAGGAAGTAAAATACAAAATCACATTGCGTAGCATAGCCGGTTTTCGTGATGCTCCCCAGGTGAGACTCGCGGGGGTGGCTGGGGGAGGCTGGGGCTGAGAGGACGGCGGGAAAGGGCGCCCTGTAGTCGTAAGGATATCTGGACGCCTCGTATGGCTATCACGGAAGGTGTGGTCCTGGGCGCCTCGAGTTGTTCCCTAGTGGTCGGGTGTCCTTACCAAGCTATCAGTTCCCGGGACACGCCAGTGACTCACCCATAACTACTGGAAATACTCCCTTAAGTCTGAACACTGAGAGAATACTTATGATACCACCGACAAAAACACATGCTAATATCCAAATTGGCAAGGAAGAAGACGGTTTTACAAGGTGCTTAACAGCCTTGGTCATTAGTCCTGCTGAAGAATCTATGTCATAAGAGGACGCTCCCCATCCGACTAAATGATGCCGCGGCTGAAGATCGAGCGGCCGACCAAAAATCAGTTGCAGCTTCTAAGATCGCGCAGGGCAGCCTGGTGCGCCGAGGCCGAGGTCGTTGAGCAAAGAAGATAAGTATTAGGCACGCCAGCACCTGCCTCGTCACCGGGCATTACAGAAAGGTGTAACGTTAACAGAGTAATACAAACACAACTTATTCCTAAGAAGAGCTTGTATACGCCTCTCAACCCTGGCTCGGCACGGGAGGGGCGGGGCGGGGAGTGAGGCTCGGTCGGGCAGGGCAGGGGCGGAGGGGGTGATCGGGGCGGACATAATAGAGGAGCCACCGGCCGCCGCTACGCCGATTCTTCCAGATAGTATCACACAGGTACGCCTCAGCCCGTGGCCTCCATATGGCTGATGCGCGGGGCCCCGGGAGGCCGACACGGCAAAAAAACTTGTCGGGGCGGGTTCTTTCGGGCAGGGAACTCTCACTCTTAGCTGCCCGGCGGCGGCTGCCATGTTGCAGGTTAGGCCTTCCCTGCAGCTTTATCACTGACAGCCGAGGCGACGCCCGGGAGACGCTATAATGGCCGGGGGATGACGAGTCGCGCCACGCTCGGCCCTGGCCCGCCGCAACATTCGGGAACTGGGTTAGTAATTGTGGAGCGACGCCAGATGTGGATCACTGGACCAGCGGGTTACGTGGCACCTGATAAAGCGATCCGGCCAGCAGACGTGACCCGCAGCGACACACGGAGGTCACCTGTGGCTGTCCCTGTGACGGACGGCCGCTGGGGACACTGCAACAACACAGCCTCGGCGGGGGCTGACCACGAGTGTTCTTGCTGCAGGGAGGAAAGGTTTGGGACCCGCTTCTTCATCTCCATACGCCTGAAATATGGCCTCGCTCACTGTTCCGCTACAATTAAAGCTCACTCTTGCGCATCACTACAGAAGTCTTCGTCCCGCGGCTCCAGACGGCGCGGGGGGAGCAAATTAAGGAGACATGCGGCGAGTCCGGCCAACACGACGCCCATGTCCACCGCGGGGAGAACACGACACGACACGGCACGACACCCTTCACTCTCTCTCTCTCTCTCTCTCTCTCTCTCTCTCTCTCTTAACAATATTATTCAGAAATACCTTTAAAGAAAAAAATATGAATCTAGTGGAAAATATGAATCTAGTGAAGCACGATACTAAAGAAATAAGAATATCTAATAATTATCTTCATCACTAAATTGCGTGACAAAGAATAATTTCGTTTCCCCCTCCCTTCTAACCTCCTTTTCTACCTCCTAACCTCCCTTCCTCTCTCCTAACGTCCCTTCCTCCCTCCTAACCTCCCTTCCTCTCTCCTAACGTCCCTTCCTCCCTCCTAACCTCCCTTCCTCTCTCCTAACCTCCCTTCCTCTCTCCTAACGTCCCTTCCTCCCTCCTAACCTCCCTTCCTCTCTCCTAACCTCCCTTCCTCTATCCTAACGTCCCGTCCTCCCTCCTATCCTCCCTTCCTCTCTCCTAACCTCCCTTCCTCCCTCCTAACCTCCCTTCCTCTCTCCTAACCTCCCTTCCTCTCTCCTAACGTCCCTTCCTCCCTCCTAACCTCCCTTCCTCTCTCCTAACCTCCCTTCCTCCCTCCTAACCTCCCTTCCTCTCTCCTAACGTCCCTTCCTCCCTCCTAACCTCCCTTCCTCCCTCCTAACCTCCCTTCCTCTCTCCTAACCTCCCTTCCTCCCTCCTAACCTCCCTTCCTCTCTCCTAACCTCCCTTCCTCTCTCCTAACGTCCCTTCCTCCCTCCTAACCTCCCTTCCTCTCTCCTAACCTCCCTTCCTCCCTCCTAACCTCCCTTCCTCTCTCCTAACCTCCCTTCCTCTCTCCTAACGTCCCTTCCTCCCTCCTAACCTCCCTTCCTCCCTCCTAACCTCCCTTCCTCCCTCCTAACCTCCCTTCCTCTCTCCTAACGTCCCTTCCTCCCTTTTAACCTCCCTTCCTCCCTCCTAACGTCCCTTCCTTTCTCCTAACGTCCCTTCCTCCCTCCTAACCTCCCTTCCTCTCTCCTAACCTCCCTTCCTCCCTCCTAACCTCCCTTCCTCCCTCCTAACCTCCCTTTCTGCCTCTTAACCTCCCTTCCTCTCTCCTAACCTCCCTTCCTCCCTCCTAACCTCCCTTTCTGCCTCCTAACCTCCCTTCCTCCTTCATAACCACCCTTCCTCTCTTCTAACCTCCCTCTCTCCCTCCCTCCTTCAGCCTACACTTACGGACGCCTCTAACTTCTCTCCCTCCCTCCTTCAACCTACACCAGCGGACGCCTGCCAGCCTTCCTCTTCCAGCCTACACCTACTCCCTCCCTCCCTCCCTTGCTCCGTCACACTAGAGCAGCCACAAGCCTCGAGTTGCGTCAGGTAGTCCAGATTGATGCGCTACACCTGAGTAAAAAGAGACACGGGTCCTACACCTGGCTGACGGACAAACGCACGTACGCAATGATGAATGGGGCCTCTCGCGTTACAAGCTCACCCTCACAAGCTTACTGAAGGCGCTGCGACGCGGTGTTACGCCAGCCTGTTTGAGTGACGCCCGAAACGCATTAGTCAAAGTCGAGGAGCTGTTACGGATGCAGTTTGTCCTTAGAATCCTTATTTATTTGTGTATCTTTTAATGGAGGAGATACAAGACACCTCTCCTCCCGATACTGAACTCTCTTTTGGCAACTCCTCTATACTTCTTTTTATAGGAGCAGTGTTGAGCAGCCTTTTTTTTTCCTCGAAGTAAAAAAAAAAAAAAAAAAAAAAAATCGTCCCAGTAACTCAAGATTTTTTTTTTTTTTACAGTAGAGGAAGCAGTTTAAGGGCAAACAAAAAAGAAAACAATAATGAAAATAAAAAGCCCGCTACTCACTGCTCCAACAAAAAGTCAAGAGGAGTGGCCGAAAGATAGGTCATTTTCGGGAGGAGAGGTGTCCTGATACCCTCCTCTTGAAAGATTTGGAAGGGCTCAAATTTTACTGATTTAATACACACCTTTACCTCTTTAAACTCTAAATTATTCACCTCTTTACCTCCTCCTCATCTTTACTTCTCTATCTCTTCTTTACCTTTATCTTTAAATTCTTATATATCCAAATAAATCCATAAAACAAAACGTCTGAAAAGTTAAGGTTGTCAAAATTGAAATCATGACACGTATTTCTATAAACAATGTGATATATTTTATTTACTTATTTACTCTCTCTCTCTCTCTCTCTCTCTCTCTCTCTCTCTCTCTCTCTCTCTCTCTCTCTCTCTCTCTCTCTCGTATCTTGGGATCCTACGCTTGTCACAGCCCCGGGACGCTTGGGATCCTGTGGCACGTGTGATCCTTATCCGAGAGAGAGAGAGAGAGAGAGAGAGAGAGAGAGAGAGAGAGAGAGAGAGAGAGAGAGAGAGAGAGAGAGAGAGAGAGAGAGAGAGAGAGAGAGAGAGAGAGAGAGAGAGAGAGAACGACAGACACACACACACACACACTATTCCCCCCCCCCCCCAGATGACCTGACGCGGCACCCTCGTCAGTGGCCGGGGGAGTGACAAGGTCGTGCCCTCGTCGCTGACTCCTCCACGGACACGCCAGGGACGGAAATGTATCTTTAGCTGCCCAGGAGGAAGGAATGTCCAGGGGATTAGTGAGGACACCCTGTTTCCTGTGGCGTGGTGGTGGTGAGGAAAGGAGGGGAAAGGAAGGGACGGGAGGGTGGGAAGGGGATGAGGGGTGAGGAAAGGAGGGGCGGAACTGGTCACGATTGGGGTATGGCGGGCTACGGTGATTCCTTTGGTGATGGGAAGTGGACGGATGGGAGGGAAAAAGAAGGGAGGGAGTGCAGGGAAGTGAGGAATGGGGAAAGGAGGGAAGGGGGGGGCGGAACCGGTCAAGATTGTGGCATGGCGATTTTTTGGCGGCGGGGTAATAGGAAGGACGGAAGGAATGGCGATTTTTTGGCGGCGGGGTAATAGGAAGGACGGAAGGAAGGGAAGAAGGAGAGAGAGCAGGGATGTTGAGCTGGTTAGGACTGTGGTCAGGGCCGTGGTGGTTCAAGTAAGACAAATGTGGGTAGACGGGACAGATTATGAAGGAATGAAGCTTTGCTATAACTTCTAAATCCATTCTACACTTCAACAAGTTCTGAAATTCGACGTAAAAGGAATCCATAATCGTCGCCACGGGGAGATGGACTTACCACATCATTGTTTCTAGCCAATATTAAATAATTTTGTAAGAATAGTCAAAAGGACGCCCTGTTGCCTTCCTCTTTTTGTCCCTGTTGGGAAGGCGGTGGCCGAGTGGACAGCGTGCGGCGACCATCTACGACTCGAGACAAAGACAACCACAATGCGAAGACAAGTTACGTCACCCCTACTACTGCCTCCCCCCCCCCCCCCTCCAAACAATAACAACAGTAACAACAACACAAAGCTAGTCACTTCCCCGCTCACAAGGACACGAACTAAGACATTACCACCATATGTGACTTACGACACCACCAACCACCAACCACTAAGACAAAAGTTACACCACCATCACCACCACCGCCGCCACCACACCACCACCCCAGCGACGCCATACCCTTTCCATTACTCAAGTCAAAGGGACATCAGGTAGGACATCACAACGGCAGCCGCGCCAGAACGTCTCCATCAGTCAAGTCAGCGGGGCATCAGTCAACACACGACTCGCATAAGTAAACACCCGCCGCCTTCCTGGCCCGTCTTGGCGCCCTGCTTTCCCACGCTCCTCTTCGTCACCTCTTCTCTTTCCCTTCATCCACTTCCTTCCTTCCTTTCTTCATCAGTTATCTTTTCCTTTGCGTCCTTTCCTTTACTTCCTTCGTTTCTTTCACTCGTGTTCCTCCTTTTCTTTCCTTCCTTCCTTCGTTTCTTTCCTCTCTCTTTCACCCTCGTTCCTTCTTTCCTTCGTTTCCCTTTTCCTTCCTCTCTTTTTGTCGTGTTCCCCCTTTCCTTCGATTCCTTCCTCTCTCTTCCTTTCCTTTCCTTCTTTCTCTTCCCTCCTTTTTCTTTTACCAGTGTTTCTTGCTTCCTTCCTCTCATTCCCCTATGGTCCTTTTTTTCCTTCCCTTTCCTTTCCTTCGCTTCCTTCCTCTCTCTTTCCTCCGTACTCTTCCTTCCCTTTCCTTCTTTCTCTTCCTTTTTCTTTTACCAGCGTTTCTTCTTTTCTTTCCTTTCTTTGCTTCCTTCCTCTCTCATTCCCCCATGGTCCTTTTTTTTCCTTTCCTTTCCTTCGCTTCCTTCCTCTATCTTTCCTTTGTGGTACTCCTTTCCTTTCCATTTCTTTTCTTTCCGTCTTTCGCTTCCTTGTCTCTTTCTCTCTTCCCACGCGTTCCTCCTCTCCTTCCTTCGCTTCCTTTCTCTCTTCCTCCTCATCTCGCCTTCAGTATCATGGCTTCCCTTCTCTGGTTGCGGTATGTTTACTAATTACTGAAGAGGAGTCAGGCAAAGGAAGAACAAAAGAGAGGAAGGAAAGGAGGAAGGAAAAGGAGCTGGCGAGGTCGTTTCGGGTCAAAAGTGAGGCGATGGCGGTGACCTGTACTTCGCACGCACGAACGCAAGGGCGCGGACACACACACACACACACACACACACACACATACATACATACGGGCGGGAGCTGGGGAGCGAGAGACAGGAAAGAAAGGAGCGAGGAAAATAATGGAATAAAAGGAAGGAAGAAAGGAGGAAAAAAGAGCACCCCCCCCCAAAAAAAAAAAAAAGAAAGAAAGAAAAGCGAAACGATAGAGAAATAAGAAAAAGAGGAAAAAGGCTGGAAGCGGAGGGGAGGAGGAGGAGAAGGAAGAATCAGCAGGCAAGGAAGATGCAGGAAAACGGAGATATATCGACAAAGACCATTCTCCGCCTCCTCCCCCTCAAAAAAAAAAAAAAAAAAAAAAAAAAAAAAAAAATTTTTAAAAATGATGAAAGCGAAGGGAGAGTCAGCAGGCAGGAGGACAACCCTTTTCATTAAGCCAATAATTGAACTTGACCTGCACAGGAGCCCCGCCGGGTGCCGAGTGTGTGCACAGGTGGGATGCAGGTGTAGCAGATGTCCTTGGGCACACCTGTGAGGAGGGGGGAGGCGGAGGAGGAGGAGGAGGAAGACGGGAGGGAAGGGAAGGGATGGAGAAAAGGTGATTGAGGGTGGCGGGCGCGAGCGAAGGGGAGGTAAGGAGGGATGGAGGGAGGGAGGTAAGGAGGGAGGTAAGGAGGGAGGGATGGAGGAAAAAAAGTGGAGGAGAATGTGAGGAATGAGTATCCATTATGCAGATGAGAATAATGTGTGTTGCGCTGTGAGCCTCCGATGCGATGGTCTCTTTTTATGATGATTTTTTATAGGGAGTGGTGTGTGTGTGTGTGTGTGTGTGTGTGTGTGTGTGTGTGTGTGTGTGTGTGAAGAGCAACAAAAAATATGGCGTGATCGTAAAAACTAGTCTGAACGAGTGTGTGTTGGTGCTAATACACTTGTGAGGTCCATAAATACATATACAAATAAAAATGACATAAACATTAATAACAATCCGACGTAGAGGAACACTGGGCAAGTTAATCACTAACTAAACACTTAAACCACCATTTCTATCAGTCAAAAACCTTCCTTGCCTTATAAAAATTTCCCCCAAAACGCCATAAAAGTAATAAAAAAGGAAATGTGGTCTAACTCAAGCCTTTGCATAATAAATTACTGTGCATACAAGTCAATTAGTGTGCCATGACTAGGAAGAAACCTTACACACACACACACACACACACACACACACACACACACACACACACAGCGGGTCACCTCTTGTCATGACGCGCCAAACACTGACAACACAGACGTGGAATGTGTCCTTATCTTCCTCTGATCAACCTATCTGTATGCGGTGTCATGTATCAGTTTTGTTTTTTTGTCTTTTTGTTCAACTCACTCTAAGGAAGAACTTGTGCAATTATAACAACATGGAGCTAGCATTTGTATCGGCGTGTGTGTGTGTGTGTGTGTGTGTGTGTGTGTGTGTGTGTGTGTGTGTGTGTGTGTGTGTGTGTGTGTGTGTGTCCGTCTACGGGAGCTACAGGAGGGCAATCAGAGGCAGCGGCGTCACACCTGCCTTCACCTGACGCCAGCGCTTCCACAGGTAAATCAGCGAGTCACGGCGAGACACACTAACCTAAAAAAAGTGTGTGTGTGTCTGTGTGGGTGAGTGGGTGGGTGAGCGAGAGCGAGAGAGACAAGCAAAGAGACAGCTGTGAGGACGAAGCAGGAGGAGGAGGAGGAGGAAGGGGTGGAGGAGGAAGGTCGCAAAAAAGATAATATCGAGAATCACAATCATCTTATCCTCGGCAGTGTTGTTATTAAAGGCTTTTGTTTGGTCCCCGCGGCAGGTGTTCGGAGGTGTCGGCCCCTCCACGATACAGAGGCGCAAA
Source organism: Eriocheir sinensis (assembly GCF_024679095.1). Taxonomy (NCBI): domain Eukaryota; kingdom Metazoa; phylum Arthropoda; class Malacostraca; order Decapoda; family Varunidae; genus Eriocheir; species Eriocheir sinensis. The sequence continues at coordinate 7,398,401 of NC_066518.1, forward strand.
GTGTCCTCAAGCTGTCGACAAAATGGTATACAACTTCCTTTACTTAGACACAGACAGATAGGTAGATAGAAAGATCGATCGATAGATAGATAGATAGACATTTTATTGACCACAAACAACAACAAAAAAAAAATAATGGTCCTAACGTATACATTTACAAAACATTAACGTGCGGTGCGGTATCACAAGGGATGTGCTAACAAAGAAAACATCCAGGAAACAGTATATTAAGCAAGTAAAGCGATGAATAAATAAAAATAGAGAGTTGCTGAGACGACGTGAATCTTAGTGAACCTTAAAATTAAAAAGAAAAACTACCTCTGACGTCTCTATAGTAAAGGGTATTAAACTAGAAGGGAAAAGGTATAAAAATCAAACCAGAAGGAAGAAAAACGTGTATTAACAAAAGAAACTATTACTGAAGGATATTTGTGTTCTACTTTTATATACAGAAATCCTAAGCGAACCCTCTTAACCCTTTCCACTACATTTTTTTTTTCACTGTTTTTTTCACTTAAGAGTCTCGAACACCTTTTCAATATTCAAGTATATTAGGACACATATCCTCCCGAAATTGACCTATCTTTCGGCCACTCCTCTTGACTCTTTTGTAGGAACAGTGAGTAGCGGGCTTTTTTTCATTAGTTTCCCTTTTTTTTTTTGCCCTTGAACTGCTTCCTTACTGTAAAAAAAAAAAATCTCATCAACGTTGGCTTGTGACTGAACTCCTTGTGCTTCTCTTCTAATATATTTTCTTGAGCTTAATGTTAAAAGCTTGCATAGAAATTACAGTCATGGTTCGGGTGATGGGCTGAGGCTAGTTAATTAGTTGGTTAGCTAGTATGCCTGTCTATTTCTCACCTTTCTCTCTCTCTCTCTCTCTCTCTCATTCTATTTCGGTTATGTTTTCTTATTCCATTTTTGCTTTCCTTTCGTCTTTGGTGTGTGTGTGTGTGTGTGTGTGTGTGTGTGTGTGTGTGTGTGTGTGTAATTCTCCTCTTGACACACGTGAAGCCGGAGTCCTATCATTACTGACGCCTCTGATTATTATGTTCATTTACTTGACCTTCTGTTGTGTCCCGGAGGCTCTGAGTACATCCCCCATACACACACACACACACACACACACACACACACACACACACACACACACACACACACACAGGGAGAAACGTTACAATGATGAAAAAAAAAAGGTAGAATAAGATGATGAAGGAGGAAGCGAAGTATCTTACGTCATTTTTAATTATTTTCTTTTCCTCCTTTTTTTTTCTTCTTCTTCCTCTATTCCTCGTCCTCTTTCACCTCTTATTCCTCTCTTACTGCTTAGAGGAAGAAATTAGAGAATAGAGTGGACATAGAGAGATTGAAAAAGAAGAAAAGGTAGAAGAGTATGATAAAAACAAGAGAATATGATGAAGGAGAAGAATAAAGAAATATGGATAGAAAGAATGATGATGATGATGATGATGATGACAAAAAAAAACCCAATAAAATAATAAAATAAATAAATAAAGAAAGAAAGGTAAAATAAAATAAATAAAAGGGCGTGTGCCTCTAACGACCAGCGGGGTAACCAGACGCCGTTCTTACATCCAACACTTAATTAGACAGACAAACAAAAAAAGGAGGGGCATAAAAAGTAAACAATAGCCGCGTATCGCTACACTGGACGCCGCTCACCTATTAATTAACATCCTAATCATTAACCTTCATCTTGGCCTCATCTTTATCATCATTATTTTCCCTTTATTTGTATTTCTTTAGTTACTCTTCTGCATCGTTTTCTCTTGTTTTTTCTCTATGTTATTCTCTGTTTTCTTCCTTCATATGTTTCATCTACACTTCGTTTTCTTTTTATCCACATTTCTTTACTCTTCTGCCGTATCTTTTTCTTCCTTCTTTCTACCCTTTTCATCATACTCACAAACGTTTCTTCACTCCATCTTCATCATCTCTTCCCTTCTATTCCCCATCATCTTCGCTACTTTCTAATTCACATAATCTTCAGCCACCCTTTCGTTTACTTCTTTCTTTCTACCCTTTCCATCATACTTATAAACGTTCTTCACTCCCTCTTCATCATGCATCTCTTCCCTTCTCTTCGTTCTTCTCCCCATCATCTTCGCTACTTTCTAATTCACATAATCTTCAGCCACCCTTTCGTTTACTTCTTTCTTTCTACCCTTTCCATCATACTCATAAACGTTTCTTTCCTCCATCTTCATCATCTCTTCCCTTCTATTCCCCATCATCTTCGTTACTTTCTAATTCACATAATCACCAGCCACCCTTTCTTATACCACCTGGGAAGGGAGAATCTGACACCTCACTCACCACGCAGCAGCCGAGGCCACCAAATCCATTACAAGATCTCAGGCTCCAGGTGACCACAGGGAGGAACAAATTCTCAGGGGCATATTCTTAAACACCGGCGCCCAGGCACACATAATTGACAGGGTTTTCGTAGGAGTTTCGGGCATTTCCAGGGGTAGTTGCATGACCTAGTGGTAGTTTGACCCTTCTTCTGCACCAAGAACCTAAGAAAACACTCATGAGAACCCGATTGATCTCCTTTTTGACCTTTGGAAATAGTTGATGTGAGAGTTGGAAGCGTCTGAGAACACCAACCTCCCTCAAGTCTCCCGTGTGGCATTGTGTCCAGGGGAAGCTATTTTCGGGCTGGTTAGGTCTGGCAATCATTAGCGGGTCGAGCGCGGGGGAAATAAATCATTAATCTCGTATTTGAATGATGGCGGTGAGGGTTGAGTCAAAGGGGGCGAGAGCAGCCACCTCCAATTACCGTTGTGTGGATACCTGGCCGGTCCTCACCTGGCCACACCTTTCGGTTATTAATGTTCCCTCCGCCGTACAGGTGTGAGAAAAAGTGTTGTTTCGCCATTCTTCGTGGAGTTTCGACATAGGTAGAAATGCCTTTATGGATTTTGTATGGTTGGGTTTTAAGTCTCTCTCTTGGTCTCGCTCTCGCTCTCTCGTCCATTAATCGGTTCCACTTGGCGGGGTCAGCATCTACCTTCCTCTCGGTCTGAATTCTTGAGGGTTTATGAATTCAGAACATGCGACCACCACCACCACCATCACCATCACCATCACCATCACCACCACCATCACCATCACCATCACCACCACCACCACCACCACCATCACCATCACCATCACCATCACCACCACCATCACCATCACCACTGCAAAGGTATTAATGACAACTATGCTGCTGATGATAACGATGATAATAAGGAGAAAGACCACAACGAGGACGGGGAGACCAAGAACACTAACAACTACAATATACTAATAACTAATAACACAAACAACAACAACACTCTAGGAGAAAGGCGAGGAGACGAACGAAGATCAAAACAGCGGCAGGACAGACACAAGACAGGGGAGGGCAGGGGCAGGGGCAAGGGAAGGGCGGGAGGTCTCAAAGGCTCCGAGGACTGGACGGGGCGGAAGGCAGGACACACGCGGCCACGGCAGTTCTCACAGGTCACAATTGCCAAACGTTACACGCCCGCACAGGCCTAGGGAATGTGCGAGCCTCCGGAGACCACGCGGGGAGAGGGAGGGGGAAGCGGGAAAACTTGGGGGGGGGCATACATGTGTGTGTGTATGTGAGTGTGTGGGAGGGGAAGAGAAGGGGACAGTAAGGGCGGCTAAGGAAGGGGACTGGGGGATGAGGGAAAACTAAGGGAGTGTGTGCGTATGTGTGTGTGTGGCTGTGGGTGGGTGTGGGAGGGGAAGAGGGGGGAGGTAGGGGGCGGCTAAGGCGAGGAGGGGAAGAGAAGGGGGCAGTAAGGGCGGCTTAGGAAGGGGACTGGGGGATGAGGGAAAAGTAAGGGAGTGTGTGCGTATGTGTGTGTGTGGCTGTGGGTGGGTGTGGGAGGGGAAGAGGGGGGAGGTAGGGGGCGGCTAAGGCGAGGAGGGAGTAAAGGTAGCGGTGGTTTAGGTGTCTCGGGCGGGGGCAGGAGGGGGCGGCGGCTCGTCAGCAGGTACAATGTGGTAACAGCAGGAGGTTCTTCGTCTCACCTGACTAGCCAACGGTAACTTTTGTCTCGCCCCGACCCTCCCACACCTCCCTGTTTCCTCTCCTCCCTCCCGCCGCCCTTCTCCCATTCCTCGGCTTTGTTTACTGTCATTATTTTCTGTTATTTACCCAACTGCTTCCTCCGCCGGTGATGCGCCTTGCCAAAACATGCCTCGACCTCAGCCTCATTCCGATTTGACAGGAGGAGGGAAGGAGAAGGTGCAGGCGGGGAGATCAAAAGGTTGAGTTAGAAGGCGCATGGGAGAAAGCAGGCAGGAAGATCAGAAGGTAGGGTGGGAGGAGGGAGGAAGGGAAACAAGAAGGGAAAGTGCATGGTATAGGCCGCAGGCGGGGAGATCAGAAGGTAGGGTGCGAGGAAACAGAGGCAGGAAGGGGAACTGGAAAAGAAGGGATTGGGAGAAGATAGAAAGATCAGAAGGTAGGGTGGGAGGAGGGAGGAAGGGAAACAAGAAGGGAAAGTGCATGGTATAGGCTGCTGGCGGGGAGATCAGAAGGTAGGGTGGGAGGAAACAGAGGCAGGAAGGAGAATTGGAAAAGAAAGGGTTGGGAGAAGGTATAAAGATCAGAAGGTAGAATGGAACGATGCAGGAAGGGAAACAAGAAGGGAAGGTGCATGGGAGAGGATGCCGGGGGTGCAGGCGGGGACATCAAAGATAGGGTGAGAGGAGGGAAGAAGGGGAAACTATAGAAGAGAAGGGGCATGGAATAAATGACAAGGAAACAAGGTCATCGGGGGAGGAAGGCAGGAGAGAAGACTAACCAAGGTAGGTAAGAACGGTTAAATGAAAATAAGTTGCAGGAAAAGAAAAGAATTAAGGGAGGTAAGTAAAGAAATTAAAAGAAAAGAAGTGAGAGGCAAATAAATAAATACAAAATAGTCATAAGGGAATAAGGGCATTAGGAAACAACAAAACGCCAACCGGACTACATAAGGCAGCTCCTCAAACGGAAAGGGACAACAGACAATAAAAAATAGACCTAGGAATAGAGGAAGGGCAACAGAGAGGGTAAAAAAAGAACAAGAAAATATAAACGCCAGGAAATGCTCAGTGAATACCAGGAAAGGCGACAATGACGAGACACGAGAAAAATTTAACTCTAGAGACACACAGACAGACAAAGAAAGACAGATACAGTTAAAGATACAGATAAAAAGACCCACACTGACAAAACGACAAACAGAAAACAAACACACAAACACACACACACTATAGACAAACGGACGCATATAGAGACAAACAAATACACACGAAGAACAAACAAACAAACAAACATATACACAAACTTTCAGGCACACACACAAACGGACCGAAAAACAAACAAACAAACAAACAAACAGGCAAACTTTCAGGCACACACACAAACGGACCGAAAAACAAACAAACAAACAAACAGGCAAACTTTCAGGCACACACACAAGCGGACCGACAAACAAACAAACAAAACGAACCGACAGATAACCAAGCGCACAAACGGGGAGTGCGTAAGACCGGTCGGCACATGTTTGTTTATGATGTTGCGTCCGCCAGTCACAGCGCCGCGCCGTCAGTCTGTCTGTTTGTTAGGATAAAAAAACTGCAACAAAAAGTAGTCCAATTATTACTAAGAAAAAGAGGATAGAATGGAAGATGTATAAAATGTTGAGGTAGGTAGATAGATAGATAGATAGATAGATAGAGATAGGTAGATAGATAGATAGATAGATAGAGAGAGAGAGAGAGAGAGAGAGAGAGAGAGAGAGAGAGAGAGAGAGAGAGAGAGAGAGAGAGAGAGAGAGAACAAGAGAATGCTATTAAGTAAGATAAATAGAAAAGAAAACGAGGGATATATAAAATTAATAAGCACAAAAAAAAACACAAGAAAAAACAAAAGGTAAATAATGACGAAATAATAAAAAAAATAAAAACTATCCCTCTTAATGAACAAAGACGAAAAAACAACAAAAAACAAGCGTGGCACAGTCCAAAGGTGTAACCCAAACTAAAACAGGTAAACCAAAACAAACAAAACAATAAAAAAAGAGGTGGCGGTGCACAGGGGACAGGACAGGTAAGTCGGTATTCGCAGGTGGAAGTAGAGGTAAGAGGGGGGGGTGAAGGTGGAGGTGAAGGCAGGTGTGACCACGGATTGACACAGGATGGGCAAGAGTTGAGAGTAATGGGGGAGGAGTGGCAAGATATGGCCTGGTGTGGTGTGGTGGTGGTGGTGGTGGGGGTGGTGGTGGTGGTGATGGGGTGGTGGTGGTGGTGATGGGGTGATGGGGTGGTGGTGGTGGAAAGGTGTGACAGTGGGTGTGTGAGGGGGGCTGAAGGGAAGGGGAGGGTAGGAGGGGGCTGGGAGTGGCGCAAGAGGGGAAGGAAGGGAAGAAGGGGAGAGAGGGAGGAAAAGGTAGAGGTGGATTAGGGTCGCACGAGGGAGGAATAAGGAAGAGGGGAGAAGATACACAGATGGAGATAGAGGGAGAGGAGGTGAATAAGGGAAGAGGAAGACAGAGATTGAAGAAGAGGAGGAGAGGGAGAGGGAGGGGGTGACACAAGAGGATGGAGAGGGAGGGAGCGGAGGGGAAGGAGAGGAAGGGAGGGAGGGAGGGGTTTCAGGTTGCTAGCTAGGCCACCAAAAAGACACGAGGAGACCACCCAGGCGATGCTCGTTGGGTAAGGCCACACAGGTGAGGGAGGGAGCCAGGTAAGGGAGGGAGGGAGGGAGAGAAGAGGAGTGGAAGGAAGGAGGCTTGAAGGGGGGAGGGGAGTAGGAGATAGGAGATTTGGCAGAAGCATGAGGGCTTGAAGGAGCGGCAAAGAGGGTGAAACAGAGACAAACTTCGAATCTTTAGGTAAGTCTGGAAGGGAAGGGAAATAGAGGTAAAGAAGGTTGAGGTGAACGTGAGGGGAGGAAGGGACGGTTAGGGAAGTGAAGTAAGGACCCGAAGTCTTCAACATATCGGCACCTCAGTTCGCCTGTCTGAAAAACCTCTTGTATAGAAATTGCTGGGATTTTCATGGACAGTTTTGTGATCCTAGTGATAGCTTACACGATATCCACACCATGAACGGGGGAAAAAAAAAAACACCCAGAAGACCCCGGTGAATTTTCTCTTAGGGCTTGAGGAATAGTCGTGATGGGAGTTCGATACGTTTAAGAATATGGACTTTAGAGACACCAAGCTTCAAGGGAGTCTGGAAGGGAAGGAAAGGTAAGACAAAACGTGAGGGGGGGCTGAGGGGAGGCTGGGATGGAAAGAGAAAAGAGAGACAGAAGCGGGATGCTGTGGACTGTGGTAGAGATTAGGTAAAGGAAGACGGAAGAGGATTGAACGGAGGATGTGAGAGAAAGAAGAAAGAGAGAGAGGGATGCGGTCATGCGGAGGAAGAGAAGCGTGGAGGAAAGCAGTTATGTAATGTGGGAGATATGTAGAAAAATATTTGTGGAAGGACAGGAAGGAGGGGAAGGAGATAAAAATGGAAGCTGAGAGGAGAGGTGCTTGTAAATAGGGAGGCTGGAGCACAGATAAGGAAGGAGGGATGGTTGAAGGAAGGCAAATAAGAGAAAGAGAAAGGTAAAAAAGGAATGGTGGTTTGCACAGGAAAGAGATACGAAGAAAAGAAGACAGGGGTAAGACGCGAGAACCATAGAACACCTTTGATTTGGAGGGAGGCAAGTAAGAGGAGGAGAAGAAGAGGGAGAGCAAAGAACAGAAGGAGGATGGTTAAAGTAGAGAGGGACTTAGATACGAAAGAGATCGAGAAAAGAAGACGAGGGGAAGATGTGAAGAGCATAGAAGAGGGAGGGAGGAAAGTAAGGGGAAGAGGAAGGTTAAAACGGAGGGTAGTTTGGATAGGAAGGAGATATGGAGGAAAGACGAAGAGAGAAAGGAGGGAGGAGCATAGGATAGCTTGGGCATAGGTTTAAGGGGGACAAGCTTGGAGGGACGAACGTAAGAAGAGGAGGAGGAGGCATTGGAGGGAGGGTTAAAAGTTAGGAGCATCGTGACGGGCGCCTTACAAAAGCCTCTTATCTCCAGGTGCTGTCAGGTGTCACACTCTTAAAGGGAGATATTGAGAGGGGAGCGAATTCATTTACCTCGGTCCAGGTGTGTGCGTGTGTGTGTTTGTGTCTGCTGGAACAGGTACACACACACACACACACACACACGCACAGCTGCTTCGCCTCGCTTTGAATAGGAAGATATGAAAAAAAAAGCAGGATAAATTGCAAGTATGAATCTGTGTCTGAGTACGTGCAATATCTCGCTCGTGTGTGTGTGTGTGTGTGTGTGTGTGTGTGTGTGTGTGTGTGTGTGTGTGTGTGTGTGTGTGTGTGTGTGTGTGTGTGTGTTTGCCCGAGCGTAACGTTAGTGATTCGTCCTTCTTACCTTTCCTGTTTCTTCTTCTTCTTCTTCTTCTTCTTCTTCTTCTTCTTCTTCTTCTTCTTCTTCTTCTTCTTCTTCTTCTTCTTCTTCTTCTTCCTCCTCCTCCTCATCATCATCATCATCATCCTCCCCCTCCTCCTGCTCCTCCTAGCCGTGTAAGAACTCAGAAGCATAAAAACAAAAATGAATGTAAACTGATGTCCGAACTTACTGACTAGCAAAATGACTGACTGACTGACTGATTGACTGACTGGCTGGCTGACTGACTGGCTGCCTGACTGACTAACTGACTGATTGACTGACTGGCTTACTATTCGGTTCCCTGAGTTAAGTGCCACGCTCCCGTATCACGCCCACCCGCCCCCAGCCAGCCCGGGGGTCGCGACAGGAAGGAGGCGCTCCCCTGCTAAACAAAAGCTTCCCCTGCGCGTGTCTGTCCGTGTGAGTGACGGCGCGTCGAGGCCCTTCGCGGCGGGGGTCCGGCGCGCGGCGGGAGGGGTTCCTCTGAGCGCCTGTTTATGTCCCACTCAGGAAAAAAGAACATGTATCTCTTCGTGGTGTAACTGAACATTGTCATTCCCGGAACAACAACAACAACAATTTAGGCTCACATTTCAAGTGGAAGCTTCAAAGTTGGCCAACCACAAAACAGTAAAGGGAATAGAAACAAATAAATATCTTCACTGAGATTTTTTTTTTACCAGACTTATACTTGGAAATGAAACTTTTGATCCCCGGAGAACAAAAAAACAACAACTTTAGTAAACCTTATAAGTGGCAGCCATGGAAGATGACCCAAGCCATTCAGAAATATGTAAATCAAATTAATTTCCTCTAAGAATTTGTTTTGCTTAACTTAGAAGAGAACTGCATCGAAATTATTTTATTTTAACAAGAAAACACATTTTGTTGTATACTTTTCGTATCTCACAAACTGTTTAAGTGCAGAAAATTATCTCTACACTCTTTTATTTGTATCCTTCTCCTCCCACCCTCAAAATGACACCCGCATGAATGAACTTCCTCAGTATCCCCTCGCCCTCAAAAAACTTCCCCGTAGGATCATACACCTTTTTCCCGTTTCCCTAACACCTGACTCTCCTGCCGTTTCTTTCCACACACAGAAACTTTCCTGCGCCACCACCATCCCTTCCCTTCCCTGAATATCAACACCTCCTTCGGCCCCTTCCCGCGTCTCCACCCTCCCTTCCTGTCCCTATATCCAAACACCTCCTACTTCAATCCTCAAAAATTCTTCCTGCGCCACCGCCCTCCCTTCCCTTTCCAAAATCGAAACACCTTCACCTCCTCCTACAGCCCCCTCACCCTCCCTTCCCTCCCCTAAAACCCAACACCTCCTCCTACCACCCTTAAATACCTCCCCGCACGCCCCCAGCCTCCTTTCCCTTCCCTAAATACGAACATCTTCCGCCCTCCTCCTTCCGCCCTCAGGAGCCTCCCCGCGCCCCCAGCCAGGCACGAGCGGCGTCAGGTAGGCGTCGCGGGTCTAACCAATCCCGCGGCCACTCAGGGATGCAGCGCCACGTCCCCGTCCCGTCCTTTTCCACGTCCCCAGCGCGTTTCCGGACTGCCGTTACGAGGCATTTGGGCAGGAGGGCCGCCGCCGCCTTTCCTTTCCCCCTCGTTTGCCTTTCCCTCACCTCCCTCGCACCTCCCACAAAGGCAGGTTCCTCATCATTAAGAGCCACGCTAATTATCCCTTTAAGACCGTCTAGCCCTCGCCCGCTCCCCACGACGAGGCCATGAATGCAAAGTACTTCCAAGGTCTTGAGTACTGCCATTCCGGAGTCTGGGCCACGAGCCGTCCAGACCCTACAGCGACCATTACACGGGCAGACAGACACCCACGAGTCCAGACCCCTCCACAACAAGACAGACAGGCAGGCAGAAAGACAAACACGAGTTCAGACCCCGGCGTCGCCTTCAAACAGAGACAGACAGAAAGACAAGCAGGATGACAGACAGACAGACAGACAGCCATGAGTCTAGACCCCGCCGCCAACACCACACATGCAGGCAGAGACAGAAACAGACAGACAGCCACAAGTCCAGACCCAACCGCAAACACCAGAGAGAGAGACAAACACAAACAAACATGGAGGCGTACAGACCAATCCAGATAAACAAACCGTTACAAAGCTTGATTATACACACAATGGTATTTCTTTGTTTTTCTTTAATGTTTTCTTTCATTTTTCTTTTTTTGTTTTTTCTCTATTTTCTTCTTTTCGTTGGTTTTCTGCTCTTCCTTCTATCTCCCTTTCTTCTATTGCTTACTTGTTTTATTTTCTTTGGTTTTCTGATATTTCTTTTTGCTTTCTTCTTTTCCTTTCATTTTCTTTGTTTTTTTCTCTATTTTCTCCTTTTTTTCTAGCTTTCTGGTTTTCATTCTTCCGCTCTGTTTTCCTCGATTAGTTTTTGTTTTATTTACTTAGGTTTTCTGCTATTCCTTCTTCCTCTCTTTTTCTTCTATTATCATTTTTTTGCTCTTTTTCTTGTTTACTTGCTTTCGTTGGCGGCAGACTCGACCCACCGAGCGACCGACTGGAGTATACATCTGAACCCTTTGTCTCGAATTTCCGGCAAGTCCGCCCGAGCGCTGAGTCGTGACACGTCCACAAAACACGTCACTTTTTTCTCTCTCTCTTTCTTTAACGACCTTTGTCCCGCGGTAACAAGGCTGGGGAGACACGAGGCACACAAAGGCAGGAGGAGACCCATCGTTCGAACCCCGGAGAGCAGAGGAGACTGTGCTTTCATTACGTCGACTTCCGAGTCACTTCACAAACGCTCTGATTAGGATTTACCGCGGCGTGAATGATCGCAGGACGCAGATTAATATTAGCGTTGTTTTTCCCCGTAATTTGACGCCTGTCGTTTTACGCTTATGCCTTTGCGAACGACATGTCCTGCCGTTAAATGAATCGACACTTTCCACGCGTCGCCGGCTGCTTAATTTAAACTCACCTTCACGTCACAGTGTCACCTTAACTGTGATTGCGGCAGGTGAAGTGGAACTATGGAACACCTGAGAGCGGGGGGGGTTAGGAGGGAGGAGGAGGAAGGGACGGGACGGGGGACTAGAAGGAAGAAAACAAGTCATAAAAAGAGAGTCATAACGAGAAAAAAAGGAAGGCAATAGACCATCTGCCCACACTAAACGAGACAGACAGACAGACAGACAGGCGGCATCTTCTGAGCACTGATAACATAACGGTGAGCCTGGCACTTGGACTCTGAAAAGGGACCACTGAAAATATAACAAAATGCACTATATATGGAGTTTGAAATACGCAGCACCAGAGATAAAGCTACATACGAAGCATCACGCATAATAACAACCTCTGAAAACTCAAAACCAAGCTAGGGATTTATACAGAAAGACAAGGACAATAATACAAAAAAAAAGTCTCTGGTAAAAACTATATATCAAGTTTAAAATACGTATAGCTACCACCAAAAAGAGATACACATGAAACATCACACATCTAAACACCCCTAAGAAACATAAACAAACAAAACAACCCTAAGAGATATATATAACAACACCTGATCTTTTTAAACGCTGTATTAATCTTCATCAAAAAAAAAAATGTGGCTGATTTGTCTCTTTTTAACCCGTTTTTTCAAGGCGTAGTTAGTTAGTTAATTAGACAGTTAGATAGATAGATAGTTAGTTAGTTAGACAGTTAGATAGTGTGGCTGATTTGTCTCTTTTTAACCCGTTTTTTCAAGGCGTAGTTAGTTAGTTAATTAGACAGTTGATAGATAGATAGTTAGTTAGTTAGACAGTTAAATAGTGTGGCTGATTTCTCTCTTTTTAACCCGCTTTTCAAGGCGTAGTTAGTTAGTTAGTTAATTAGACAGTTAGATAAATAGATAGTTAATAATATATCAGACAGTTAGATAGATAGATATTAGTTTAGTTAGTGAGTTAGTTAGTTTGATTTTTTATATCACTTTTAATACGTTGACTAAAGTTTGTAGAAATCCAACACTTCTACCTCACTCCGTCACAGAAATGGAACTAAGAAGCCAAACTTGCTACATAACTTAACAAACACTAATATAGGGCGTTCAAAAAAGATCCAGAGCAAGGGCCGAAACACAAGCAAAAACGACATCACAGAAATTTCGGATGACGATAGAAAAAAACGAGGGAAAGAAAAAGAGGGAAACAATTAACGGACCCAGACAGTGAAGAGCAACATCAGGGAATGCCGTACAGAAGGCGAAACACCCGACCGTCAACTCAACTCAACTCATCACTAATACAAAACGCCTCTGCTTGAACAGGGCAAAGCGAGCGAGAGAGAGAGAGAGAGGGAAGAGAGGGAAGGAGCAGCGGCCACACAGAGAAGGAGATTAACACATGAAGAAGATGAAGCCGCTGGAGGGTACTTGAGGCTGACAGGTGAAGTGATGATGTAATGTTACGTGCGGATGTTTGGTGTACAGAGGCCGGTAAGAGGAGGAGGAGGAGGAGGAGGAGGAGGAGGAAGGATTGATGATTTATGTTACGGTCGTGGGAGGATGATTCGTGTTTGTGAAGGCATAAAAGGATGATATATGAGATAGATAGATAGATATAGACATAGATAGATAGATCAACAGTTAAATAGATAGGTAGATATAGATAGTGAGTGTTTGTAAAGGGAGAAAAGGATGTATTTAAAGTAGATAGATATACGGATACATAGATAGAGAGAGACTGTTTGTGAAGGATGTACATGATAGATAGATAGATAGATAGATAGAGATAGATAGGTAGATAGAGAGAGAGAGAGAGAGAGAGAGAGAGAGAGAGAGAGAGAGAGAGAGAGAGAGAGAGAGAGAGAGAGAGAGAGAGAGAGAGAGAGAGAGAGAGAGATTGACAAATTATAAGAATGGTTGAAGAAGATTTATTGAGGGGGCCGGAGCGACACCACCCGGCCGTCTCCATTCCTGACATGACGCCCATAGCAAAAAAGAGAAAAAAAAGGGAAAAAAAAAAAAAACTGGTCGGGTGGAATGACATCTGTTATGGCATTCCTCGCCTCTACATAGCGAGAAGAGGAGTGACGCTGACAATGATGATGATGATGATGATGATGATGATGATGGTGATAGTACTTGTAAGGCGGGTTCGATTATACACTCTTCCTGTTTGTGATGAAAATGCTGAAAAAAAGTGACGATGAATGATTAAAGTGTGTGAGATGATGATGATGATGATGATGGTGATAGCACTTGTAAGGCGGGGTCGATTATACACTCATCCTGTTTGTTATGAAAATGCTGAAAAAAAAGTGACGATGAATGATTAAAGTGTGATGATGATGATGATGATGATGATGATGATGGTGATAGTAAGGAAGAATCGACTATACACTTTTTTGTTTTACTTTTATTTTTTTTTGCCTTTCTGCTTCCATTCCTTCTTCCTTTCTTTCTTCTTCTTATGTATATTATTTTTTGTTTTGTTTTTCTTTCTTTAGCTTTCTGCTCTTCCTTCTTCCTCTCTTTCCTCTGCCGTTACTTTTTTGTTACTTTACTTTTTGTGACGAAGATGCCGACAGAAGAGACGATGAACGATAAAAATGTGTGATGATGATGACGATGATGAAGATGATGATGACATAACAATAAAAGAGGATCAATTACTGACATTTTTTTGGTGACGAAGATGCCGAAGAGAAGAATGATGAAAATATAAGTGATGATGATGATGATGATGATGATGACAATTATAAAGAAGATGATGGGGGAGCAGAGAGACAAATATGCACTGGTTACGATATATAATGATCCCTTAAGAACATCAATGAAATATCTGAATAAAAAGAGAAGAGGCTGAGAAGGAGAAGGAGAAGGAGAAGGAGGAGGATAAGGAGAATGAGGATGAGGGGAATGAAGATACGGTAGATAGATAGGTAAGGTAGTTGATGCCATGCCTGGAAATCCTCTACGTCATTATCCAGATCTTACCTTCTTCTTCAGCTGAATGAAATGAAGGTGAAAAAAAAGGGGGTCGAGGGAAGTGAAAAGGGCAAGGAAGCGAACAGTGAGGGTGAGGGGTTGAGAGGGGAGAGAAGAAAGGGATGCATAGAGGACACAAAGAAAGAGAAAAAGAAAGGGTTGTATAAAGAGAAGATGGCGCCACTATAAACACCTGCCTGCGCCAATACGGGCTGGGGCCGACTACTATTCAGGCCCCTCAAGCAACCCTACCAGCGCTATAGGCGTAGACGTAAAAATAAATAAATAAATAAATATAAAAAAAAGAAAAAAAAAAGGTGGAGTGACATGAGGAATATTGAATGAATGAGACGAAAAAAAAAAAAAAGGAATAGTCAAGTAAGGGAAGAAAGAGGGAGAGAGGAGTGTGATAAAAGAGAGAAACACAGAGAGAAAGATAAGATGCAAGAGGTCAAGAGAGGTGAAGAGTGACACTTAGAGAATATTGAATGTATGAGACGAAACAAAGAACTGTCAAGTGAGGGAAGAAAGAGAAGAAAAGCGAAAGATGGTGATAAAGATAAGGTGCAACAGAGAGAGAGAGAGAGAGAGAGAGAGAGAGAGAGAGAGAGAGAGAGAGAGAGAGAGAGAGAGAGAGAGAGAGAGAGAGAGAGAGAGAGAGAGAGAGAGAGAGAGAGAGAGAGAGAGAGAGAGAGAGAGAGAGAGAGAGAGAGAGAGAGAGAGAGAGAGAGAGAGAGAATGTGAAAGGAAAAGACTAAGAGGTGAGAGATAAAAAAAAAAAAAAAAGAGGTGTTATTTGGGAGGTAAGTGGGACAGGTGAAGAGGCGAGGTGAGAGGCTGAGAGGTACGTAATGAAGGCAATGGAGTTGTGAGTTAAGGCTGTGAGAGATTTGAAAGAGAGGGTCAAGTGGATGAAAGAGAAGGGAGAAAGGTAAATAAAGAAGGGATTAAAAGGTGAAATGAAAGATGAGGGTAGGGGTGTCAGGGTTGAAGAAGGGGAGGTTAAGGATAAGAGTGTTAATAGAATGATAGGTAAAGCAAAGACTAGGTTAAGGGAAGGAGAGAAGGGGAGAGGAGAAGGGATCGTATGAGTGGCAAAAACTAAGTGAAGAGTTAACGAAAAAGAGGAAGAGGAGGAAGAAAAGGCGGCAAATGAAGAAGTGGATGATAAGGAGTAAGAACAGGAACAGGATGAAGAAGGAGCAGAATAACAAGAACAAGTCAAAAAATAAGTGAAGAGTTAAAGTCAAACAAGATTTCAATATTCGAAAATTCACCATAAGGAAGGATGTCGAGGAGGAGGTTCAAGCTATAACTCGAATCGTTAACCTGAAGGGCGAGAAGACGAGGGAGGGAAGGGCGGGAGGAAAGGGTTGATGGAGGGAGACGAAGAAATGGACACTAAGGAAAGGGAAGAGGAAAAGGAAATGACTAGAAAAATTGAGGAGCGAAAGGAAAATAGAAAAAATGAAATTGAAAAAAGACGGAAAGGAATGAAAGAGGGAAGGAAGAAAGGACCAAGGAGAGGAATAGAGGAGGAAAAGGAAATGACTAGAAAAATTGAGGAGCGAAAGGAAAATAGAAAAAATGAGATTGAAAAAAACGACGGAAAGGAATGAAAGAGGGAAGGAAGAAAGGACCAAGGAGAGGAATAGAGGGAAAGGAATGAAAATAAAAAAACGGTACAGGATTGAGAAACATGAGGGAAAAGTCTAAATGGGAATGTGGAAGAGGGAGAAGAGGAAAAGGAAAAAAAGGGAGAGGAGAGAAGGAGAGAAAAATAGTGAAAGGACGGAGAGGAAGGAGTGAAGGAAAATATGAATGGGAGCAAATGAAGGGAAGAAATACAAAAAAAAGAGCGAGAGAAAGAGAGAAAGAAGGAAAGAACAAATATAAAGAGAAGAAAAAAATAAAGGGAAGGGCAAAACAGTAATGTCGGAGAGGAAGAAGAAAGGGCTAAAGGAAGAGGAGAGAAAAAACAAGGGAAAGGTATAAATGGGAATGTTGGAAGAGGGAGAAGGGAAAAGGGCAAAGGGGAGAAAAGGAGAAAAATAAGGGAGAGGAAGGGAGAAGAGGAAAGGGGGAGAGGGAGAAGAAGAGAGGGTGGGAGGGAGAAGAAAGGGCCATAGGGAGAGTGAGAGAGAGAAGAAAAAAATAGTATGTCAGTTAATCGCAAGGAGTAGCTGGTTCGTGAGCCTTGGAGCGGAACAGGGAATGCCGCGGCGAGTGTTGGCGAGGAACGGAGGGACTGAAGGAGGAGGAGGAGGAGGAGGAGGAGGAGGAGGGAGACCTAATGCCAACACGCCCTGGAGGAAGGAGGAACATCGATGTGTGTGTGTGTGTGTGTGTTAACGAGGCAGTACAACCACCTACCTCCACTACTACCACAACCTCCCTCCACTGACAACACCAACACCACCACAACGCCACCAGCCGCATCTCTAACATCAACAGCATCGAACATCACTGGTCGCAGCATCACACGTTCATAGCATCAACAGCAGAACACACAGCAGCAACACCAGTCTTTTCAGCACCAGTCCCTCAGCATCAACAGTACACAACAGCATCCTCAACTACGCACCGCCAGCAGCAGCAGCCTCAAGCGTATATTCAAGGGCCCCACGCCACGCCACGCACGGGAGGTACAAGCATAGCATCTCCCAAGCACACTCGCCGGCCATCCACGTAACAACACCGGCGTCTCTTTGAAACCGCACCGACATATGCACCGCGGCGACGCTTTTTCCTCGATACGTCCATAAAGTCGGCAATAAATGCTCAGCCTCCCTCGGGCGCGCGCAGGAACGAGACCCGGCCAGCTCTGGGATGCGACCTCCCGCCCTGGCAGGCTTTGACGCAGAAAACCCAAGAGCTCCCGCACTCCAAGGCAGCGGGGTTATAGGCACGTTTATGGGGTAGTTAACGCGGCGACGACGGCCACAGGTTAGGGAGCAGCCAGGCCGTGGAACCGATTATCAGAGGAAGTGGCCAAATGGCTTTCCACTGACCTAAACAACGAAGGCCACGCCAGCTTGCTCGGGTTACAGGAAACGTTCCTTCTGCCCGCTTTACGACGACTGCGAGTTAAGGAGCAGCCAGGATCGTGTAACTGATTAGAGCGAAATGGTTTCCAGCTGAGATAAGGAGCCACACGGTCACGCTGCCCTGCTTGGCTTACCTGGCTACCATTTTTACCTGCAGACCCCCCTGGCGGAGGCTGCAACCCGCGGCCATCTATACCCAGAAGTGCTGTCTCACCGCTGCACCACCCACGGCCGAGGCAGCGATTAGCACAGGTCCCTCAGGCTGCTTCGGGAGAGGACGAGTCCCTCCACCTGTTCCTGCTGGCTGCCTGGTGGACGTGCGGGGCGGCAGGAACCGAACCTTAAACACGACACGGTGCTTCCCGGACACTTCAAAGGCCGCCGTCCAGCGCTGTCAGCATGCCAAGTCGTCTCTTTGTCCCTCGATGAAGCCATTTGGTGCCGCACGGAGGGTTTTCTCGAGGCTTACCATCAACCACCTCGGCATTACAATCGTTAAGCTCATATTGTAATTGTGGATTGTTTTCTGTAGTTAATAAATAAGAACATAAAACGCCTGAGAAATACTGAAGGTACCCTGAAAAAAAAAACGAGATCTGGGCCCAAGAAAAGAACGTAAACTCATTCCTTCAGTCGCAGGTGTTTGTTCACGGCATCTCAACAGCGAACTGCGTGTGTATTGTCCCGTAAAAAGGCAGCGAACGAGTGGTCTGCATCCGCGCCGCCTTTACAGCGATCTCCCTTTCTCACACTCCCTCATTTACACTCCCTCTTATGCCTCTTCGTCTCCCCGCAGCCAGTCGTGGAGAGCCGCCGCGTCACCTTCCCAAACAGTATCATCTGCATACAACAACAACGTCGAGGGTGTGTGGACTGGCCCGCTAAGTCACCCCACACCGCCGCCTCGACGCACTAACAACACGAACACACCTCCTAATGCCGCCCAAGCAATGCACCCCACGTCCCGCACCCACGCACTGCCCACTTACTCGCCCCCACGCCCTTCCCTCCTCCCCTGCTGCCCCCTCCCCTCCGCTCTCTCTATTATATTCCCGATGTGATCCCGGCGGGGTGTAAACAGTGCGTGGGCAGCAAGGCACGTGGCCCGGGAAATATTTGCTGGGCGGCGGTGAGTGTCCTTCTGCATAAGTAAGTAGGCGATTGTGGCTGAGTCATGGGCGGTGAAGCAGCCTCGACCAGCACCTGTCGCCCCTCCCGCGGCCCTCAACCCCCCCACCCCCCCACCCCGCCCACTCTTGGCTCTCCCTGGCCGCCCACACACACACCCTTGCCCTTCCCCTAAACCATCCCGCCCGCCCACTCTGACTCTCCATGGCCGCCCACGCACCCACCCTGACACTCAACCCTCACACCCGCACACTATGGCTCTCCTTAACTCCCTGGTCGCCCACACAAACACCCCTGCCCTCACTGTCCACCCCCATATCCGCCTACTTCCTGACTCCATGGCCGCCCACATACACACCCTCGGCCCCCACCTCACCCTCAGCTCCCTACTACGGTCCACTCTAGGCCTTACCCTCTCCTCCACCCTAAATCTAAAACCACTACCCTGTACTCTGACCCTCACACGCTCCTAAACCTTCGTCCAAAACCTCTGCCTAACCTCGCTGGACCCATATTCTGAAACATCTCTGAGTTTGCACACCCACATTTCATAAGGCTTTCGTAGAGGTTGTGAGTATTTCCAATGGGTAGTTTTATGTGCCTAGTGATAGTTTGACAAGGCTTCTGCACCATGAAATTAAAAAAATGCTCATAAAAACCCGACTAATCTCCTGTGTCTGAGAAAACAGATCCCGGCTATCCTTTACTGGCTCTTTTCTTTTTTACAGCAAAGGAGACAGAGCAAGGGCTTAAAAAAAAAGAAAACAATAATAAAAAAAAGCCCGCTACTTACTGCCCCTAAAAAGATTGGAGAGGAGTGGCCGAAAGAGAAGTCAATTTCGGGAGGAGAGGTGTCCTGATACCCTCCTCACTCAACTACCGCCAAACCTGATGCTCCACGCCCGCCCATTGTAGCCCTCCCTTCACGCCTCCACCCGGCCTCTGTGTTCCTTAATATTCGCTCACTACGCCCCTCGACCCCCGCCCATTGTGTTCCTCAACCCCGACCGACGCTGACTCTTGCTCAACCTCGTCACGCTTCCTCGCTATGCTGGCCGGGCGCTGAACCAGTTCTCTGTCTGCATTAGAATTTTAATTGCTATGTGAAGATAAAGGGTCCATAAAGGTGCGGCGTTGTAAGGCGGTAGCACGCAAAGGTAGGTAGGTAGGTAAGTTATTTCGTAGAGAGGTAGGTAGGAAGTAGGCAAGCAGGTATGTAGGTAGTTTGTGCTTGAGTAGAAAGGCAGACAGGTATGTAGGTAGGTAGTGCTTAAGTAGAAAGGCAGACAGGTATGTAGGTAGGTAGTGCTTAAGTAGAAAGGCAGACAGGTATGTAGGTAGGTAGCGCTTGAGTAGAAAGGCAGACAGGTATGTAGGTAGGTAGCGCTTAAGTAGAAAGGCAGACAGGTATGTAGGTAGGTAGTGCTTAAGTAGAAAGGCAGACAGGTATGTAGGTAGGTAGCTCTTAAGTAGAAAGGCAGACAGGTATGTAGGTAGGTAGCTCTTAAGTAGAAAGGCAGACAGGTATGTAGGTAGGTAGCGCTTGAGTAGAAAGGCAGACAGGTATGTAGGTAGGTAGTGCTTGAGTAGAAAGGCAGACAGGTATGTAGGTAGGTAGCGCTTAAGTAGAAAGGCAGACAGGTATGTAGGTAGGTAGTGCTTAAGTAGAAAGGCAGACAGGTATGTAGGTAGGTAGCGCTTAAGTAGAAAGGCAGACAGGTATGTAGGTAGGTAGCGCTTAAGTAGAAAAGCAGACAGGTATGTAGGTAGGTAGCGCTTAAGTAGAAAGGCAGACAGGTATGTAGGTTGGTAGCGCTTAAGTAGAAAGGCAGACAGGTAGGTGAAAACAGATGGTTCGAAATATATGAAGGTAAATAGACAGACAAAACATAATCCCTTCTATCGTTATGTGCACACGAACCAACGGTGTGAAGCATCCTTGGGACTGCGTTAACCAAAGCCCTGAGAGACACCTGGACCTATACGTAGCGGTGGGACGGTGGCACAGACACAAAGATCACGAGTATGAGAGTTCCTGATGGTGATAATGAGTTGGAGGGGCGAAAGCACGGTGAGATGGAAGGTTGGAGGGTGTAGGGCAAGAAGAGTGGAGTGAGGTGGGGGCGTGTAAGGGAGGAGGAGAATGTGAAGTGTGGAGTGAGGGTTTGAGGCGGAGTGTATGGCAAGAAAAGTGGAGTGTTGGAGGATGGAGGCTAAAAAAAGTGGAGTGAGGTGGGGACGTATAAGGGAGGAGGAGGATGTGAAGTGTGGAGTAAGGATTTGAGGCGGAGTGTAGGGCAAAAAAAAGTAAAGTATTGGACGGTAGTGAGGAGGGGGGGAGGATGGAAGGCAAGGAGGGAGTGCAATGTGGAGGGTGGTTTGAGAGGTGTAGGGTAAGGCCAGAAAAGTGGAGGTGGGGGCGTAAGGGAGGAGGTCTGCGGCAAGCCTGTGCTGGGAGGACGTAAGCGGGAAGCCGAGCGGTGGAGGCGGGGGCGGCGGGAGGCGTGTGTGGTGGCTGTGTGCGCGGCAGGCGGAGGCACGAGCCAACTTGGCCTCCCGCGGCTTGCCTGTCCTTGGCCTGGGTCATCAGTCTTCCCCAACAGGTTTGTGGGGCTGGGGGGAGCCTGGGGTGGGGTGGGGATGGGAAGGGACAAGGTGAAGCAAGGGAGCGAGGAGCAGACTGGGACTTGGTGCAAAGAGGAGAGAGAGAAGGAGGGAGGAGAAGTGAAACGCAGCAGAATTAGAAGGGGAAAGAGGCTAAGGATGGGGCAGAGGAGAAATTGGGGTGAGGGAGGGACAGAGTGAAGCAAGGGAGTGAGGTGGAGGAGCCTGGGCCTTGGTGCAAAGGGGAGAGAGAGAAGGAGGGAGGAAAACTGAAACGCAGCAATATTACAACAGGAAAGAGGCAAAGGATGGGGCAGGGGGGAACTTGAGATGAGCTGGTGCAAGGGCGGGACTGGGTGAAGCAAGGGAGTGAGGTGGAGGAGGCTGGAAAATAGTGCAAAGGGGAGATACAGAAGGAGGCAGGAAAACTGAAACAAAGAAGAATAAGAAGGGGAAAGAGGGTAAGGATGGGGCAGGCGAGAAATTGGGGTGAGCTGGTGCAAGGGTGGGACTGGGTGAGGGAGGGGAGCGAGGTGGAGCAGGCTGGAACTTGATGCAATGGGGGGAGAGAGGAGGAGGGAAATGTGGCAAAACTAGAAGGGGAAAGAGGCTTATGGGTCGCATTTTAAAGCGTTTCGTCGCCCAAGTTCACATATTTGACAAGGCTTTCCTATGAGTTTTGGGCATTTCCTGGGGTAGTTTAATGTTTCTGGTGGTAGTTTGGCCCTGCTTCTGTAGATAGATCTAAAGAAATACTCATTAGAACCCTATTGATCCCCTTTTTGACCTTGAGAAATAGCTGATGTGAGGAGCGAAAGCGTCGAAGAATATCAACCAAATGGATGAGTCAGGGGGAACTTGGGGTGGGCCGCTGGGGAAGGGGCGGGACTGGGTGAAGCAAGAGTGCGAGGTGGAGCAGGCTGGGTCTTGGTGCAAAGCGGAGAGAGGGAAGGAGGGAGAAAAATCGAAACAGCAATATTAGAAGGGAAAGGGAGCTAAGGGTGGACAGGGCAGGGCAGGAGGTCAAGGATTTACTATTGTGCTGGTGTGGGAGGATCAGCACGGGGGCATCAGCGTGGGGCAGGGTGTGGTGGGAGGGGCAGGGCGGGGCGGGGCGGGGTGCACGTTGCAAGGCGAGGTGAGGCATTGGGCCAGGGAGGGAGTGAGGGAGGGAGGGGAGGGGACAAGCAGCGTATAAAAGGGACTATTATTTAGGGCCTTAATAGCAGCCTGCACGGGTAGTAACTCGCGCCCTCTATCGCCCTGTCTCGGTGGCGGCCGCGACAACAAAGAAGATAGTTATGGTGATGTATTGTCGCTAATCATTATATAGTTTTTCTTACTAATATTTTTGCTATTACTATTATTATTACTACCATTATCTTTTATTATTATTATTTTTTGAAGTATTATATGGCAAATTTTCCATTTCCTAGCAACCTTTACACGATATAACTTCAATGACGGGAGATTTTCAGCACTTAGAAACGAATTAAAGGACCAAATTGCTGTCCAGATCTTCAGTCAACCATAACTTCAGCGACTTCCTTCAAGCGGAGCACCGGGGGGCAGCATAGGCCCAAGCAAAAGTCATACATCACGGCAGCCACTAAAACTAAAATTCGTCTGCTCCACTAACGGGCTGGAGTCGTTCAAGAGATCCCTGAAGAAAGGCTACCGGCGCTTTAGGCAGCAACTTTTTTTTTTTACAGCAAAGGAGACAGCACAGGGGCACAAAAAAAATGAAACAACAATAAAAAAAAAGCCCGCTACTCGCTGCTCCTAAGAAACAATGAAAACACTGAGATGACGATGCATTGTTTTCCTTGCTAATTCCAGCCGTCGCCTCTGGATCATCTGGACTGACCTATTGCGAGCACTAACATAATTCTCACCTGTCCACTCTAAAAGTATTTATAGGGTCATTCTCATCAACTTTAATATACATAAAATTTCGCACCTATCCTTAACGTTTGAACCGCAAGAATAACAACAACAAAAATACAAAAAAAGCCCCGCAATATATCCTTGGTAACACACACACACACACACACACACACGCACACCGCGCACCTGGAGGGAAGGTGTGGTGGACGGCTGCTAATTAGCCCGAACTACTTTCCTACCTGCTCGTGGCGCTCGTTAACACGCCTGGCTGCCCCGGATCAGGTGAATGTGCGGGGCTTCCTTACCTGCCGGGGGGGAAACAGATACTGAGGTTTGCTTATGGTGGAAGGTCTATATAAGGCAACACTGTGGATACATTGACCTAATAATAATAGAGATGTGTGTAAAGTATATTGGAAAGGAGGAAATATTCTGGTAAGACTTAAATATATAAGGCGTTTGAAGTATAAAAATGAATAGTAAAAACAAATATAAAACAATGGAGGGTATCTGAGGTATAAAAAATAATAAAAAACAAAGATAATGGAATGGAAGGAAGCTGAAGTATAAAAATGAATAAAAAAACAAAGATAAAACAAAGAAAATAGTCCATGATACAATATGCAAAACAAAAACTAAGATGGGAAAGAAAGCACACATATAGAGGCTAATTATAGGAACTTATTTAATTATTCCTTAGTCTGTATATACCCATAGCTTTGTTACTTCAATTATCTAAGGAAATCCAGACTCGGTTCTCCCTTTTCACTCATTAACTTGATACTATAAGATGCAAGTCTCTTCATCTCACTATCCTCTATCCTCAATTCACAAAGAAGCATCCTCGATCCCACACCACAACTGACCATGTGGGCGAAAGGGTTCCCATGAAGCTGAACACAGATGAGGCAGATTTAAGGCGACAGGGGAGAGGAGAAAGTGGAAGCAGCTGAGTGGCCCCTTGCGTGCCTCCGCGAGTTCTTGGGAAGGGAAGGAAGCTTTGGTAACCTGTCCAGACGCCCTCGGATTAGGTTACGGGAGGCTGGGACCGTGGCGGAGAGAGAGGCAGACAGAGAGGGAGAGAGAAGGGGGATAAAGTTAAGGGGGGGCATGTGTAGAGGCGAGGAAGAGAGACAGAGAGAAGAGGGATAAGGTTAGGGTGGCCATGTATCGAGGTACTGAAGGAAACAGGACTACAAATGACTGCTGATGATGATAACAGTGATAAAGAAGAGGTTAAAGAGGAGGGGACATGTAGCGAAATCCTGAAGCAAGGAGAACCAAAAAATTACAGATGATGATGATGATAGTGATGAAGAGGAGGTTAAAGAGGAGGGGGCATTAGCGAGGTGTTGAAGGAAGGAGAACCAAAAAAATTACAGATGATGATGATGATGATAGTGATGAAGAAGAGGTTAAAGAGGAGGGGGCATGTAGCGAGGTGTTGAAGGAAAGAGAAAAAGAAATGACTACTGATGAAGATAATGATGAATAAGGAGCAGAAGAAGAAGAAGAAGAAGAAGAAGAAAAGGTTAAAGTGGAAGTACATGCAAAGTGGATAACGGTGGGAGTGGGAGGAGTAGGAAAGGTGTGGGAGTGAGTAATGAAACGACAGGTGGAAGATGGCGGAGTGATAAAGACGGAAGTAAAGAAGTATATGAGTTATGGAGGAGGAAATGATAGAGGAGGAGGAGGAGGAGGAAAAGGAAGAGGAAGAGAAGATGGGACCCGAGGGCAGAAGAGGAAGACTGCAATCATTAAACGCTGATCCACGAAGGAAAAACATCTTGAGCACGTGTTACGAGGTGAGAGGAACACAAAGGAACACAAAGGAAGGACAAACAACAGCAGACCTGCTGGTCCTTACGAGGTTGTTTGTGACAAGCTACACTAACTATCTAATCAAAGGTGGAAGATGAAGGACAGCAAAGGCGATCTCCCCACCCCCATCCCTCCAGCCAAAGCTGGCAGGAAAGGAAAAAGAACCATGCAGCATGGAAAAACTGCATGGAATTTATGTAGGAAAGAGGAAAGAACTACCATTACTGCTACCACTAACCGGGCAATAAAAGCGGACAAGGACACCAGTATTCGAAAGAACTTAACGTTATTACGACAATGAGTAATATCTTAGTTGCTGGTTGGATTCAAAACACTTGTCTAATCTATTCTTGAAGGCCGTAACTGTTGTACTATAAACGACATCACAAGGTAGAGAGTTCCAAACATTAACAACTCGATTGAAGAAGAAGTGTTTAGCTTCGTGCGACTAGAATCTTTTACCACTTATCTTCAAATTGTGATTTCTTCTTGTTCTATTTGATCGATCAATTGTAAAGTAATCTTCCGCATTAATATCACTGAATCCTTTGAACATTTTAAACACTTCTATTAGATCGCCTCGCATTCTTCGTTTTGATAGGCTGAATAAATTTACTTCTTTAAGCCTTTGTTCATATGACAAATTTCTCAACCTAGGAATCATCTTTGTTACTCTTCGTTGGACCCGTTCCAACTTTTCTATGTCTTTTCTGTAGTAGGGAGACCAAAACTGTACACAGTACTCTAGACGGGGTCGAACCAACGAATTATACAGTTTTAATATTACTTTTTCCGATTTATTATTAAAGACTCGTCCGATGAAGCCAACCAATTTGTTTTCAGTTTTAACTACCTCTGAACAATGCTGACCGGGCTTTAAATCGCTTGATATAGTGATTCCAAGATCCTTTTCTTTACTTACTGCAGAAAGTTGTTGGCCATTCATTACGTACCGAACGCGATTGTTATTTTTTCCGATGTGCAACACTTTACATTTCTCAACGTTAAATTTCATTTGCCATTGATTGGCCCAACGTGCAAGTGCAAGAGGAGGAGGAGGAGGAGGAGGAGGAGGGAGAGGAAGAGGAGGGGGAGATATAGTGATCCAGTGATGAATAAAAAAGTTTGAATTTTTAACTTTTACTGACGTTTGGGTTGACAGCTGATGCCTCTCCTTCCTTCCTTTCCTCCCTCCTTTTCTCCCTCTTCTTCCCTTCCGCCCTTCTCCTCATTTCCTCCCTTTCCTTCCTTTCCTCCTTACTCTTCCCTTCCTCCCCTATTCTTCCCTTCTCTTCCCTTCCTCTTCCAATATTGACCGTTGCGGCTCCAGGGGCAAATTAATCAATCAATCCTGCATCGCGCCCTTTTCCAGGTGTTTCCAGGTGTGTGTGTGTGTGTGTGTGTGTGTGTGTGTGTGTGTGTGTGTGTGTGTGTGTGTGTGTGTGTGTGTGTGTGTGTGTGTGTGTGTGTGTGTGTGTGTGTGTGTGTGTGTGTGTGTGTGTGTGTG
This sequence comes from Eriocheir sinensis, assembly GCF_024679095.1. Taxonomy (NCBI): domain Eukaryota; kingdom Metazoa; phylum Arthropoda; class Malacostraca; order Decapoda; family Varunidae; genus Eriocheir; species Eriocheir sinensis. The sequence goes on from NC_066518.1 coordinate 7,424,812, forward strand.
TGTGTGTGTGTGTGTGTGTGTGTGTGTGTGTGTGTGTGTGTGTGTGTGTGTGTGTGTGTGTGTGTGTGTGTGTGTGTGTGTGTGTGTGTGTGTGTGTGTGTGTGTGTGTGTGTGTGTGTGTGTGTGTGTGTGTGTGTTCGTGTCCACCCAAGTACATCCGAGGCAGGTATAAGTCAATTGCAGGTCCAGTCCGCTAACACCTGTCGCCGCTGTCACCTGCTGAGGAAGGCGCGTTCTTTGTCCAAGCTCGTGCAGGCAACACTTGACTCATCGCCCACCTGTCACCTGGCCTGTCACTCCCGCCTCCTCCGCTTCAACACTAACTGGATAATTTTCTTCACCTTTTAGCGTCACCGAGAGCTTTGTTTTCTCGGGGCGGCGAAGTAAGTGGAGACGGTAATGAGCCTCTCGTGAAGGTTAGTATACAGGTGACTGTGTTTTTTTGTCTACCTGTCTTGGTTAATTAATGCAAGGTTGTGGAATATGATGATAATGATACGAAGAACGGGTGATCATGTCTTTTGGTCACCTGTTATAGTTAGTAATGGAAGGTAATTTAACAGGGAATTTAAGGGTAATCAAGCTTTTTGTGTATACCTGTCATAGCTAATTAATGCAAGGTAGTGAGAGGTGGTGATAATGATGAATAATGATGATAATAATAACAATACCAATACTACTAATAATAATAACAACAAAAAACACGAGTCTGACAAAGAATTTACGGCCGTTATCTCATTCATTCGTTCCGCCTCAACGCCTGGATCACAACACAGGACCACTCACTCTTGCAGAATTGGGACAAGTAAAAAAAAAATCATAATAAAAAAAATCATAATAATAATAAAAATAAAATAAATAAATAAAACACGTCTGCGCTTCATATCGGTATTCTTAAACGCTCTCTTCTCACATCAACGCTTTCCTCAGGTCTAAAAGGAGATTAATCGGGTTCTTGGGAGTGTTTTTTCAGGTTCACGATACAGAAGAAGGGTCAGACTACCACCAGGGCCATATAACTACCCCTGGAAATACCCCAAACTCCTACGAAAGCCTTGTCCAATACATGTATACTTGGGCGGCGAAGTGTTTAAGAATACGGGCTTCTATATCATGCCGCGAAGAGTCTACGTTACAGTGTTGCGGCGGCGGTGATCAATTCTCTTGCTGTCCGACCTGCCACCGCCGTCCCTGCTGTTGTTGCTCGGGGAAATGTCAACCCCATCACGACAGCGGCGACGACACGCAGACAGACGAACAACTTGAGCTAATTGTGCAAAATGGTGGTGGTGTTGGTGGTGGTGGTAAGATATCAAATAACAGTAGTGGTAGTAGTATTGGTAATAGTGTTAGTATTAGTATTAGCATTAGTAGTAGACATATCAGTAGTAAAAATTAAAGTTGTAGTTGAAACAGGTTACTTCTACTACTATTACTACTACTACTAATACTACTATTACTTTTACACATCAGTATCACATTATTACTATTATCACTATCAATACAACAAAAACAATAAAAAGATAAAAAAAATACAAGAGGTAGAAACAACATGGACCAGGAAAAATTGCAATATTCTCTTTTATATTTCACGCAAAATCGCCATGTGGCCTTACCGAGTCATGTTCGGGGCAAAGTCAACAACCTCTCTCACATAACTCCTTTTTTACACCAAGATAAGGCAAAGGTGAGGAGGCGGGGATGAGGCAGGTGTTAAGAAGACTCGGAAGAAGGAGAAGGGACGGCGCGTGAGTCAACAAATAAAGGGAGGTGGGGTGCATGCAGGGGTGACGCCGAGGAGGAAGGCAGGTGTGAGGAGGGGTGACGAGAGGGCAGGAAGGACGTGACCAGGCTAAGGTGACTGCCCTGTGGTGTGACGCGTTGTCCTGCTGCAAATGAGAAAGAAGAGAGGACGGGGGAAGGAAGTAGTAGGGGAAGGGGGAGTGTTGGGGGCTGCATCGGTTAACTTATGTTGTCGTATATGTCTCTTTAAGTCTCTGGGAGGGTAATGTTCTCTCCTGTGCCTTCAGAGTTAATGCCTTGGACAGTAAGAATATCAAGAGATCTCTCCATCCGATATTGACCTCCTTTCTGGGCTCTTGTTCATTTTTTTTTTTTTTTGTTCTGAACAGCGTCTAGCGTTTTTTCGGATTGCGCTTCCTCCCTTGCTGTAAAAAAAAAAGGAAACAAAAGAGCAGCAGAGAGGAATAGAGTTGGCCTTCCGGATGTCTATATTCCACGGGTTGCATCAGGTTAGCTTGCATTCTCTTCTATGTCTCTAAGATAGCAATGTTTCCCCCAGGGTTTCCAGAGTGAGGGAGAGGGAGAAAGAAAGAGATAGAGCGGAGGGAGGGGAAGCACCCGAAGCACCTCATTAAGTGCCAGGCGAGTCATCAGCCAGGTGACGCCCGTTGTCCGCGCCCACCTGTCCTGGGATGACTTATGAGTTCTTTAGCATCTGTGCCCGGGAATACTTACACCTGTTGATACATATTTCATGCCCGCTCACTTATATAATCTTTCAGGGCGTCTAAGGCAGCATATGACTATCATGTGTAAGCTTTATATTCCCTCTGCAATGCTGTTTATTCTTGAATTGGTCACGGCCTTCCAGTTTGATGTCATATATTTACTCTTTTTTTTAGTATCATATTACGGGGAAGGTCCTAACGGTGCCTTCCTTTAGCAAGAGTAACAGAGCAATAGAGTAGAGGCAAGGTTGGCGTGTGTAAGCTCTAGAATCCTCCACGTGTAATGCTGTTTACTGTAGAATTAGTCATGTTTTTTCAGTGAGAGTCATATGTTTGCTTTTTTCCATTATATCATGCAGGGGAAGGTCCTAATGGGTGCCTCCTTTTTGTAAGAGTAACAAAACAATACAGTAGAGATTGAGCCAGCGTGTGTGAGCTCTAGAGTCCCTCACATGCAGTGCTGTTTTCTGTTGCATTAAGGGGCACACACTGGGTAAACTTTCCGTGGAGCTTCAGTCAAACCACGATTTCCGCTGGCGTGGTTCTCATATTTCCGTGGTTTTCTGACGTGTCCACGATCTTCCAAAGCTACGGTAGATTTCATCGAAGGACGACGGTATTACTCACCATCATCAGCAGCAGCAATAACAAGAAACAAATGAGAACCACGCCAGCGGAAATCGTGGTTTGACTGAAGATCCACGGAAAATTTGCCCAGTGTAATAACCCCTTTAGTAAGCTCTCCAGTATATTAAGTCATATGTTGTATAATCTGTATAATCTGCTGGGCGAGGTCCTCATGGGCGTCTCACTTATGCTGCAAGAACACAACAGAGGATTAGAGTCACGTGCATTGCTATGAGGTGGCCAAGAGGACTCACTCACTCACTCAGGCGGCGATGCAGTGTGTGTGTGTGTGTGTGTGTGTGTGTGTGTGTGTGTGTGTGTGTGTGTGTGTGTGTGTGTGTGTTGTGACAAGTCATGAGCCACGTGTTGCTGCCGTGTTACTGACCTTTCCTTTGCGTTGGGCGGTCATTACCTCTGCAGCATATCCTCCTCCTCCTCCTCCTCCTCCTCTTCCTCCTTCCTCTTCTCACCTGCCGCGCCCGCCCCTCCCACCACCCACCCATTCCCAAGGCCGCCTTCACCTTACACGGGGCACGGCGGCGTCACCCTTACTGCCACGCACGGAGGACCTTCAGGAGCGATGGTCGGGGTGAGGGAGGGAAGGCACGTGACTCCCGCCCTTGTGTGCCGGGCGGGGGAATGTACCACGTGGAGGCAGCAATGTTTGTGGGGGGAAAATATGACAATCCTCTTATACCTTACGCTCCCTAACCTCCCTAACCTTCCTTCCCATCTCCCTCTCCCTCTCCCTCTCCCTCTCCCTCTCTCTCTCGTGACACAAGTCCTCCGCAACCATTATGCCTATCACGCTTTTTTTTCTTTTATCCCCAAGTAGCAATGCCAAACTTTTTTTTTGTCTTGTATCGATGACATAAGAGGTGTAATAATAATGATGATAATGATATTGAGGAAGAGAAAGAGATGGAGAAGGAGAAGAGAGAGGAGTAGGAAGAGGAAGAGCAGCGTTACGACACACACCAAAAAAAAAAAAATGGAAGAGGAGGGAGGGAAGGAGGATGGAGAGGAGAGGCGGGGTGCAAAGAACATACATAAAGTTCAAATAATAGTAATCGACGGCGCGTTTGAGTGTGTGTATGAAAGAGAACATCGACCCTTCCTTCCCTGGGCAGGACACGAGGCAGATGGGATGCTTATAATTGCGCGAGGCAGGTGGAGCGGAGTGAGGATGCGCCCGACAGATTGTTATGAGGAATGGTCACCCCGCCACCTGCCCATCCGTCCCTCACCCCTCACCCCCACCGTTGCCAGATTGTTGTACTTCGAGCATCGTATTAATCAGCTTCTGACACTTAACTCTTGCCGAAACACATCAGAAATTGGCGATTGTAACGGTAACTATAGAGAAATTTCGTTATTGGGGGCCAGGAGGCAGTTTTGGAGTTGAAAATTGGGACATCTAAGAGCCTGAGTATAACGATCTGGCAGCTTAGCTCACTCCCTCGTCTCCCTCCCTACCCTGATGACAACAACCAATGACAACGATGACTGAGAGGCCGTAACTTGTGCCTACGCCGAACGCTGTGATTAGAGGGAAGAGGTAGAAGAGGTAGGAGTAGGAGGAGGAGGAGGGAAGGGACGTGGAGCCAACCAGGGGCCTTTCAAGTCAGAGGGACGAGGGACGAGTCAGCCCTTCCCCTGTTGTTGCCGCATCATGATAGCTGCTCACCGCGTCCTCCCCCTCCTCCTTCTCCCTCTCTTGCATCCTCTTCCTTCTTCTTCTCCTCCTCCTCCTCCTCTCACAAAAGGATGCAGGTGAGGTGATGGAGAACCAAGAACACTACCACGAGGAAAATTTTAGTCCCCATTCACCCCCCGACCCACACATACCTAGAGTAACCATCCCTCCGCGCCTCCTTCCAATCCCCAAAGTCATGGTCCCGGATGAACGCTGCAGGGGAACGTTCTATGGTCCGTGTGCCCTTCCTTCCCTTGGCCCTGCCCCGACAACAGCAACCCAAGTCCCTACAAGCTTCTCTTTCTCCCACCCCCTCCCCTCATTCCTTCCGGCGTGCCCCAAGACTCGCCCGGGCACTTCCTGGGGGCCTGCGAGCCTTACAGGGCGACGCGGACATCTGGCGAAGCGAGGAATACGCACTAAAGCGGCGTTGGTATGGAAAACAGATGAGGTCTTTGTCCTTCCGCCTCGCCTTCCAACGTTAAAGGAAGGTTAATTATCGGCGAAGAGGAGGAAGTTTGGGACTGGTTAGCACGTCGTCGCCCACTGCAGCGCCGCCCGAGGGTAAGGAGAAGGGGGAACAGGAGGATGAGGACGGAGATGCGGGAGTAGGAAATGGGGAGATAAGGTGTTGGGAGGAGAAGGTATGTCGATTGATTGGGCGTTAAAGTGGAGGAGGAGGAGGAGAAAAAACTAGGCATTGGGAGGCCAGCTGAGGAACATGATGCGGTGATGGTGGAAGGAGATAGAGATAGAGATAGAGCGAGAGAGAGAGAGAGAGAGAGAGAGAGAGAGAGAGAGAGAGAGAGAGAGAGAGAGAGAGAGAGAGAGAGAGAGAGAGAGAGAGAGAGAGAGAGAAGTGTAGTTAGTGCCAATTAAGGGAAGAAGTAGGCCAGGTAGGAAAGTGAGGAAGAGAGCTATAAATCTAAACTAATTAATGGAGTAAAAAAAAAAAAAAAAGAGGAGAAACAGAATGAGAGCAAGGAGGGAAGGACTAGAATGAAGAGAGAGGAGGAAGACGAGGAAATAAGAAGAGGGAAAGGGAAAGGGAGAGAAAGAGAAGAAGGGTGGAAGAAGGTAAAGAAGAAAAAGGAAAGTGATAGGAGGAGAAGGAGAAGATAAGGATAAAGAGGAAAGACGAAGGGAGAGAAGAAAGGAGGGAGAAAGGGGGAATAAAGGATGAAGAGAAGAAGAAAGGGAAAAGGGAGGGAAGAGAGAGAAGGATAAAGGAAGACGAGAGAGAGAGAGAGAGAGAGAGAGAGAGAGAGAGAGAGAGAGAGAGAGAGAGAGAGAGAGAGAGAGAGAGAGAGAGAGAGAGAGAGAGAGAGAGAGAGAGAGAGAGAGAGAGAGAGAGAGAGAGAGAGAGAGAGAGAGAGAGAGAGAGAGAGAGAGAGAGAGAGAGAGAGAGAGAGAGCAAAGGAGTAAAGTAGGAGTAAAGGAGAGTAGGGAGGAGGGGAGATAAGAAGGAGGAGGATGTAGAACGGAAAAGAGTAAAGAGAGGAGAAGAGGGAAGGAGAAAAGACGGAAGAGAAACAAGGATAATAAGAAGGGGAGAAAAGGGAGAAAAATCAGAGGGACGGTCAAACAGAGAAGTAATAAAGCGAGAAACCATGGCCTGGGGGAGCACCATAACACCGGGGGAGGGGCGGGGGGAGGCGGGGGGCGAGCGCGGCGGGGGGCACGCTCCTTGCCTACGGGGAGGAGGCGGCGGCGGCGGCGGCGGTGGTGGGGAGGGTGCTTCTGTAGGGGAGGGGTGAAGGGAGAGGGGGTGAATCCGTTGGCAGGGGAGCAGCTTCTTGGCCTGGGGTGAAAACTGCCTTGCTGGAGGAGGGCGTTTGTCTTTTGTCTGTGTTTATCTGTGTGATCCATCTCTCTCTCTCTCTCTCTCTCTCTCTCTCTCTCTCTGTATCTGTGTGTGTGTGTGTGTGTGTGTCTAGCTACGGGCAGTGTGCAAAGAAAAAAAAAGGGAGAATTACGTAAGAGAAAGGGAGAGAGGGAGGTGAAATAGGAGCAAAAAGGGAGCGAGTGAGAGACAGAAGGGAGAGGGAGAGCGCGAGAGAGGGAGGGAAGAGGAACGACTGTAAGGGAACGAGGTAAGGGAACGTGCATAATCTTCCGGAGCATCAGGGGACATGAGAGGGATGGATGGAGGGGGCAGAAGGGGACATGAGAGGGATGGATGGAGGGGGCAGAAGGGGACATGAGAGGGATGGATGCCGCAGAGGAGGGAGCAGAAGGGGACATGATGAGGGATAACAAAACAGAGGCGGCAAGAATCAAGACGGAGAACCAAAACAAAGAAAAAAAAATATGAGGGAGGAGAAGATAAGACAATGAGATCAGAAGGAAGACTAGGAGGGGACTGTAGAAGGGGACTTTGTGGGAAGATATGAGGGGAAAGGAAGAAAGTAGAGGGATGAAAGGGGATGAGGAGTGAGTAATGAGGGAAGGAGGTGTTGGGAAGGAGGGAGAATAAAAGGGAATGAAGAAAGGAGAAGTTGGAAGGGAGGGGGAATGAAAATAAATAAAAGGTGTGAGGCGATGAGGAACTATGAGGAAAACGTGAAAGGAAATGAGAGGAAGCAGAAGAGAGCATGAATGAGGAATGGAGGGGGCAGAGAAAAAACATGAAGGAGGAATGAAGGTGACATGAGGGAGAAATGAAAGGGGCAGAGGCGACCATGAGGGAGGAATGAAGAGGGCATGAGAGAGGAACTAAAGGGGCAGAGAGGGCATGAGGGGGCCATGAGGGAGGAATGGAGGTTCAGAGAAGCAATGAGGGAGGAAGGAAGAGGGAGGATGAGAGAAAGGGAGGGTCAGACAAGCAATGAGGGAGGAATTAAAGGGGGGGATGAGGGGAGGGGAAGAGAGAAAGGGAGGGTCAGACAAGCAATGAGGGAGGAACTAAAGGGGGGCATGAGGGGAGGGGAAGAGAGGAATGAAAGGACATATAAGCAGTGAGGGAGGAATGAAGGGGGGCATGAGAGGGGGATGGAGAGGGAAGACAAGACAATGAGGGAGGAATGAGGGGGCGTAAGGACAACTGGACAACATGTTTATGGGCGGCCAATAGAACGGGCGACCACACAGAGCACGTGCTGGGCTTCCTCCTCCTCCTCCTCCTCCTCCTCCTAGTTTTCATTTACATTTCTCCTTCCTTCTCTATTTTTTTTCCTTACTCCATAATCTTACATTTTATTATTTTTTTCTTAACTTTTCTTCGTCTTTTCTTTAGGTGTCAAATTACTCTTCAAATTTATACGTTTATCAGTAGTTATGTATCACTTTGTTTTAGTAGATTCATCACTTTCACTTTCTTTTTTTTCATTCGTTCATCTCTTTTTTTTTACTTTTGGTCATATTCCTATTTTTTTCAGTATTGCTTTTCTTCCTTTTCTTCTATTTTTCTTCTTCTTCTTCGTCTTCTTCCTAACCTTCCTCTTCTTTTTTTTCTTCTCCTGCTTCTTCTTCATCATATTCTTCTTCGTCTTCTTCCTAATCTTCTTCTTATTCTTTTTTCTTCTCCTCCTCCTTCTTCTTCTCCTTCATCATATTGTTCTTCGTCTCCTTCCTAATCTTCCCTTCTCCATTCCTCAGTTCCATTCACGTGTTCATAATCTCGACACTCGCCTACTAATTAATTTCACTTTGAACACCTATAATCCCACCTCCTCCTCCTCCTCCTCTTCCTTCTCCTCTTCTACCTAATCCACCACCCACTCAGCCAGGGTCTTGCTGTACCTCCTTCCCCCTTACCGACACTTCTGAAGAAATCTCCGCCAGTAATCGCTCGCTCCCCCTCCCGCCCTTCCCTCCTGCCTTCTTCCCTTCTCCCCCTCTACCAAATCTGTCGTTATCTCGAAAGGCATCTTCACCGTCCTTGCCACTGTTATAGCCACTCGCGGCGGGTAGAAGGGTAGAAGGGTTAGTGTGTGTGGGTGGGGGCGGGGTGGGGAAGGAATATGAAGGCAGGAAAGACGGGTTTGAGGAGGGGGGGGCAAGAGTGAGGTAAGGGTAGGAAGATGAAGGAAGGAAGGGTGACGGTTTGGGCAGAAGGTAAGGGAGAGAGATGAGGGTTGTTGTTGGGGTAAGGAAGGGTGAGAGGGGTAGGAAATATGAGGGAAAAGAGAAGGGGGGGAGTGAGGTGAGGGTAAAGGGAGGAAGGGATGAGGTGACGGTTTGAAAGGAGGTTAAGGAAGGGAGGAGGGTGACGTGACTACTTGTTGGGTAAGGAAGGGTGAGAAGGCAAGGAAGTAGGAGGGTATAGAAAGGGGGAGTGAGGTGATGGTGAGGGAAAGAAGATCAAGGGAGGAAGGGATGAGGTGACGGAATGACATGAAAGTAAGGAAAGGACGAGGGTGACCACTGTTGCTGAGGTAAGGAGAGGTGAATAAAAGGGTGAAGGGTGAATGAGATGAGGGTAAGAGGAGGAAAGGAGGAAGGGATGATATGACGGTTTAAGATGAAGATGAAGGCAAAGATGAGGGCAAAAGGTTAACTATTA
>NC_066518.1:7439109-7494109 GCF_024679095.1 Eriocheir sinensis
CTGTGAGTTACTGGGGGCGCTGCTGTGGGCGGGGCGGTGACACTGGCTAGTCGCTGGAGTGGGCGGGAGTGAGTAGGGAAAGAGGAGGGAGTAGAAGTTTAATTTTTGCGGTAGTGGGCAGGAGGGAGAGAGTGTGAAGGAAAGGGAAAGGAAGGGAAGAGGAAGGAGTGGAGGGAGGGATTGTATAGGGAGGGAAAGGAAAAAGGAAATAGAAGGGAGTAAGGGGAGGGAGTGTATGGAAACTGGAAGGACTGAATTGAAGGAGTATTTATAAGATTGTGGTTCTGAAAGTCATGATTTTGTTGAGGGAGAGAGAGGAGTATGTAGGAAGGGGAAGGAAATAGAAGGGAGTAGAGGGAGGGAGTATATAGGGAAGGGAAGGGAAGAAGGGAGTATAACAGAAGGAGTATTGAAAAGGTTGTGGTTCTGCAAGTCACGATTCTGCTGAGGTCTAATTAAATGAGTCATTGTAACTTGTAAGGCTTTTTTGACTTGTTATGACAGGTATGTTTTGCTATACCTGGAGGTGGTGATGGTGGTGGGGATGGAGGTGGTGGTGTTGGTGGTGATGATGGAGGTGGTGTTGTTGTTGTTGGTGGTGGTGGTGGTGAAGGAAGTGTTGTTGTTGTTGTTGGTGGTGGTGGTGATGGAGGTGGTGGTGGTGTTGCTGTTGTTGTTGTTGTTGGTGGTGGTGGTGGTGGTGGGGGTGATGGAGATGGAGGTGGTGTTTTTCTTTACTGTTCTGGGTGCTTTTCTGAAGGAGCGTGTGTGTGTTTGTGTGTTTCTAATTGTGCAACATACAATAAATACACACACACACACACACACACACACACACACACACACACACACACACACACACACACATCTCCAATCTACCCCTTTCCCTCACTCTGTTCAACCCTTTCCTCCCTTCACCCCCCTTTCCTCCTGCCTTCCTCCTTGTCCACCCATTCCTTCACCCTCCCTCCACTCCCCTCTCTTATCCACCCTCCCTCCACCCCCTCTCTTATCCACCTTTTTTCCTTCATTCTCCCTCATCCTGCCCCCCCCCCCTCCCCCCGGCCGCTGGAACAATCACATGGGACATTCCTCTTGTGAAACCGTAGGCAGAGGCGAAGGGGCTTACGACACACCGCCCATTCTTCTGCGCGCGAGGTGACGTTCCCTCTTGCTCAAAGGCTCTTCTCGTTACTCACACCTGTACCGGTAACGCGCCACCTGTGTCTCCGGATCCCTGCTTGACTTATATGTTCACCACCGCCGGCGTAACAAAAAACACGCCCCCGCCAGTGACCACAGCTATAGTACACGCTATGAGGGGTGTTTGCGCTCTCTCTCTCTCTCTCTCTCTCTCTCTCTCTCTCTCTCTCTCTCTCTCTCTCTCTCTCTCTCTCTCTCTCTCTCTCTCTCTCTCTCTCTCTCTCTCTCTCTCTCTCTCTCTCTCTCTCTCTCTCTCTCTCTCTCTCTCGTTAACAATTTATGGTGCTATTTATACATATCTGCTTAGTCATATACTTTCTTTCTTTCTTTATATATAAAAGATTGAGCTGAATTGTTTGTTTAAAAGATAAATAAATTCATGTATTCAGTAACTACAAACTCATGACATTTTTACTCATCCATTTGTTTATCCACTCAATTAATTACCTTATCATTTTAGTTCTACTCTGTCACACTAAAAAAAAAAAAAATAACGAATAAAAAAACTGAATTATCGTATTTTCTTTATTTTCTTTCCTATTAGCGAATCATGATTATTTTATTTACTGAACAGGCAATCCATTTATATATACTTTATTGCCTTCCTTCGCGTGACATATTGTAGCCAACGCCAACACCACCAATGTAAATATTATAAATTAATTTAATATAAGTATTTCCTCCAATATCCCACTTGTTTGGGGCCGCTAATGCTCCGTCCCTGACACTGAAACCTTCTCCCCCTCCTCGTCCCCTCACCCTCCCCTTCATACGCTCGTAACTCCGCGCCGTGATGGGCCTGGGATGACAAAAATGAGAATATACACTCGCCACGCCCCGCAGCACCCAGTTCTAATTTAGGGTACAAACTTTACGGCCGGAAATGTACTAATTCGCAATTATCGCCGACAACACAGCTCTGCTATTGTGCCTCTGTTTCTCTGCCGCGCCCAGAGACAAGCCTCAACAGAACACGTGTCTGCTGGCCGCCGGGGATTAGGAGTAACTAAGTTTTCTTCATAACTCTTGATGGCAGGTGCAAACAATATCTAGATAATTGTAAACATGTGTTTGCTGGCCACTAAAAATTAAACGCAACCAAGTTTTATAGCAGATACACACAATACATAATTAATTGCTTTTAACAGAGAATAGCTCAATTACTCGCTCATTTAGAATTGATGAATGTTGAAATACATATCTTCATCAACTATTTTAGAGAGAAACGAAAGAAATAAAAGCAAAAATTATTAATAAAGATGCATTAGATTCTTCTTAACTTTTATTTATCCATTTTTGAGAGAAAAATAAAACCTGTATATACTTCCAGAGATCACGTCACCTGTCGAGGAGTTGGAGCATTTTATTTAACTCCCCCCAAACACGGAAACATTAAAGCCTCTAACAAGTCACCTGCGGGTCTGTATATACTTCCGGAGATCACATCACCTGTCGAGGAGTTGGAGCATTTTATTTAACTCTCTAAAAACACGGAAACATTAAAGCCTCTAACAAGTCACCTGCGGGTCTGGGAGAGTCCTGTCATGAACCAAAGGGGGGGGAGGGGGGAGGTTGCATCTACCCTCCTACACCTGGCGGAGACAGGAGTCAAGGGGTGAGGGCGAGGACCAGAGGGACACAGGTAACACAGGTAAGCTACTTTTTTCCCCTCCGCCTCCTCGTTACGGTGCGCGGGGGACGTAACCTGCCGGCCTTCAGGGACTCGTGTGCCCCCCACGTGCAGGCCGCCCCGGACGTGCCTGCTTGTGGTGCGACGCTGCCTACGCCCTTGTCCACTTCCCTCGACGGCGTAAATACCGGCTGTTTACTCCCCACACAGCCATGGCTCCCCCAGGATTAAAAGTCTCGCCTCCCACTCCCAGACACCACCTCGTCACATACACCCTTCCCTCGCCTACACTTTTTTTCACAGTAAAGGAAACAGTACAGGGAAAAAAAAAATTAAAACAAGAAAACCCCCCCGCTAATTACTCCTCCTATTAGAAATGGAGAAGAGTGGTCAGAAGAGATGTCAATTTCGTGGAGATGTTTCTTGATACTTATCGCTACACCTTCATAGATTTAAATTCATAAATAGACACACACACACACACAAAAAAAAAAAAAGGAAAAAAAAGAATGTCGGCTGTTCGCTCCCCACAAACTCTTCCCTTCCACTCCCGGTAAACACATCGCCACTTACACCCATGCCTCGCCTACACCTACACCTTCATAGACGCAAATTTATAAACATATACACATACACACACACACAAAAAAAAAAAGAATACCAGCTGTTTGCTCCCCACACAGTCGATGTCTCGCCTCCCACTCCCTGCAAACACCTCGCCTACAACTTCACACATACTCAAACCTATAAATATACACACAAAAAAGAAGTACACACCTACGCCCAACACACCTACGCCCAGCACCCACCTACGCTCAACACACCTACGCCCACGCCCACACACGGCCGCCCCCATTTCACGCTCCCCATGTCCAGGTGTCCTAGTGAGGTGCGCGGCCACACCCCCAATACCTGACTTTTCCCTGACTTTGATTATATCTAATGACTCGCGGTTGAGATAGACTCCCCTGGGGCCCGCCGCTTGCCCTAGCTCCCCCGCGGCCCTCCCCCGTGTTCCTCGCCGCCCCATTTGCCTTCGCGTCTCGTCTCCCCGCCCCGCCAAGGCCTCCACGAGCGCGGGGTCTCTCGGGAACACACCTGTTCGTGGCGCGGCTCAGGTGCGGGGATTAGATCGCTCTCTAATTGGATATCTCAAAGCGTCTCGTCTCGTCTCGTCGGGTCGCGTCGTGTCTTGTCTTTCTATTTTTTTCTCTCCTGTTTTGTCGTTTATTTCGGTTGGTGTGATTTACTACCTACACTACAAATGGACGAATAAATGTGTCATGAGGATAAACTTTTTTTCTTTATTCTTCTACGTCAGTCTGTGTAATCGTACGGAACGTGTTTATTGTTTGTCATTTAAGCACGCTCTATAGATAAAAACCCACACTGGCAGACGATAGTTATATTTTTGGCTATGGTTAAAAATATAACTCTATCGTCTACCAGTGTGGGGTTTTATTTATACATCAAGAAATCACGTCAGTGTGATTAGCCACTCTAAGCACGCTCTGATTAAAATGAAGCAAACAGTTTTCTCTTATTTGCAATTTCATGTTCCCTCGACGCCTGTATACCTTCGGGACTTACTGATTTCAATTGCATTTTTAATATACGCACCAAAATTGCCCTGGGATATAACTGAGTACTCAGTTCTCGGTAGTTATCGTAAAACATTCAGGCAGGAACATTAATGCTGCAAGTCCATGTAATCCAACTAGTTTCCGAAAAAAAAAAAACCATGACAAAGCTCGTAAACATTCCTCCATGGAAAAAAAAAGAAAAAGGAAAAGCAAAACAGAGGAGGAATGAATCGTAAATACCTAGGCGTTGAGGCGGTCTGCTCTTCCCAGTCCTTCAGTTTACCGAGCAGCTGCTTCTCCTCCTTGATCCTGACACCCGCTCGTCTTAAACACCCCGCACTGTCCTCCTAAAACCTCTCCTGCCCAGGCCAGGTGCACGTGCAGGTGTGGAGGGCGCGGCCTGGCTCCCCTGGGCGGCCCACGTGTCTCGCCTGACCTCACCCGCGGCCGCTGTCAGGGATTGTCACTCGACCCTTCACATCTCAGGTCACGGCCCGCCCCAACCGTGCGAGTTGTAATTGTTTTTTTTTTGTTTCATGGTGACATATAGAAATTATAGTAGTTTAATAGAACAAACTTCGCTATACGTCTTTCGAAAATAAGGTTCATGTTTAATATTTGCCACACGCATATTGGCTCGGTCTGGTCCAGTCCGGTGTGGGCGCCTCGCCAGCTGCGCGCCCCGCCAAGCCGCCTTATTAGCACGTCCTCCTCAATGATCATTACTAAATCCCGACACTTCACCGCCAACTTTAGAACACACGTGCACAGGAAACGGCGGAGAGGGAGGAATTTAGCTTTTTCTTTGTTTTGCTCTGCTTATTTATTATTTTTATACCTCGCCAATACTAAATCTACGAACTGATAAACAGCTTGCCCTCCGTTTAAATATAGCAGACCGCTCTGGTGGGGCGATTCTTCAGTTGGGCAGAGTTGGGGGGCCAATTCTTCAGTTGGGCAGAGTTGGGGGGCGATTCTTCAGTTGGGCAGAGTCGATTCTTCAGTTGGGCAGAGTTGGGGCGATTCTTCAGTTTCGCAAATTTGGGGGTGCAATTTTTCAGTTGGGTAGAGTTGGGGGCGATTTTTCAGTTAGGCAGAGTTGGGGGCGATTCTTCAGTTGGGCACAGTTGGGGGCGATTCTTAAGTTGGGCAGAGTTGGGGGGGGAATTCTTCAGTTGGGCAGAGTTGGGGCGATTCTTCAGTTGGGCAGAGTTGGGGGCGATTCTTCAGTTGGGCAGAGTTGGGGGCGATTCTTCAGTTGGGCAGAGTTGGGGCGATTCTTCAGTTGGGCAGAGTTGGGGGCGATTCTTCAGTTGGGCAGAGTTGGGGCGATTCTTCAGTTGGGCAGAGTTGGGATTCTTCAGTTGGGCAGAGATTCTTCAGTTGGGCAGAGTTGGGGGCGATTCTTCAGTTGGGCAGAGTGATTCTTCAGTTGGGCAGAGTTGGGGGGCGATTCTTCAGTTGGGCAGAGTTGGGGGGCGATTCTTCAGTTGGGCAGAGTTGGGGGGCGATTCTTCAGTTGGGCAGAGTTGGGGGGCGATTCTTCAGTTGGGCAGAGTTGGGGGGCGATTCTTCAGTTGGGCAGAGTTGGGGGGCGATTCTTCAGTTGGGCAGAGTTGGGGGGCGATTCTTCAGTTGGGCAGAGTTGGGGGGCGATTCTTCAGTTGGGCAGAGTTGGGGGGCGATTCTTCAGTTGGGCAGAGTTGGGGGGCCAATTCTTCAGTTGATGACAGGACTACAGCGGGCGGCCAAAACCTCACCGGTAGACCTGACATCAGAGGATCAAAACCTCACCCTAACATTTTTTACTAACCTGACGCAACTTGTGATCAGTTTTAGCACCACTGGGTTCATGTATTCTGTCTATTGCTCGACATGGCCCGCGACACATTCAAGCCTGCCGTGCTCCCTCTGCTGACTGAGGATAATTTGCCTGTGATCAATTGGCTTAAACAACATCGACTTTCTTCACTCATATCTGCAGGAATTTATGTGGTGCGACCGATTTTTTGCCAATGCATTTGAAAATCAGTGTATTAATTTTTTCCACTCAATTCCCTGTGTGAAAAATGCAAAAAATAAAGTGCTCCACATATGCTGTGTATTCTCACACCCATTTAGCATACATTTACATAACAATAAAACTATTAGTTATAAATAATGCAATATATAGAATATAAGATTATGCATAATAAATGGCATAAACCAAATATAATATATAATTTCCGATACTTCTAGTTGGGGGGGCGATTCTTCAGTTGGGAACTCCGGGGGGGCGATTCTTCAATTGATCCAATGTCGCAGCTTAGAAAGGAAAACCAATCACCTAACCACGCCATCACGCACACCTGCCAATGTTAGCTACGGGACTATGATGGAATAAAATATTTACCTTATTATAAATAGATATTCTACCTATAATGGGTTATCGTCTTCACTAACACATCTTTATCTCGATACATTGGACTTCCCATTTAGAAACGGATTAATTTATCATTTCCGGCCACCCGCACTTTCAGCTATAAGCCCATACATTCGTGCACCCCCCTCCCTTAGCCCCAACCCCCGCCCCCGCCAAGGCTACAATCACCGGATTATCCCTCAACCACACTCTCCGATGGCGCAGGCAAATGACTCTTCCCACTTCCGCCTCCCCGGACCTCATTACTCCCGAGAGGCTGAAGGGAAGACCGAAGGAATGCGGCATCCCTTGGGTCTTGGGCGGGGGGGAGGGAGGAAAGGGGAGGATGCCCGGCGTATGAACCGTGTGTCATGTCCGGCTCAGGTGTCAATCTGATGCTGCAGCCGGCTCACATTACCTGTGGGAGGGGACGCCGCGGGGCTGAAGATGAGCGAGGGAGGAGGAAGGTAAACAGACAAAGGGGGAATACAGGAGGTGAGATGAGGAGAGAAAAGGGTAGGAGTGAGAATGAAAGACGTGTCAGAGAGAATGGGAGAGGGATGAGGAGGAGGATGGGAGAGTAACAGGTGAGGGAGGGGAGGCTAGGGAAGGAGAGGTGGAGAGGAAAGGAAAGGGTAGGAGTGAAAAAGAAAGGGTGAGAGAATGGGAAAGGGGTGAGGATGAGGATAATAGAGGGAAGTAATAAGATAAAGGGAGGAGAGGTATTTGACGTTGAGGGGATGGAGGAGGTAAGGGAGAGGAACTGAGGTGAAGGGAGATGAGAGGAGATAAAAAAAGGAGAGGATAAGCAAACAAACAAATAAAAGGTAAAAAGGAAACAAGGAAATAAAAAAATACAGGATACTTTAACACGAACATAACTTGATGCTACAAGGAAGAAGAATAGAAGACCAAAAAATAAAAATAAAAATACTCCGAACTGAAAAGGAAGAAAGAGCAAGGGCGTAGGGGTGAGAGGAGGGGCCAGGAGCGTCAAGGTGAGCCCCGAGAGCAAACAACAGGTAGGCAGGGATCAAGGTGAGCGGGAAATATCACCGGGCACACACACAACGCCCTCAGACACGCGCCGCTGCATGGCTCCCGGAATATCTTGAAGCTTCCTCCCTTTCTCATGTTCCTCTATGCACACAGTTTGTTTTTCTTTTATGCTGTCTCTTCTTTACTGTTCCTCTTCTTCCTCGTTTACCACCTTTATATTCTTGCATGTGGTCTATTATTTAATGGTCCTCTGTCTTCTTCATATTGTTTTCTTCCTTACTATCTTCTTATTTCTTGCGTGATGTGCACCTAACTTAACCTAACCTAACCTAACCTCCCTTACTTGCATGCCATATCTTCTGTCTTCTCTATATTGCTTTTTTCCTTTACAATCTTCGTATTTCTTGTATGGAGTCTTTGTCCCCTTCATATTTTTTTTCTTCATCATCTTCGTATTTCTTGCATAATGTTTCTTCTTTAATGCTACTCTTGTCTTCTTTGTATTGTTTCCTTCCTTAATTCCAGGTGGTCTGTTTTAATGCACTTCAGTCCCCCTCGCAAAACTTCCTCCCTCTCCCATTCTCCTCTGTGCATCATCTTCGTTTCTCCTGCATGCGGTCTTTTCGGTGTTTCTTTAGCGTGCGGCCTACCTGTTGTTTTGTGCATCTGCGTCACTATCTTCAGAGCACTGTTACCATTCAGCATTCTCCCACGATTGTATTTCTGTCGACCAGTAAATCTTGCCTTGTCAATCTGAATGGGTTTATCGTTGAACAGTGTGTTATGATGGTTCTATACACCTCGGCACACGTATTACACCTGTCAGTCATCGTACAAGAAGAGTTTCCTGTGAGTCACCGCTGTATTCATGGGTTTTGTCTTACAAAATCTCTAATCTTACAAAAAAAGTATAATCTAATCTTACAAAAAAGCATAATCTAATCTTACAACAAAAAAAAAAAAGAATCGCGTCTATATAAATCTTTTAGTAGCATTGTAGTTGGTAAATGGGTTTGAACTGATGTTATCGGCTTCAATTTGAGGAAGTTACTGATGTGGGTGCTCGTTGATTGCTCTTCCATATATAGGAAGGCCAGGATCACTCAGGTCAGGAGGAGGAAAAGAGGTAAGCCCTTTTACAGACTGGCCAGGAGCACTCAGGTCACAGGGGTTGAAAAAAAAGTAAGCATTTTATACCATAAGAGGTCATAAGACATTAGCTGAAGTCTCGGCAGCCAGGTCGGATACAGCATGCGTTAGACCGCCTCTCCTCCTCTATTAATACTCCTCTGTCTCCCTTGCAATATCTCCTCCCTTTCTCATGTTCCATTAGACGCAATCCTCGTATCTCCTACTTGCACCCTCTTCACTAATGCTCTTATGTTTCCCTTCCATTGCAAGAACAAATAATTAAGGAAACAAAACAATAAGACAAAACAAAAAGAAGGCAAAAAAGGAAAAAGTAGAAGTAAGGACGAAAATAGAAAGAACAAGAAATCATACAAAAGAAAGAAAGCAAGAGCGAATAAGTGAGTACATCATCTCCCAGCGGCGGGGATGCTCGGGAGGGAGAGAGGGAGGGAGGCTGCTGGGAGGCATTATACACACACACACACACACACACACACACACACACACACACACACACACACACACACACACACACACACACACACACACACACACACATGCTTTATTAATTAACTCTCTGGCGTCCCTCGGCTATTTGCACGACACACTTTTGCTTGGACACGGTAAGGCGAGACGAGGACCCGAGGACACCACTACCACGATCACCACAACCACCACAAACACTACCAAAACTTCCACCATCACCACAACCCCAACCATAAGGACCCGAGGACACCACTACCACGATCACCACAACCACCACAAACACTACCAAAACTTCCACCATCACCACAACCCCAACCACAAGGACCCGAGGACGCCACTACCACGATCACCACAACCACCACCTCCACCACAAACACCACCAAAACTTCCACCATCACCACAACCCCAACCACAAGGACCCGATGACGCCACTACCATGATCACTAACACCACCACCACCACCACCAACAACAACAACAACACCACCACCATCACCACAACCTCAACCACAACCACGTATACTTTTTTCCTTTTTAGACTTTTCATACTTACTTTCCTTCACCACTACCACGATCACTACCACCAACACCTCCAACAACAACAACAACACTTCCACCATCACCACAACCGCAACCACAACCACGTATACTTTCTTTCCTTTTAAGACTTTTCATATTTACTTTCCTACGTTCATTTTCTTTTCTTTCGTGTATTGAATTGCTCTGTTAGTTTCGCTTTCACTCATTCTTTCCTTCCTTTCTTATCCTCTTTTCTTCCTTCCTGTCCCTTCCTTCTTCCTTTTCTCTCTCTCTCTCTCTCTCTCTCTCTCTCTCTCTCTCTCTCTCTCTCTCTCTCTCTCTCTCCCTTTGTCCCTCCTTTCCTCTCTTTCTGCTCTCAACTCCACCAAAGAAAAATACCAACGCAACCACCACCACCACCACTACCACAACCACAACAATAACCACCACCACTTACAACAACATAAACCACCAAAATTTAAAGCTACAAAATCCCAAATAAACCGAGCAAAACAAAATACAAATAAATAAAAATAAAAAGAACGTCAAGGAGAGAACAATGAATCAGGAAATCTGAACACGCCGGGCAGGTGACAACGAGGTTACCTGCCTGAGCGGTCTAATCTACTCTATATACAGGTGGGTGCGGCAATTAGGAGTCAGGAACATAAAAGCAGCAGTAGCAGGAGGAGGAGGAGGAGGAGGAGAAAAGGAAGACGAAGATGATGCAAATGAAAAAGAAGAGGAAGAGGTGGAGGTGGAAGAAGAAAACGCTTATTCGACCAACTATTATGAGAAAAAAGAAGAAGAAGAAGAAAAAGAAAAAGAAAAAAAAGAAGAAAAAGATGATGAAGAAGAAAAGAAAACGCTTATTCAGTCTTCAATTACAAGCTCAATCGTCCTTCCATGTTGCTAATTATAAAAATCTCGACTTTAAAGATGAATATGACGCAAGAAAAGAGAAAAGGGGAGATGCCTAAGAAGAAGAGGACGAAGAGGAGGAGAAGGAGGAAGAGAGGTAAGAGGAGTTGCATGAGGAAAAGGAGGAGGAGGAGGGCGCGAGGGGCTGGTATACACTCTCGCCGCTGCTGCTCATACAAATCTCATGAAGCATCTGCAAATTTATGTCCAGGCGTGTGACATTGACCTCCGTGGCCACAGCGCGCGACTCCTCCTTCCCTCTCCCACCTACCTCTCTCCTCCTCTTCTTCTCCCACAGCTTTCGCTCTTCCATCTATCGTTCACTTCCACTCCTCACCTGTTTCAAGGGCTAATTAACCTCTATACACCTGTTATTTACCTTTAGTTTACCTTTCTCACCTGTATTAGCCATCTTCTACGTGTGTTTCCGTGTCAGGTTAGCTCCGTTTGTAGTGGTGTGAGGGAAAGGCGGCGCAGGTGGAGGAGCGAGAGGAGCGGGAAGGAGCGAAGATGAGAGGAAGAGAGGCTGCGGAGGGAGAGGGAGAGAGGGGTGGAGGGAGGAGGGAGGGGCGCAGAGGCACACGACAGCTGGGTAGCGACGCGCGCACTTCATAGTTTTTCTCCCGACAGTTATTTTTTTTCTTTTACCTCCTCCTCCTCCTTCTCTTCGTGTGTGTGTGTGTGTGTGTGTGTGTGTGTGTGTGTGTGTGTGTGTGTGTGTGTGTGTGTGTGTGTGTGTGTGTGTGTGTGTGTACGCTTTCCCTTACCCTCATCAGATTGGTTATAAGAGGAATAGAAGAGCTCCCCCCCTCTTTACCCCCCCCCCATACACACACACAAACGGCGGGGTGGCACGCGATGTTTTCTACGACTACGATGGTTGTGTTTACTTGAGACACGTCCTGAAAATTGCCTTCAGATTTACATACACAAGAGGCGTCTCGGGAAACCTTCTGGCGGGGGGCTGAGGCTTGAAACATTAGGAGGAAGAGGAGGAGGAGGAGGAGGAGGAGGAGGAGGAGGATAATCTGGTATAAGAGGGCCAGGTGAGCAGGTGACCTTTTAGCAGAGGAGAGATTAAGTACAGGTGCGAGAAGGTTGAGGGAAGGGATGTGGAGAGTAAGGATGGCTGGGGAAGGGATGCTGCAAGGAGGAGGAAGGAGGGAGAGGAAGGTAAGATGCTATAGAAGGCAAGAAGAGGAAAGTAGGGAAGAAATTCAAAGAGGAGAAGGAAGAGGAAAGGAGTAAGAGATGCTAAAGAAAGGAGGAAGAGGAAGGGAGTGAGACGGTAAAAGGAGGAAGGCGAAAGGATTGAGAGATACGAAAGGAAGGAGGAAAAAAGAATAAGATACTATAAGAAGAAGATGAAGGGAGTGAAAGATGGTAAAAGGAGGAGGAGGAGGAAGAGATGGAGAACGAGAAGGAGGAAGAGGAGGAAGGGGAGGAGGAGTGAGAAGGAAACAAGGACGAGGAGGAGGAGTTGCGTGTATCGGTAATTCAAAGAAAATACAAAAACAACGACTCTCTCTCTCTCTCTCTCTCTCTCTCTCTCTCTCTCCCTTTATTCTTTCCTTTAATTCTCTCGTCCCCGGTCTTCCTTCTATTCTCCTTCTATTCTGCATATTCATTCCTCCTCCCTTTCCCTCAACTGCTGGTACCTCTCTTTCTTTTTCTCTCCTTCCTTCCTCCTCCTTTTTTCCTTGCAGTCTTCCCACAAGTGTATAGGAGTCGCATGCCACTCACTCCCCTATTATCTACTCTCTCCTTTTAGACTTCATTCCTTCTGTGCTACACGATCGCAAAGATAACCTCAGCAGTAACGTATCACACTATAAGGAAGGTCGATATTCGCAGGCGCTTTCACCATGCACATCAATTATTTCCACAGGCAGAAAGAGAGAATAATCGGGTTCTAATGAGGGCTTTTATAGGTTCGCGGTACAGAAGAATCATCAAACTATATATGTATACCGCCAGGGTCATAAGTACCAATGGAAATGCCTACAACTTCCACGAAAGCCTTGCAAACTAGGTGTGTGCTTAGGCGTCGATATGTTTTAAGAATATGACCATAATTATTGACCCCAAAGAATGGCTACCAACCAGCACAGCAGCATCGCCATCAACTATAATAAAGGCGTCCAAGGAATTATAGGAAATTGGCCAACAACTTCCCATGGTATGAAAACAGGCAACCGCTTCCCATTATATAAAACTATGTAGCCAATTCTCCGCTGAAATATATATAGAAAGGGAGTTAAGTTGATGGAATTCTTATGTATTTATTTTCCAGGGTTGAACGCAGCGACAACCTAACTATTTATTTTGGAACTGAATTGTGATCTTGGGCTTTCTTATTTTATTTTAAGTATTCCTCATCTCTCTCTCTCTCTCTCTCTCTCTTTTGGAACTGAATTTTGATCTTGGGCTCTTTCTTTTTTTGATTTTAAGTATACCTGATCTCTCTCTCTCTCTCTCTCTCTCTCTCTCTCTCTCTCTCTCTCTCCACCCTTCCTCTACTCCTGCTCTCGCTTCCCGTCCTTCTGTCGCAGCGTCTCCAGCCTGTCTCTTTCCGTTCATTCATCTACTCGTCCGTCTGCTATTTTTTCTACGGTCGGTGACGGAAGACAGGTAAAGGGGGACAGGTGAGAGGGGACACAGATCGCCTCGCAGACACCTCCTCGCCTCGCCTCGCCCACCTGGCATCTGTTAGGTCTACCTGCCAAACACGTCGATTTTTTTCCCATCACTTAATCGCCCATATCCCTTTCCCTTTCCTTCCGTGACCCTCCTCCTCCTCCTCTACCACCTCCCGGCAGCTTATTGATTCCCTCCCTCCCTCCCTCTCCATCCTCTCCCGCCTGAAGGTCATATGGGTGAGTATGAAGGTCACGAGGTCAGTGTCTGGGACGTAACAGTGTTGTCAGGAAGCGAGGCAGCGAGGCGGCGTCGAGGTGTTGAAGTGACCCTTACGTAACGTGTGTTTATTCGCGCTGCCAAAAAAGAGGCGAACAAACAGCCATCGCAGGAAATGAAATATGTGGAAAAAAAAAAAGAGAAGTGTGTGTGTGATGGTGATGGTGCTGGGGGTAATTTCTCGACTGTTTCGTAACCATTTTTTTTGTCTTTGCATAGTTGGGGTCTTTTTCTCATCATATGCGTTGTGTGGAAGATAGCAAAGCAGGTTTTCAATAATGGAACATATCACACAAGCTCATAAAGGTGTGAATGGGTGTGAATGGGGTTAAGTAAGGTATGAGTTTAAGGGATTGGGGTACTTTTTCCATTATAGGCGTTGGTGTTAGGGACTTACAGGGTATGGGAGATAACAAAGTAGATTTTCAATAATGGAACATACCACAGAAGCTCATAAAGGTGTGAATGAGTTTAAGGTATGGGTTTAAATATCGGTTGAAGGAAATGGGTGGGAATGGGTTTAAAAAATGGGATGAAGCTATGAGTTTAAGGCATGGTTTTAAAGAGATGGGTGGGGACGGGTGGGAATGGGTTTAAAGAATGGGTTGAAGATATGACTTTATGATGTTTTTAATGAGATGGGTGGGGATGGGTGGGAATGGGATTAAGGTACGAGTTTAAGGTATGGTTATAAGGAGATGGGTTTAAGAGAATGGTCGGGATGGCTGTGAATGGGTTTCAGGTATATACACTAAGATTTGATAAACAACAGCGTGACTGATTTGCAAATAGTGAGGGTCGATTGGAACAGACTAACGTAGCAGGCATGTGATGAGTAAAGTTAAATATGGGCAGGACTTACATGAGCTTCATCAACAACAAACAACAGCAACAACAACAACAACAATTTCCAGCTCTGCGGCCTGGTCTACAAACTTGCTACTTGCTTGGGGTGGATGAGCGCTCTTGACTTACTAGAACTCGTTTAAATCTTTATGCATTCGACTGGATTCGGTACACATCCTATTCATTATCTCTCACTAAAGGAGACAGGCAAACATTTACAGACAGCGGGTTCTTTTTTCCCCTTTGAGCTGCTGTCCTTGCTATGAAAAAAAGTTGAAGAGCCATGATTCTCTTACAGACTGACCGATTTCCTGGCTTCACGCACGTTCCTCATGTTCTCGTGGTCTTTTGAAAACTTCTTTACTTTCTTCGTGTCAATGGGCAGCTGGGGAACAGTATACCCCCCAAAAGAAACACTTGAAAGGTAACACATAAATATCACGAGACAAAAAAAGATACAAACTAACACATTCCTTCCCCCAAGAGCTCGTTCTGGAAATTAGAGAAGATAATAAAACCAAAAGACGAAAACCTGAACGCCATTAAACTCGGCCAAAACAAAGTAACTAATTAATGGGGTGATGGGGTGATGGGGGGCGGGGGGGTAGGTTAGTAAAGGGACATGATAGCACCTCCTACTCTTGCAGCTCCCCCCACCCGCCCCTTCACCTCCTCTCCTGATAACCAAAGTCTCCCGCGGTGGGTCTCGTTCAGCTTAAGCGGCTCGGGGTCAGCAAGGGCGATAAGGTAAGCATGCGTCCACTGCCTCATAAACGTTCATTTTTCTCACAATAATCTTGGTTTTATATTCCCTCCGCCATCACCTGCCTAATCCTTATCAACCCTGTACCACCACAACCACGATCATCAACCCCGCCTCCTCCTCCTCCTCCTCCTCCTCACCTCTTCCTCCTTCTCCTCCTCCTCCTCAGCGCCGTCCAGCAGCTGTCACCCTCGCACTTGCACTCAAGGTCATTTCAGGTTAACGATCCTCCCCAGCAAATCCGCCGCAGTGTTAAGTTACAACGCACACAACGCGGTGCTACAACGCAGTAATGACACAAACAGACACATAAAAGGAGAGAGGGACTAATGAAAGCGATGGTTCCCTCCTGTCCCTGCCCCCTCAACTTCCTCCTCCTCCTCCTACTACTACTACTACTACTACTATTACTGCTACTACTACTACTTCTTCTTCGTCTCTTTCCCTTTTAAGAAACTAAATGACAGGAGGCGAACGTGGCATCATATGTATTACCTCACGTGGATTTCAAGGGACATTGAATTGTTTTTTTCATTGTTGTTATTATTGTCATTTTCCATTTACGAGAGGAAGGACGAGACCGAGAGCGAGAGCGAGAGAGAGAGCAAAATCAGTGTTACCAGATTAAAGCACAGCGCAAAAACTCTCTCCGCTCGGATTGAAGCCCCAAATCAGGGACAAAATTGCACGCTGGTCTCCGGAGTTATGATTAAATTTTCTTGCCTGGAGGAGCTGAGTGCGTGCGTGGTGGTGGTGGTGGAGGCGGCGGCGGTGGTGAAGGAGGTGGTGGTGGTGTTATAGAAGCTGGTGTTGCGTGTGTGTTGGTGGGTATTGCTACATAGTGTTATCATTGTGTTGCTTTTGTGTTGGTGGGTTAGAGTACATAAGAACATAAGAACATAAGAACGCAGGAGTCTGCAAGAGGCCGGTAGGCCAGGAACACAAACAACACGTAGTGTTGTTTGTGTTCCTGGGTTAGTAGTGTTGCTAATACGTTGGTGTGTTACTATTAGTGTTACTTATTAATGGTGGTGGTGGTGTTGTTAGTGAAGTGTGTTGCGTATAAGTTGGTGGGTATTATTAGTGGTGATTATTGTGTTGGTGGGTATTACTAGTGTTGCCGCTGTTGCTTGGTGGTGGTGGTCGTTGATGTATGTTACGCCTGTTACTTGCTGCCTATGTTACCTAACCATATCCTCCCCTTGTTCCTGTCGAGTCACCTCCTTCCCATTAATTACAGGTGTGTGTGTGTGTGTGTGTGTGTGTGTGTGTGTGTGTGTGTGTGTGTGTGTGTGTGTGTGTGTGTGTGTGTGTGTGTGCGTGTGTGTGTGTGTGTGTTTACCATGCATCCTGTTCGATTCTCCCTGTAATATAAGCTCCACACACCTGTAATTAATTCCCTTCTCACCCTATACTTCAGATCGAATCCTTTATTAATTCCCAGCATCCTGTCCAACCCTTCATTACGCTCTCGGTACCCACATTTAACGGACCTCTAGATCATTACGATCCTACGCCATGTTGGATTACACACACACACACACACACACACACACACACACACACACACACACACACACACTTCCAGTTCTGCGTTACTGTCTAGAAACTTATTGCTTGCTGGGAGGTCTGAACTTAATAGAACCTGCTGAATTCTTTATGCAATCGTCTCTCTCTCTCTCTCTCTCTCTCTCTCTCTCTCTCTCTCTCTCTCTCTCTCTCTCTCTCTCTCTCTCTCTCTCTCTCTCTCTCTCTCTCTCTCTCTCTCTCTCTCTCTCTCTCTCAATCAATCATTGTGGGAGAGAAAATTGCACTCAAATCGCAATCACCTCTTCCTCAACGGCTCTCCCTCCTCCTCCTACTCCTCCTCCTCCTCCTTCCCTCTCTTCTTCCTCCTCCTCTCTTCTCCTCCTCCTCTCTCTTCCCCTCCCACTCAATCTTTCAATTATGCCTTAACATCGCACTCCCCTCAAGTCCCCTTCTCTCTCTCTCTCTCTCTCTCTCTCTCTCTCTCGTCATCATCATCATTACTCTTCACACCTCAAGCTACTCTCCTCCCTATCCCCTTCACCCCTTCACCCCCAGGTCACCCACCCCGTCCTGCTGTGGGTGTCAGTGTCAGTGTTGCAGCACCCAAGTGTGGCGGATGACAGGTGTTCCCCCGGCCCGGCAGGTGACAGGTGGGGGGGAGGCGAGGGAGTGCCCCGGGGCCGCCTCGTGGTTCCCTCCGCGCACTGTTTTACGCAAGTCTTGTTTTGGTGCTAGTGCGTTCACCCGCCCCTGACCTTGGCTGGGTGTGGGAAGGGCGGGGCGAGGGGTGGGGAGGAGTGGGGAAGGGTAGGGAGGGGGGTGGGGTGAGTGCATTGTGCGTGTGTTGAGGGGAAGGGGAGGGCTGTGTGGGGTGGGGTGTGTGTGTGTGTGTGTGTGTGTGTGTGTGTGTGTGTGTGTGTGTGTGTGTGTGTGTGTGTGTGTGTGTGTGTGTGTGTGTGTGTGTGTGTCAACTTCTATTGCGTTGTTATTGCCAGCAAATAAATTCCAGATAAAAAAAATTACGAGCACAATTCTGTATCACGTTATTTGGTACATAAATCCTAAACACACACACACACACACACACACACACACACACACACACACACACACACACACACACACACACACAAGGTAATAAAAAAAAAGTGGTGAGCTATATTAGATTTCACACCGCCCAGATTAACGAAACTAACCCGACGTATCAAGCATCACGGACCGCCTGAATCCGTCCACTCCATTCTGACACCGAACGAAACAAAAGCTAAATGGCCACTTGTCACATAAAAGCACCACTCAACAAAGCTACACAAAATTACATCTCCAAAGGAAATATGAAACCACTACTAAGAGGAGAAAAATAGTACAGATAATATGCGTGATGATGATGATGATGAGGAGGAGGATGAGGTGGATGTGAAGGGATGAAAATTGATTGAATGAAGGAAAGGTATTTGCGAGGGGACACAAAATAGAATGACTAAGTATAGGAAAATTCTATTCAAATCGCTTCTACCTCTTCCCACTCTCATATATCTCATCCCCTTCCCTCTCTCTTCCCCGTACACTCTCTCATCATTCCACACCATACCACTTCCCTCAGGTTCCGTCATGCCTCCTCATTCCTCTTATTCAAATCGAAACTACTTCTTCGCTTCTCATATACTCGCTCCCCTTCCCTCTTTCCTCTTTTCCCCACACTTTCCTCTTCACCATTTAACACGATATCACTCCTTACAGATCTCTCAAGCCACCATCCCTCTCTTTAAACATAATTCAGAAAGGGTACGAGCGAAAGAAGAAAGACACAAGCTAGGCCTGAGGAAACCGAAGTGACACGAGAAGGCAGCAGAGGATGCATGACTTCAAGAGGTAGGAATGCAGGGAGTGGTGTGTGATTGTGCTGGAGGGTGGGTGAGGGGAAGAGGTAGTGGCGATTCATGTGAGGTGTTTTTTAGGAGAGGAGGGAGAGGCAGAGAGAAGCGTAGCGCAGCGTAGTGGCGGCAGATGTCGAATGGGCTGAATGGGGAAGCGAATAGGGCGGGGCGGGACCACAAGGCTCGGCAAGGCGGCTCTCTTGACGCACGCACCTGAGGACGGCGTTGTCGAGGGCGAGGCGGGGCGGGCAGGTAAGGAGGGAGTGGCCGTGAAAAATGTGGCCACGTGAGACATATAAGAAGGTAATTAATTTTCTTCTCCCGCGTTCAGAGGAAAAAATTTCACTTCTCTCTCTAGTCGTCACAATCAGGCATACGTTATAAGTTTTTCAGTCCCTTTACGTAATAGATAATGATAAGGCTTTTTAACTTATATACTTTAGTCGTCACAATCAGGCATACGTTATAAGTTTTTCAGTTCCTTTACGTAATAGATAATGATAAGGCTTTTTAACTTATATACTTTAGTCGTCACAGTCAGGCATATGTTAAAGTTTTTTTTCAGTTCCTTTACGTAATAGATAATGATAAGGCTTTTTAACTTATATACTTTAGTCGTCACAGTCAGGCATATGTTAAAGTTTTTTTTCAGTTCCTTTACGTAATAGATAATGATAAGGCTTTTTAACTTGTATACTTTAGTCGTCTCAGTCAGATACGCGTCAATGTTCTCCGTTTTCATTAAGTAATTCATCATAAATTCGGCTCATTGGACGCTGATGAAGTTCCTTTCCCCTAAAAAAAAGTTTCATAATTACCAGATTGTTCATAAATCATTTAACTCAAGCTCAGTTTCCCATTTAATATTTTTTTTACCACATGTTGAATCCGTATATACCCTTTCAATCCTTGTTTTTAGCTTCTCGCCCAGTTTTTTTTTTTTTTTTTAAGCAGAGGAGTAGCTTTATTCTCTTCTCCTTCACGTCTTTCTATGGGATCAATATCATCTTCAGCATCTGTTCAACCCGTATCTTCCCCTCCCTCCTTGATTTCGCTTTTCAACCAGTTTTTTCCTTAATCAAAAGTACCTTCATTCTCTTCTCATTCAGCTTTTTCAACGGGATCACTTTTTGTGCTGCTCCATCAACACCTCTCAACACGATCCAATCCTAAGCCATCATCCAATCTTCCCTTTAAGACTCTACGGTCGGTACTTTCAGACGCTTTCCTGTCTCACGTCAACAATTTGCAAAGTACGAAAAGGAGATGAATCGCGTGAGTGTTTTTTTACGTTCATAGTACAGAAGTTTCGTCAGACTACCATCAGGGTCATAAAAATACCCACAGAAATACCCATAACCTTAATAAAGCCTTGTCAAATTCTTCTCTCACGTCAACAATTTGCAAAGTACGAACAGGAGATGAATCGCGTGAGTGTTTTTTTACGTTCATAGTACAGAAGTTTTGTCCATAAAAAGAAAATACCATAATCTTAATAACGCCTACCATAGAAATACTCATAACCTTAATAACGCCTTGTCAAATGAGTGTGCGCTTGGACGCCGAAATTTTAAAGAATACGGACCCATATTATACGTATTCCAGTCATGACCCGGCCATCACCAGCAAGACGGCGCATTCTCTAACCCTAATCCATACCTGTTCTCCGCCATTACATCGACACACAGGACATGCATGGGGTGCGGGGCAGGGCAGGGTACGAGAAGGGGCGACTCACAACGAGGTCAAGGCGGGAGGAAGAGGGACGGTCACAAGTTTCTAGGTTACGTGCACGCCTGAGGCCACCTGCATACCCTTCTTTGTCCCTTTTTTCGCACCCTCGCCGCCCCTCGTGTCTCTCTTAACCTATATATGGGGCACGGACGGGTACGTAGGGTCCATTCTCCTACGTCTCTCGCTTCCGGGCAGTAGGGATCCACCACCACCTCCCCGCCGCCGCCCCTTGTCCCCCAGCCTTGCCCTTGTCGTGCCTCGTCCTCCTCACCCTCGCCCTTCGCTTCGTTGCCACTCAGCCAGTCACGCGAGCCTGACCCAACTGACCCGCTACTGATAATCACCTGTCTCGCCCCCCACCTGCTACTACGCCTCCATCCTCCATGATCTCCTCCTCCCCCTCCTCCCGTCACTCCGTCCCCCGCCATCCCTTTGAAAACTTTCGTCACGCCTTTGTTTTTTTTTATTCTTTCTGGGGTCGATTCTTTTGGGAGGTTCTCGTCCTCCTCGCTTTGCTTCCAGCGCTCGCTCTTGGGTTTTGTTATTGTTCTTCGCCCTCGTGGTCGTGGTTGTGGTGGCTTCTTCCGCGTTCCCGACAGATGGCGTGTTTTGTGTGTGTGTGTGTGTGTGTGTGTGTGTGTGTGTGTGTGTGTGTGTGTGTGTGTAAAAAAAATAATGGAGATAAGATTTAGGAGAATAGTGGAGAAAAAATAAAAATAGTGGAGATGAGAAGAATTGATCGAAAAAGAAGAGAATTAGGAAAAGAAGATGGTAGTGTGTGTGTGTGTGTGTGTGTGTGTGTGTGTCATACTAAGCCGCATGAAAGCAGCTTTGCAACATAGAGAAAACGTAAAAAAAAGTTGCATCCTCTTGAATCATAGACGCGTTAGAAAGGGACCAGACATTTAACATTAAAGGGAATGAAAGGGAGGCTTAATACAGGAAAAAAAAAAATCAATGCAATGTACGACTTGGACGACAGAGCCCCAAAATAAAAACTAATTACAATAAGAAACATGAAAATGCCTTGATAAATTAAGAAAAAAACGTAATAATGAAGGAAATGGACTAGTGAGGTGAGGCAGAGCTAAGAGTATCTAAAAAATAACCGGCCTCTTGCAGACTCCTTACGTTCTTATGTTCTTATATTCTCGGATGTAAAATGAGGTGCGAAGAGAGAACAGGAGAGGAGGGAAAGACAAATGAAGGAAAGAGAAGTTAAGACGATAGGAAAGGTGAAGAGGAACAGGTAAAAAAGCACAGGTGAGGCTACATAAATTAAGGGAACCACCTGGGTCATGAAGCCTACACACCCACACACCAGCTGGCCCGCCCATACCACCTCCCACCTTTGCTTCCTTCACCACCTGACTCCCTTACCCTCCTATCACCAGCCTCCTCCAACATAGGCCTAAGAAGAGAGGGAGAGAAAGGAGGGAGAGTCACGCGGCAGAAATAATAAAGAAGGACGTGAAGATGAGGAAATTATAGAGTAGGTGTGAAAGCAGCGGACACAAAGAGCTGTTCTATATATACCCGGCCGTGAGGTGTAGCTGTGTTCTGCTGTATATGGCGTCACTGACCTTATTACTGTTTTTTTTTTGTGTGTGTGTTTGTGTGTGCGGGAGAGGGAGGGGGAAGGGGGGGGAGGGGGAAGCGGGAGGAGTGTTTTTTTTTTTATTTTTTATTCTTCTTCTCTCCCATCGCCTTTTTTTTCATCATTAGGTTGACTTTTTCTTTCTTTCTCTTATTTCCGTCAACTGTAAAGCAAATTCATTACTTAATCATAATGTCCGGATTTAAGGTTTTCTTGTGTGTTACGTGTTTGTAAAGTAAATTAACATCACAATAGCGCATACTAATGATTTTTAAAGTAACGCTCGATTAACACACACACACACACACACACACACACACACACACACACACACACACACACCATACTATATACATCTGCCACGCCATGCCAACAGCTATAAGGCGTGGAAGCAGCAGGAAGAAGAGGAGGAGGAGGAGGAGGAGGTATAGGAGGAGGACAAGGACAAGAACGAGAGGAGTAGGAAGAAGAGGAGGATAAGAAGTAGGAGGACCCATGAAGTAAGTAAAGACACCGTAAGAGAGATAGGGAGGAAGGGGGAGATCGGGAAGGAGGAAGAGGCGGAGGACGAGGAGGAGGAGGAGGCTTAGCAGGAGAGAAAAGAGGAGATAATAGCAGTCGTCTGAGCCTAGTGCGCCACAGATGTTTTACGTGCGCCATAGAGGGACCATAAACCAGGCTCTCGTCCTAACCCCTGACATGACGCCGCTTAGTTAGGCGCTGGCCCGTAATTTGTTTTTAGTACTTCTAATTTGGAGCCCCGGCGGTATACATAGGTCCAGTGTGTGACCCCTCGCGCGTTGAACAGCTGCCTCGGGGTCCTGCTCCTCCTGTTCTTCCTCCTCCTCCTCGCCCTGTTCCCCCTGTCGTGAAGTTTACGAGCGTGCGATAAGAAAGCAGGAAGGTGTCGTACTAGTGGTGGTGGTGGTGGTGGTGGTGGTGGTAGTGGTGGTGGTAGTGGTGGTGGTGGTGGTGGTGATTGGTGGTGCTGTGTTTATGTTGCAGGTGTGTTGTGTTGCATAGGTGTGTCTTTCTTCAGGTTGTTGTTGTTGTCGTTGTACCGTGTTTGTCGTGATGTGTGTGTGTGTGTGTGTGTGTGTGTGTGTGTGTGTGTGTGTGTGTGTGTGTGTGTGTGTGAGAGAGAGAGAGAGAGAGAGAGAGAGAGAGAGAGAGAGAGAGAGAGAGAGAGAGAGAGAGAGAGAGAGAGAGATAGAGAGAGAGAGAGAGAGAGAGAGAGAGAGAGAGAGAGGAGAGAGAGAGGAGGAGGTGGAGGAAGGGTTAGGAGAATGCGTGGAGGAGTACAGCATCCAGGTCAAAGATTGGGGGGAGGGGGGAGGGGGGAGGAAGGCAAGAAAGAGAAAGAGGGAGAAAGGAAAGGGAGGAGGAAGAAGAATAACAGAAGATTTACGTAACATTCTCTGCTTCTCTCTCTCTCTCTCTCTCTCTCTCTCTCTCTCTCTCTCTCTCTCTCTCTCTCTCTCTCTCTCTCTCCATTCGTCACATTCGTCCAAAGATTTGACCCAGGAGTCTCACAGATTCATGATAGGACTCAGGTGTTCCTTGAAGACGCTCAACCATCCTCCACTCTCTTTGGAACCTCCACCCATCTTGAAACCTAAGGGCTCAGGTGTTTCTTCAAGACGCTAACCCATCGTCTACTCTCCTTGGGACCTCCACCCATCTTGAAACCTATCTCACCACCACCGCCACAATCACCAACCTCCTCTCCCCTCTCCTATTCCTTATATCCTGTCCATTGCGATCATCTTACCTTTTTATCAGCTACTAAGTGTCCTCCACCCATTCTCTCTACCTAACTTTCTCACAGGCTTTCTCGGGATCACCATCTCTCTCGTGCCCTCTCCCGGTGACGTCCAGGTATCACTTCTCCGTCTGGGCGGCACCCTTACCTGTGCAAGGCTGGCAGGTAATGATTGGATTATGATAGGGTGTGACCTCCGTCCCCGCTCCATCCCCCTCCGCCCAACACACCTGCTACCGTCACATGCAAGGGGCGGGCCGAGGCGGGTCGAAGAAATGTTGGAGGACATGGATCAGTGTGGTGGAGCCGAAGGAAATCTCCAAGGTATACACAGACCTTTGTGAAAAATGGGTAACTGTGTAGCGTGCAAGGCAGGCGGGAATTAGGGAGGGGAGAGAGGGTCATGCTTCAAGCGGAATGTCCTCCACGCCTCAGGCAACTTACGCTTCGCCTCGGAAATCTGGGGCCACAGTCATGGCTCTCCGGTTTCTGAAATACGGCTGCCATGGAGCGTCGCCGCCGCCAACCCGTAATTAAAACTGGGAGGGCCTGAACGGGCGCCGCGCCGCGTCCTCCAGAATGTTAATGCTCCACGGCCCGCCCTCCATGCGTGTTCGCCATCAGGATAAATTACGATCATAATAGCATGGAAACAAGATCTGAATTAGTTATGTGCACCCATTTAGCCGCCTTTATCATGCCCACGGGCGCGCTCCGAGGCGAGGACCGTCTGTGTGGGAAGGCTGCTGAAGGGTTCAAGGGGGTAACCTCGTGCCGGGGCGGCGGGAGGCGAGGCAAGCACGGCGGGCCACCTGGGTTTCGGCGGCGGCGGTCAAGGCATGTGAAGAAGTCATCAGTGCAGGCGAGGATGGATGAGAACATTGCTGCGGCAGAGCCGTCGCGCGTCCCATCAGGGCCAAGAAAGTTTGAGGCAAAAAGGTGTGTGGCACGCAGGTGGTCCGACTGGCGGTGCTCAGAGTCATGTGGGAGACGCTGCCGCCGTGCTGCGCCCTGCCGCCATTCAACGTGGCAGCCGCGGCTCACTAGTAGGCCTCTTGCTTGTTTATTGGCGGCCTGAGGAGTCGTGTGGTGGGTGCGGTACCGGAGGCTCCGTGTTGGTCGTGTTCGGCTGTCAGCCCGCGGCTCACCCCTGCAAGTTATTGGCGCTGAGATGGTGCCCGTAACCACAAAAACAGTGCCGCTGTCGGCATGTCTGATATAATCAGAACTTTGATGGAATGTCTCCCAGGGATATTCGGGAGAATCGATTTGAGCGAAACTCAGTGGGGCGGGAGGCGCGGCGCGGCACGGGGCTTCAATGCCGCCGAGATAGAGATCCTTACAGGCCCGCTGCCCACCGCCCGCCGCCAGGCCACGGCCAGCCCGGCATAGCACCGCCGCCCCGCCTCACAGCACACCCGGACGTAGGTGTGGACCCACAGCAGCGGGTCATCATGTGGTCGGCGTAGAGAGCGTCGGGGCGCGGCACTCTGCAGGTGAGGGAGGCGCTCTAACGACAGCTGTGGTCTCATCACTCCCGGGGGACGGTGCCGCCTGACTTTTATAGCGTTGGCTTCCCGCCGCCCGCTGCTACTTGATATTCATCGGCCACGCTACAACTTTTTTTGCTACCACACGCTGGACAACATAAACACTACAGCAGTTGGGGCTGTGAACATCGGACAGCCGTTGTTTGCCAGCCCAAATCCGCTTCATACCTGCCCGCTCCTCGTCCGTCGCCTGGCCGCGTCGTGTCCCTGGCAGCTGGGGCGGCGCACACGGGCGTCCCCTCGATAATGATACCCTCGGCGGGGACTAACATGCCCGACGAACCGCTCGTCCCCGCCCACACGCAGGCAACACCCGAGCCTCATCCCCAACAGCACCAAAGGACACTAAATCATTTGCCTTTTGCGCCGCCCTGCATCCTCCCTCCACCTCCACATGGTTGACTAGAGACTCAGGGTCGCATCGCATCCTTTGAGTCCGTGCCAGCGGATATTCGCCTTTTTCTGGATGTGACAAATTGTGTTTTAGCAAAGTAGTGGCTACGTTTAACAGCTGCCTCAGTGAAGCAGCTAAAACATCAATTGGAAATGCCAAACATTTTTTTCAAACAGTTTTCAAATGCGATTTAAAATAGAAATACATCTCGGAAAACCTTCTCCACATCACCTTGCTCCACACATTGCTCAAGAAACTAAGTAGCTGCGTCCGCCCCTACTCTTCTTCAGCCAAAGATTTCAATAATTTCTCATTGTAAGGAACCAAAAATCGAGTCGGACCCCCACCTCGCCACGCCGGGAAGAGTATCATTAGTAAGTTACGGCCGCTCCTCTCCCCTCTCCCTTCCGCTGGGGGCGCTACCGGGAGGCGACCGTGATCAAGCTCTCATTTGCAGCCACGGAGCCCAGCATTACGCCCTGTCACCGCCGCCGCGCACCATCGCCCCGCCGATTCATTACCCGGCCGTGCTGTTATTACTGATTACTGTGTTGACGGGCAGGCCGGGAGGATGCGAGCTACCCTGATCACCGCACCGCCCCTGCCTCCTATTTCTATTCACTTCTGGTACTACTATTTCCCCCTCCGTCTGTTTCTAGATCATCCATGCAACAACCTTCCGACTCTAAGTGAAAAAAGAAGCCACCAGCAATAGTTCACATCCTCCTCCTCCTCGTCCTCGTCCTCCTGCTCCCCCCTCCTCCTACTCCTCCTCCTCCCCAGCGGCTACAATTGTTTTCTCGCATATATAAGGGGAGTAAATCCGACATATCTTTCTATGCTAAATTCCTCCTCCTCCTCCTCCTCCTCCTTTTTTACAAGTCTCTGCCCCTTCACCTCCTCCTCCTACTGTTTTATCGTATATGTAAAGAGTTATATCCTACATCTTTTCCTCCTCCTAAATCACTATACCCTACAATTAACACCCCTCCTCCTGCTCGTTTTCTTCTTCTTCTTCTTCTTCGTCTTCTTTTTCTTCGTCTTCTTTTTCTTCTTCTTCTTCTTCTTCTTCTTCCTCATCATCATCAATATTCCTCCTTCTCCTCCGAATCATCATCATCTTCCATGTTCTTGTCATTCCTCCCGCCAAGTTACATTAAACGAACGGACTTTATCGGTCATCGCCACCACTCATTGTCTACAGCGAACCTCTTCCGTGGCGGCCGACGGGGGCAGGATGCAGCAAAGGGCGGTGAGGCAAGCCATTATGCTAAGAGAATTGTATTAGACCCAAAGAAAGCCTGGTAGAAGAAAGGACTGGCACCAAAAGAAGTGAGCAGTATGAGGATTGCATTGAACCTAGTGAACAGGGAAAGAGGGAAATGGGAAAAGGGGGAAGTTCGACTATAGATGGGGGCATACGGTAAGCTGCGCGTGGCCTCAGTGCTCATCTCCGTTTACCCCGAGGCATAAAAATTGAGAGATAAAAACTGAAGAAGAGACGGTGGTATAGGCCTACTCGTGTTAGTTTTGGGGTTTACATGAAGAGGGATAAAATGGATATGCGAGACAGGAGAGAAAAAAAGTAAAAAAAAAAGAAAAAGAAATGGAGAATAAGAAAATGGAAGGAGGAAGGAGATGTAAAGAGGAGACGAGGAAGCGAATGAGGACGAGGACAATGGGAATGAAAAAAAAGTGGAGGGAAAATGAGGAAGATAAATGTTGTTACGAATTCAATGTTAAAGAAAAAAAAAACACGAGAGAGAGAGAGAGAGAGAGAGAGAGAGAGAGAGAGAGAGAGAGAGAGAGAGAGAGAGAGAGAGAGAGAGAGAGAGAGAGAGAGAGAGAGAGAGAGAGAGAGAGAGAGAGAGAAAATCAGACTCAGAATGCTTTATTCCTTAAAGTACAATGTACAATGGCTTTTCTCTTAATTACTAAATACTTTACATGTAGTACAGATATCATATATAAGACTTTCTTTAACTAATCTTTTATCTTAATTACTAAATATTTACATGGGATATCATATATAGGAACTTGCTAGATATAATACATATGTACGAGATAAGTGTATATTATGTCCTTCACGCGTTCTTTAGCAAAAGCCTCCTTGAAGAGCGTGAATAGTTAGGGCTTTCTTGAAGCTCGTGAGTGACGGGAGTTTTTATATTAGGGGGGAGCTTGTTCCATGCTCTTGGTCCACTTACTAATAGTGACCGCGCACCATTGTCTGTTCTCACTCTTGGGATAAATAGGTCTCCGTTTTGTCTCGTTACAAGTTCGTTAATTTGTGTTACATATGGTAAGTTTAGTAGCCACTCAGGATAATATTTATGGGTCACTTTATACACCATTATGCACTGATCGAATTTCACTTTTTCTTTCATCTTTATCCACTTTAGTTCTTGTAACACAGGAGTAGCACGGTCGCGTCTTTGTAGCCCCCAGCAGCAACTTTGGCAGCGAAGTTTTGCAGTTTTGCACTCGCTGCATGAGGGTCTCATTGGTGTTGCCCCATATTTTTAGTCCGTAATTGATTAGACTTAACACTAGTGTCTTGATAACAATCACTCTGGTGTCCTTATCAAATATGTCCTTAATTCTGTTTATGAACATTATAACCCCTTACTTTTTTGTTGAGTTGATGTATGTGTGTCGAACGTCATGTACTTGTCAAAGTAAACACCCAATATTTTAACATGGTTGCTTATTGGTATATCACTTCCGTCAAAGTTGATGGTCATATCATCTGGTAAGCTCGATAACAGTTGCCGTGTGCCGATAAATATAAATTGGGTTTTGTTAGAATTCAACATAAGGCCACTTTTTAGGAAGTAAGTCTTGGCATTCGACAGTGTTACTTTAGCTCTGGTTATTAGCTGGTCTATGTTATTAATGTTGTCACTGTGGATAAACTGTGTGTCATCTGCGTACTGAACCAGTATACAGTCGCTGATGTGATCTGAGATATCATTAACAAAAATAGTAAAAAGAATAGGGCCAAGGATAGAGCCTTGTGGGACTCCATGTTATTAAGGATTTGGGTGATATGTGATTGTTTAGCCGGACTGATTGAGTTCTGTTTGATAGGTAGTCTTGGATCCAGAAAGGGTCTATACGTAGTTTAAGGCATCGCTGCAGTAAAATGTCGTGGTTAACACTGTCGAATGCCTTCGATAAGTCACATAAAGTTATCAGAGTAATTCTCTTGTTATCTAGGTTACTATATACATTATTGGATATTACTGTGAGAGCAGTTTCAGTAGATAGCTCCGGCCTGAATCCGTGTTGAGAGTTAGAAAGTAAAGCATTCCCTTCTAGGTGGTCAGAAAGTTGCTTAGCTACAATTTTTTCTAAGACCTTTGATATTACAGGGAGGAGAGATATAGGTCTGTAATTGGAGTTGATATTGCTATCCCCTCCTTTAAAAATCGGGACAACAATGGCATGTTTCCATGGGGTGGGAAATTTACCTGTAGCTATTGAGGTGTTGAATATGCATGTTAGGTAGAAGGCTGTAACAAAAAGGCTGTCTTTTATGAAATTTAAAGAAATGCCATCGCTACCTACAGCTTTGGTCTCCTTTAGTTTGGATATCGTTAGAATTACAGTCTCAACATCAACTGGTTTAGGTCTGAAGAAGTTATTTGTGTCTAAGTTATCAATAGTGTTATGAGTTACTCGTACGTTGTCTGAGTTAGTATTATTGTTAGTAGAGTCATTTTTGCACCTCTCAAAAGTTTATCTTCCTACGTTAGCAAAGTAGTTGTTAAAATCCTCCGCCTTGTCATTAATATCTTCGTTAGTGATGATGTTGTTATTAGGTTTATTCATAGACTGGTTTATTGTTAGGCACTATACCTCTAATATTACTCCACATTTGTGACGAGTTGCCTTTACTTTGGCGGAATTTATTATGATAGTATGTCGTTTTTGCCTTGTGGAGCTTATCCTTAACGCGTTTCTTTTCTTCTTTATATTTGTTGTAAAGTTGTGTGTTGTGAGAGAGAGAGAGAGAGAGAGAGAGAGAGAGAGAGAGAGAGAGAGAGAGAGAGAGAGAGAGAGAGAGAGAGAGAGAGAGAGAGAGAGAGAGAGAGAGAGAGAGAGAGAGAGAGAGAGAGAGAGAGAGAGAGAGAGAGAGAGAGAGAGAGAGGGACTAGGCCTGAGGGAAATTGTTGGGGCGACGACTGGGCACGCCATGTTTTCCGGAGTCATAAAAGAAAATTTACAGTCCGTCGCTGATTTTCAAGGCCGTTTATTCATCGTAAATGTCGCCGGTTATGTGCAGAAAATTACTGGTCACTGCTATTACTGTTATTATTTTTAATATTACTATTATTATTATTATTATTATTATTATCACTACTATTGCTATGTTCGTGACTTGTTCTAACGCTCGTGTAGTTGAGGACAAGCAGCATCTTTAGTCTCCAGCGCGCCTGCTCCCTCGGCCCCGCGTGCTGCTGTACGGGCGGACGCTGATCAACATCCCATTTTTCTTCCTCCGAACAAAGCCACACACACATAAAACTGGCCTAATGTCCGCCCGGGGCGCGGCGCGGCACTCCGGCATGCGTGGCAGGGAGCAGCGGGCGTGTGGGCGACGTGTGGTGAGGTGCGCGCCGCG
This sequence comes from Eriocheir sinensis, assembly GCF_024679095.1. Classification (NCBI taxonomy): domain Eukaryota; kingdom Metazoa; phylum Arthropoda; class Malacostraca; order Decapoda; family Varunidae; genus Eriocheir; species Eriocheir sinensis. Next base: position 7,469,578 of record NC_066518.1, read on the forward strand.
CCACCCGGGGAGGTGCCCCACGACACCACAGCGCTGGAAGCTACTGTTGCTGTTGTTTTTGTTGCAATAATGGTATAATAACTGTAACTATAGTGGTATAATAGTTATAATAACAATAATAATAATAGATAATGATAATAATATTTTTAAAATAATCAAGTTTGGGAGAGACCAATGAATTGCAGTGATATTATACAGGCTAATGATGATTATGTTACTATCATTATTATAATAGTTAAAAAAATATTATTGTTATTATAATGACTATAAAAACAGCAGCAACAAACTTATCAGCACTAACGGCGACAGCAACAACAGCAGCAGCAGGTGCAGCAGCAGTTGGTAGAAGTAGGAGTAGCTAGTGGCGGCAGTAGTTGAAGCGAATGTACAAAGAAGTAATATTGCAGCGGCTGCTATCACGACGTGGAATTATTTTAGATACGAGGCTGGCCTGGCATGCGAATAAACAAAAATAAACATTTTGCTTTTTATTTTTTGAAGAGACGACTAAGTCTACGTACTTACTATGCCAGTTTCACAATCGGCCACACTGGAAGCATTGTTACACCCCACACCCACACCCACACCCACACATCCACACACACACGCACACACACACACACACACACACACACACAATATATATATATATATATATATATATATATATATATATATATATATATATATATATATATTTTATTTTTTTCCTATGTGCAGCCCATGGCACGGAACGCCTCTATTGAGGGGTCTGGTTGTCGACCCAGTCCGGGTAAATAATACAAGTGACCGCCGTGATATATAGTTCTTGCTTGGCCCGTGCTACCTCCCGTGCTTCTCTTGACCGAAGTCGATGAAGGTGGGATTGATTTAAAATTTTGACAGCATGTGGGCAATCTCACGCCATCCAGTGATGTATGAAAACTACCCCGAAGTTACGGCAGGACTCGAAGCAGGGTCCTCAGGATAAACGTTCATGCAATGATTAAGCTATTCCGTTCCGAATCACATTTTCCCCATTAAAAGGATCTGAGTGCCTTAAAGTGGGGTTACAATGTATGGGTAAAGGAGAAGGGATGGGGGAATGATGTGCAAAGATGGGGGAATGGGCAGATGAAGGATGGGGGATGGTCAAAGTTGAAGGATGGGGGAATGAGCAGAAATGAAGGCGCGAATGGCGGCGGGGCAGCGGGCGCGTGATCGGGCGAGGGAGGCGTGGCGGGGGAACAGAGCTACGAGGAATAATTTACAAGGGGGAAGAGCATAAAGGGCTGAGAGGGCAGTGGGTGGCGTGACGAAAGGATAGGGTGGCAAGGCTAAGGGGGAGGGAATAAGAGGCAGAGGGAATGAAAGGAGAGGTGGGTGGGAGGAGACAGGTGATAGAAGACAATAGGAAGGAGGAGAGGGAGGCAGGGAGCACAAGGGGAGGGGCATAAAAGCAGATATAAGCGGATATAAGAGGTGTGGAGTGGTAGAGAAGCAGAAACTAGCAGAAGTAAGAGGTGGAGGCAAAAAGGGGCGGGAGGAAAAAGTGTGGGAGCAAAGAGCTAAAAGGGAAAGGGGAAAAAAGGGGGAAGAAAATGGGGGCAGGAAGTAAAGGGGAAAAGAAAAAGGGGTATGATATTAAGGGGAAGAAAATGAAGGTAGATGGTAATGAAGGGGAGAAAAGGGAGGTAGGAAGTAAATGGGAAAGAAAAGGGGAGAGCAGGATGTGGAAAAGGAAAGCAAAGGGAGGAAGAAAAGGGAGGGAGATAAAGGGGTGAGAGAAGAGGAGGAAGGGAGATAAAGGGACGAGGGAAAAAGGGGGAGAGATATCGGGGGAAGAATAGGGAGGGCAGAATGCAGAGGGGAGAAGAAGAGGAAAGCAGGAAGTAAAGGGGAAAGAAAAGAGGGACAGGATATACTGGGGGAAGAAAAGAGGGAGGAGGAAAATAAGGGAGGGAGGTAAAGAGGTGGGAGAAGAGGAGGGAGGGAGGTAAAGGGAGGAAGGAGAAAAGGAGGGCAAGAGATAAGGGGGAAGGGAAAACGAGGGGGCGGCATGAGATAAAGGGTCGATAAGGGAGGTAAGAGAAAAAGGGATGAGGAAAAGGGTGTAGAATGTAAAGAGGGAAGTAAAGGGGTGCAGGATCTAAAGGGAGGAAGACAAGGGGGCGTGGCATTAAGACAAGTCAATACCCTATGCCGTCCGAGCCCCCCATTAGGATCCCGCCACAGGTGCCCAGCGACAAGCGTTATGAGCGCCAGGTGACTTAATTAGCACCTGCCGCGCGATGCTGTGATGATACCTGGTGTTACGGAGGGCGGGGATCGAGGGGAGGCGCCGTCACTCACCACCATCAAGGCTACCGCTAACAATGCCATCATCATCACTATCATCTTCATCACAACCGCCAACATCAGCAACAACGCCTCAGGTTTTAATGGTTCCTCTTAGCCTTTTCCATGCAGCATCACACCACCTATCACCCCCAACTGCGTCATCACCACCACCATCACTATCACCTCCATCACCTGCCACAAAGTTACCATAATCAGTCTTCATAATCTGTCGTCATAATCTTGGCATTCATCGTCCTCCCCATGCTCTTACACTCCCCACTCCCCACCCACTCCCACTCACACACATTCTCCCAACTTCCCCTCCGCCATCACCACCACCACCACCGGCGCACCACCACCGCCCCTAACCAACCAACAGCTGCTTCGGGTCAGTGACTTTTGGAGCGTCAGGTGAGATACGTAAAGTGGCGTGCTTGGGGCAGGCAACGAGGAGGGGGAGGAGGAGGAGGAGGAGGAGGAGGAGGAGGAGGAGGAGGGAGATCTGGACTCAATCGACGCAGGGCATTGTGGTGCGCGCCTTGCCCGTGGAAGAAGAGCGGGAGGTGGAAGGAAAGGGGTAGAGAGAGAGGAGGAGGAGGGAGAGAAAGGGCGTAAGGGAGAGCACAGGAAGCACATCGGTCTGCTGTTGTCCGCCGGAGTGGCCGAGTCATTGACCGGGCCAGGCAACCACAGGGAAGGGGCGTCGCTCCCTGAATATATAGAGTGGATCGACGGCACTGCTGAAGACATGGTGGGTGGACATGACAAGGATGGGGACGAAGGGGGAACAAGGGGGGGGGGGCGTATGGGGTGTAGAGGAGCAGATAAAAAAGGTGGAGTAGGAAAAAGAAGTGGAAAGAAAAAAGGGGGAGAGAGCAGCGGTAAAAGGGCTGAAAGAGAAAGCGGAAAAGGGGGTTGGGGGAAAAGGGATGCACAAGAGGGTACAGGAAAGCAACAATATGCAAAATAAAACAAAACGAAAATCTTATTGTAGGACACTAATGACTAAAACGTGTAAATATTCTTCAAAAGAGAAATAATTACTTTATACTCAGACCAACACGTGTGACAGTAAGTAGGGTTGAATGATATTTTATAAAGACTAAGGGATTGAGGACGACAGCATGAAATCGTTTAGGGCAGTTGAACATGGCTTAACATTCTCCACAATAACATAATATCATCACTTAATATCCCGCAAAACAACCAGTAAGAATGCGAAAAAAAGAGCCATTTGTCAAGACGCATCACTATCTACTTGACTGGATGACGAGGAATGCTGCGATGCCTCAACCTTGCCTTCAGCGACTTCTGTCAAGGGAACCACCGGGCGGCAGCATGAGCAAGGGAAAAAAATATATAAGAATCCCCCGAAAAAAAAAAAACCTCCCTTCGTGCTACCAACAAGCTGGGACCGATCACCAATAGCCTGAGGGTGCGTGCAATCGGGCGTACACCAGAGATAAGAATAATGATTATAATAATGTGATTTTTCTATAACTTAATAATCGGCGTCGACTGAAGGAAATTGTATGATATGGCGGTGAAAATGGCGGTGGAAAATTAAGTAGTAGTAGGTAATAGTAATAGTAGTGATGGTGGTGGTAGTAGTAGTAGTAGTCATAGTAGTAGTAGTAGTAGTAGTAGTAGTAGCAGTAGTAGAAGAAAACGTAGAAGTAGTAGAATAATAATAATAATAAGAAAAAAAGATGAAACAGAATAATAATAATAATAATAATAAGAGAAAGGAGAAGAATAAGAATAAAAACAAGAACAAGAAGAAAACAGCAAAAAAAGCGATGACAGAAGCAACACCGAAAATAAAAAAAAAAAAAAAAAAAAAGCAGATGTAGGATGTAAATAACAGTAATATATAACACCAGTAATAAGTCTTCATAATCTAAACACAAACAAGAGGGTAAAAACACCCCTTCGTACAGCCTACAGCACATGTTTCCCCCTCAGAGCGTGCGTGCCATGCGCCAGCCTTCCCTGACCCACAAAAATAATGTATTCACCTGAGCGCCCGTGCCCCATCACCTTGCTCGTTTTGCCCCGCTGGCCCACTTGAGAGGCCCCATGCACCCTACCTGGCTTACCACCTGCCTCCTTGTTGTTGTTGTTGTGGTTGTTGTTTTTGTTTTTGTGTGAGCATCTTCATACCGAGCACACTCTCTCACACACACACACACACACACACGCACATACACACACGCACGCAGGCAAAAATAAATTAGTGGCCGTGATATTGTAGTTCGCCCTTAGAAGGAAATACCTAACCAACTTATTTTTTTCTTTTTTTTCTGTCTCGGGAGTTAACAAGCAAAATATTCTAGGCTCTCTGAAATCAATGGCGGTGGAGGGGGAGGGAGGGGAGCCTTAGAAGGGTGGGCACGCATGAGAGGGCAACCAAGCAGAAGAAGAAGAAGAAGAAGAAGAAGAAGAAGAAGAAGAAGAAGAAGACAGAAGAAGACAGAAGAATGAGAAGCGAAAGTAGAACAGACAGACGAAGACGAAGTAAGAGATGAACAAGAACAAGATGGAGAAGAAAAATAATAATAAAAAGAACAGCAACAACAAGGGTAAGAAGACGAAAATATAGAAGATAAAGAGCAACAACAACAACAAAACAACAACAGCAACAACAACCAAACAAGGAAGAGAAGGAATAGGAGATGGAAAAGGATGCGGGTGGTGACAGACAACAAGGAGGAGGAGGAGGAGGAGGGGAAGGAAGAGCCAGTAGAACACAACAAGGAGGAGGAGGAAGACGAAGGCAGCGGCGGCGGGGCGGGGACTCAAAGGCACTAGGGGCCAACCACACCACACGGGGCCGCACACCATCCAGCATTGCCCCGACGTCAACTACCCCGACCACCCTGTTTATGCCCCGTTTATGGCAGTCGGCTACTTTGAATTTCGGTAGCGATTCTGGCAGCGGTGTGTGTGTGTGTGTGTGTGTGTGTGTGTGTGTGTGTGTGTGTGTGTGTGTGTGTGTGTGTGTGTGCAGCGGTGGTGGGGTCGGCGGCAAGGCAAAGCGATGCGACACACAGATAAGGTTCACAGCAACGTCATATTTTTCCCGGGTTCCGCGAGGCCATAACCGAGAGGCTCAGACGGGTATGGAACGTTGGAGTCGGTGCTGAACGTTTTAAATGTGACAGGTGGATGGTAAGCGATGGTGATGTTATAGGAGAGGAAGGGATGATGCGTTAACGACTTTAGCTTCACAGATGACATCCATGGTCTTACTGAATGGTTCTGAGGAAAACTTGCGAAGAAAAATCGAGGCACTCCACACAAAGAGATTGAAATTGGGGCTAAAGATAAATATGAAAGTAGGGTTTAGTAATTAGCTGGCAAAACATTGGAGAGATTAGAGGAATGCACATACCCGGTCTGAGGGTAATGTTTAATAATGTTAGCAAAATACTTGAAACAGCAGAGTAATAACAATATCTTAGACAAACAACCAGCGCCAAGCAAGCCCATGAAAGAAAAAAAAAACCGAAAGAAATAGGAATGGGATGCAGCTCTTTTGGTAGGCATATTCGTATCGTAAATAGCAACCTGTCACTTTCCCTGAAGAGAAAGGTGCATCTATAAACAGTGTGCCCTGCCTGTCATAGCATTCAATTCAGGAGCCTGGCGCCTCTCAGGAGATCAGGAGAGAAAGCTGAGAGGCACAAAAAGAGGAATGAAGAGAAAATTGCTGGGTACAACATGGAGAGACAGGAAGCGAGCAGACTACCATGAATTAGAAAATAGAAAGAAGGTGAAGATATTTTAACGAGGATCACGAACAAGAAGTGGACAAGTCATATCAAGCGTAGAACTGATAACAGGCTGACCACAAGAGTAACAGAGTGGCAACCCGGAAACTGAAGAAGGCGAGGCAGACAGAAAACCAGGTGGAGAGATGAAATTAGAGCATTGGCCGAAGCAGGATAGAGCACATTGACATCAGACAGATTGAAGTGGAAAACGTTGCCCTTCTAACTGTGGACTTTTAATGGATATAATGATGATGATGATGACTAATACGCTCGATCTAACGAATATTATTTAAATCACTAATCTATCTTTCCACTGCAGAGGAAGTCGACGAATAAGAAAGAAAAGAAGGGAATAGGCTGTACGTTTAGGTTAATATCAATAACGTGGCCACTCTAGGCAATGGGAAACAGACAAATACACAAACACAGCAGACACACAAAGACACAAACAAACAAACGGAATGACAAACAGGAAATACAACACACACACACACACACACACACACACACACACACACACACACACACACTTTTTACAGCCGCGGAAGACGTTGAGCGAGCAGAACTAAACACGACAACCACATCTGTGCCACCGCCCCGACCGCCTTGCCCGCCCCGCCGACCGCCACCCATGCAAGACGAACCCGCTAAAATAAGGAGAAGATTTCCAGACCTCGAGCGTCCCCTACTTAGCCTCCCTCTGCGCCGCCTCAATGCCACGCCGCCTTGCACACACCAGCCCCTCCCGCAGTTCTTTCAAATCTCCTTACTTCTTACTATTTTGTCCCATAATGAGAAAGTTCAAGGGAGGTAGTTGCTCTAGTGTGTTTCCGTGTAAAGTTGGGAGCATACGCTATAGATGCGCGTGGCGGCGGTGCTCATCTCCGTTCCGTTGGCCCTTTGTGTCTGTGGTGGAAGCGAACCCTTTGATTCGACGCAGGGTCAGTGCAACTTTCACACAGGTCACCTTCCCCATGTAGTATCCATTTATCGACCATCCCAAAAGGAAGGATGAACAGCTGGGTGGGCTGCACGCCGACTGCCCAGTCCGGGATACGAACCCAGGCCTGCAGATTTGTAGTTAAGGACGTTAACTACTGTACCAAGCAGGCGTTTCCGTGTCTATTTTTTTTCATCTACTGTAGACTTTTCCTTCCTTCTTTTCTCGTTTAAGTCTTAGTGTCCTTCGAAATGGTTTCTTCAAATTGCCTCCACGCAAGATCATTTCGTCTGCAGTTGTATGTTTGACATTTAAAAAGACCATGCGTGATTTTCTCTCGCTACTCCCATCGCTGGCCAGCCTCAAGTCAACACGAGGCAACACTGACTGAGCTTCGTTTGTGTTCTCTATAATGCGCAACGAGGGACAAGATCAAGGGAGAGAAGCCAAAAAAAGGGGGGAAGGGGAAGGGGGAACATTTATGGGGAACTAAAAAAAGGAGGCGACGTCGCACTCACGAAAGAAAACGGCCACTGCAATGTTTGGTGGCGGACTGACTCAAAGTGCTCGGGTTTCCTCGGACGGGCAGCGGTGGGGTGGCGAGAGGGTGGGAAGGAAGGAAGAGGCGACGAGGTGGCTTACATCGCACCTGTGAGGCTGTACTTATCAATCTGTTACTTAAATATGAGTCGTCTAGAGGGAATTTATAAACATCTGACTGAGAAATCTAAAACAACTAATGAGCTGTGAAAAAGTTTAGCCCAAAGATAAATAAAACACCACAAACACGGTGAATTTTATAAACCTCGTTATCAATACTAAACATTTGACTGAAAAATCTAAAGCAAATGTATAGTTGTGAAAACGTTCCGGCCAATGATAAATAAAACATATACTACAAACACAGTGAATTCTATAAACTTAAATATTAATACTTTTCTATTTTTTCACATGATACACAAAATTGGTTCATTAGACTATACATGAATCCCTAACAGTTAGTGCTTCTGACTGCTATTTGGATTTGGATTATCTTGCTATTTTCATGGACGGTAAAGGCCAAGGAGGGCGGAGGAGCAGGGCGGGGCAAGGGATTACAAGGGCGGGGCGCGGAGGAGGATAAGACGACATAACACGAAGGAAATCACAGGATCCGAGGCGCTGGACAGGGAGCCGCGGCACGCCCTTGTGTGATAAGGGAAAGGGCGTGGAAGGCGCAGGGGTGAGCGGGAGGCCTTGACACTGAGCCATGGTGGACATTATCAATAGTTTTCCCGAATTCCTCGCAGTCAGCGGCCTTAACCCCAGCCGCGCCGAGCCACGTGGGCCCCCGCCTCCGTGTCGCTTTCCCACGTGGGTGCCAGCTTCGCCGTCCCTCCTCGCCAAGCCAATCACGCCCGTCCCTCGGCGATACGCGATCTCCGTTGGCTGACATCTGGGTGACGCAATCTCGAAGCGCGCGTAGAGGCGTGGTCGGCGGGTGACGTCACTGCCTGAGGCTCCAGAGGCTTCTGTGCGTTGCGTAACCAGATATCTTGCAATAAACATATCTATTTCTCTCTAACAATCAATGGCTGCAGCTATATTCGGTGGTTTATCAAATGACTGGATTGTGAGGTGGTTGGCGTTGCGGTGGAAAGCGAAAGTCGTGGTGTCTGGCATTTCGAGGCGACGGGGTGCGGGGTGTGCCTCAAGTGTGGGTTCGATGGGTCGCGCGCGGGCGGTCGGCGAGCCACCAGTTGACGTCTGGCAGGCGTGTGTGAGGGTCGCGGGCCCAGACAGGACACGCGACTACCTCCGAGCTCTGACTGAGTCGTCGCCGTCGATGCAGTCAGTACCGGCCGCGCGTCGGTGAAGTAACATTGCATCTCAGTGCCTTGGAGTCGCCCTCGTGGATACAGACTAGTTGCTAGTGTGTTGTGAGTCGCGGGTGTTCAGTGTTGTCCAGGGTGTGCCGATGGCTGATGCCGCCCACGCAGTGACCCTCGCAGCCCCCTTGGTCATGTGCAGCTCCACTCACTCCATCATGACTGACTCACAGAAAGCAAGAAGAGTAAGTGTCTGGAGTTATTAATCTGACTCCCATGCATGAGCCTCACCCGCTAGATAACTAGATTGAGTTTCCTTGGAATATTTATCCTTTACGTGTTATTTTATTTGTATTATTTATCATAGGCGAGTGAGTGTGTTAATGTGCTTAATGAATGACAGCATTTCAACACAAAAAAACATTCCAACGTTCCAAATATACATTGTTACGAGTGAGAGGTGGCCCCCAGGAGCTGAGATACAAGTGGTGTAGCAGGAACACTACAGTAAATGATCCACTCATGAGAACGCACTTCTTATTTAACAAGTGACAAAACCGAGAGTGTAGTTTTGGTGCCACCAGAGTGACGGGGGGCGTGTGTGATGAACGCTGATGGGGCACCTGTTGAGGGGACGGGTGGCAGGTGGCGGCCGGGCCTCATACCCAGCCCCGCCCTGGACCCCTCCCCCCCACGCCCTGCCAGGCACCACCCCGCCAACCTTTCTAGATCGCTGTTCCATTTCTTGCTTATCATTTACCAGTTCATATAATTTAATGGATTAGTCAAGCGATGCAAGGAGGGAAGCAGGTATAGGTCCATCAAGGGAGAAGAGTGCATTTAAGCGGTGAGGGTGCATAGGGTGCGCATAAATTAAGGGGCGGCGTTTGAGTCCAGGTGCGAAATGGCAGTGTACATAATACCTGACTGGAAAGCTTTGCGGCGGGATTGAAAAAAATGTGCTTCACCTGTGCATTGCAAGCTGCTTGGCTCACTTGGCCGCTGCCTGACTCACCTGTGGAAAAAAAATATTGGGTGTTAGTTAAATGTTAAGGACTAACCACACACACACACACACACACACACACACACACACACACACACACACGAACATGCACACGCACGCACACACTCACACACGTGCACACTACTGACCTTCGCCCCTCCCTCCCCCAGAGCAACAAGCCCCTGATGGAGCGTCGTCGGCGGGAGAGGATCAATACTTGCCTCAACGAGCTCAAGAACCTCGTCCTCACCGCACAGAGGAAGGACGTAAGTGCAGCCTCGTCTCACCTTGACCTGCCTCACATGCTGATGCATGGACCCCTGCATGGCGATCATGGCTGTATATAAAAACATGTGCATAATGTCCCACTTCCTTATCTACTTTCTCAGGAGTTTACTGACGTATCCATTTCTGTCCCCACAGCCGACGCGGTACAGCAAGCTGGAGAAGGCAGACATCCTGGAAATGACGGTGCGGCACGTGCAGGCCCTCCACCGCCACGAGGCCGCCACGGGGCGCTCCCTTAACACGGACGCCACGGCCAAGTACCGCGCGGGGTTCACCCAGTGTGCTGCTGAGGTTAGCAAGTTTCTGGCCGGGGTTGGCGGCCTTCCCTCGGATCTACACACCCGTATCCTGGCCCACCTCAGCTCCTACAACCTCCCCGAGTCCCAGGCAGTGAAACCTGAAGCCACGGCAGTAAAGGCGCTCACTCCCGCCGGGTCACCACAGCAGAAAGAGGCCCAGCAAGGCTCTGTGGCGGGTGTTCCTCTCATCCAGGCGAGACTGACGTCTGGACAGTTGGCTCTGGTGTTGCCATCGTGGACGGCACTCCCTACGGGCAGCAGTCTCCCTACCGTCGCCGCGTCCCCGGACACAGCCGGTGCCCCTTCCTCACCTGAGTCGGCCCGGGGCAGCCCTCCTGCCTCAACCGAAGCCCATGAAGGACATTCCGAACCTGACACCTGTCCTGCTGATGATGACACGCCAACGTCCTCGCGCTTACAGCCCAGCCCAGGCCAGGCGAGTCCGCCCCTGGGCACGCCGGGTCCCCAAACCGCCCCACAAGTGGCCCCACTTGACTTGGCCACACCTCACCGCCGTGGTTCTGCGTACCTCAACACGGTTCGACACCGGCCACCACCTGACACGCGGGGAGAGGCTTCATCACCGTCAGTAGTTGAGCGAGAGGCTGCCACGCTTCCCCGGCCTGGCGTCACGGCGGCGCCGCTGCACGGAGCATCAAAGTGTCCGGCAACGTCCTCAAAATCCCCTGCACCAAGCCATGAGCATCGTGTAACCCGCCATGCCCCCTACCCCGCCCACTGCCCCCGTCCCCCAAGCCACCACCAAAAGAACCCTCACTGGCGCCCCTGGTGACGGCATCAAGACACACAGTGAAGCGCTACACTTTGACAAGCGTGGCTTATATAGGCCATGCGATGCTTGAGAACCCCCATGACTGTAAATATTGTAAAATAGAGAGAGAATACATGCAACCTTCCACTGCTGTCGTCTGTGATGCCCAGTGCCTTGCGGCGTGCCTGAGGGTTGGCCACTGTGTCCCTTCCACTTTCTGTCCCTCGGAAAAGACTCTTTCTTTCTTTTAGTTTTCAAGGACATGTAACTACCACTGTACTAGATGACGCTCCGTGTTCCTAATTTCTATGGTGCTGTGACGTGCATGAATGACGATGACGATGATGACGGTGACGATGATGATGATGATGTGTGTGTGTGTGTGTGTGTGTGTGTGTGTGTGTGTGTGTAAACGGGAGCGGGTGGCTGCATAATGCTTGTGGACAGGTGCACACTCAGGTGGACACAGGTGTGTGCAGACACCGTTGCCACGAAGGGCCACGATTCGTTGTATGGAGGAAGCTGCGTGGCGGCGGGATGTGACAGGGGGAGGGGCCAACGCTCCCCCCCTGCCCCCCCGTCACCCCCAACAGGTGGCCATCACACAAACCTGCTCCCTCTCCCCGCTTTGAAAGAGGGGAAAAAAGACACTTCTATTTCAGTATTCACTAGAGTCAGTACAAAGATGAATTTATACATGTTTCTATATTTCTGAATAAAGCAATGTGAAACCAAGGCAGCTCGTCTTTCACCAACCGCCAGCTAGATAGGAGAAAAAAAAAGCATCCTCGGGGTACGATAGCGCTTCAAAAGACCCGCCGTGAAGGGACAACAGGAAGTGCTCATTCTACACCTCTGGTAAATCCATGACGAGGAATGACGCACTGATGGGGAGGAACACAACCCGGAGGAGCATGCGACTTCTACTCCCCATCCTCGCTCCTCTCCCCGTCTTTCCTTTCCTCCTTTGAAATCTAGACATATAAGAACAGGCAGAAAGGAAAGGAGAGGAGCGAAGAATGGGACGTAGAAAGAACGAAAAGAACTGAAAAGGAGGAAGAAGGGATAAGTAGCAGGAGGGGGGAGGAGGAGGAGGATGTTAGTGGTGGTGTCGGGTGTGTCTTAACAAGGCGGATGTGGATGGTCAACTGTGGCTCCATTTAAACTTTCTTGCATTACACTTGTCCCGGTCTGTAGGGAGGAAGAGGAGCAGGACGAGGAGGAAGAGGAACAGGAGGAGGAAAAGGGAGAAGAAGCAGGAGGAGAACGAAGAGCAGCAGGAAGAGGACGAGGAACAGGAGGAGGAAAAGGGAGAAGAAGCAGGAGGAGAACGAGGAGCAGAAGGAAGAGGAAGAGGAACAGGAGGACGAAGGGGGAAAGAAGCAGGAGGAAAAGGAGAACGAGGAGCAGAAGGAAGAGGAAGAGGAACAGGAGGAGGAAGGGAGAAGAAGCAGGAGGAGAACGAGGAGCAGCAGGAAGAGGAAGAGGAACAGGAGGACGAAGGGGGGAAGAACCAGGAGGAAAAGGAGAACGACGAGCAGAAGGAAGAGGAAGAGGAACAGGAGGAGGAAGGGGGAAAGAAGCAGGAGGAGGAAGAGGAGAACGAGGAGAAGCAGGAAGAGGACGAGGAAAAGAAGGAGGAAGAGGACGACCACGACAACGGTTAGGATGAAGTTGAGAATGATGGGAAAGGCGGAAGTGAAAATATTTATGGAAGGAATAAAAAAAATGAAAGAAATGACGGAGGAAGGAAAGAAGGAAGAGGACCCACAAAACATCTCCATGCCAGCTTCTAAGATACGTCAGCAAAAAAAATAAAAAAATAAATAAAATAAAATAAAATAAAATCCTCTTGTGTACCGTGTCTTCAGAATCTTCCAGTGTACAAACATCTCAAAATAAAGGCCCTCCCCCCTCCCCCCCCTTCCCCTCTCTCTCCCTGACCCCTGCCCCTCTCTCTCTCTCCCCCCATTCTCTCCTTCCATCATTTCCAGCGCCATTCATCCATCCTCCTCCCCTCTCCCTCCCCTCTCCCCCCCCCTCCCTGTTCCCCGGTCAGAGGTGAACCTTCGCCCTAACAACCGTCAGCATACCAAGCCCCTGCCACCTGACACCCCCCTGCCGGACTCTGTAACCGGCAAGTGTGTGTGTGTGTGTGTGTGTGTGTGTGTGTGTGTGTGTGTGTGTGTGTGTGTGTGCAATATCTGATCCTATACATTTATTATTTCTTCATTTATTCCGCTAGTTTTTTTTGTTTATCTATGCAGCTCTACCCATTATTTTTGTCCTTTCTCTTCCCTTCCTTTGTTTCGGTATATTTCTTTATCCGAGTGGTATATATTTCCTGCTCCGATTCGTTGCTGCTGCAGTTCAAGTGTTCATTTGCATTGCAGAGAGATTGCCGTGTCCCCCGCAGGCAAAGAGGAATGTAGACTACGATGCTACCAAATTCTACAAAAGATAAAAGAATGCATGCAGGAAATGGATAAGAGAATAGACAAAAGTTTGTATGACATAATAAAAGGAATTAAAATACAAAAATGGCAATAGTCAAGATACATATAGAGGAAGGAAAAGAGAGACAAGGAGTGACAACCCTGGAAGCAACTGATACAAAACTCAAAGAGAGGCTGTTCAGCAGATGGCGTGATGAAATTAAGAAGTTTGCGCAATGTATACAATGAAACGTGTTAACTAAAGGTGGAGGAATAAAACGAATGGACACGTTTGGGGGAGGCTCACGTCCTTCAGGGGTACTACACCACACGATACACGCTGCTGCTGTTAATGATGATGATGATAATAGTTATGAGGAGAGTTGGCACGTATAGGCACCTGCCGAAGCGAGCTTAAGCCACTCCCGGTAAGGTATATACGGGGGTGCTGCGAGCCTATCAAAGACCTTCCTGTGTCCTTACTTTCTGTTTCCCTGTTGTTTCACAATAGTCCGACATGCACAAATATAAAGTAATTTTGGGTGAGGCCCAAACCTCTTCACAGCGCTGCTGCATCAGTCACCCCAAGTACACCACTCTCTGAGTGCCGGGGGATCGGACCCGTGCCTTCTGAGTAGAGTCGATATGCTGCCCTGACTTCTACTCAGAGGGCACGGGTTCGATCCCCGGCACTCAATGGTGTTCATTACGGATTTTTTTTCAGTGTTCATACAGTTTCCTTAATGTATTATATATATATATATATATATATATATATATATATATATATATATATATATATATATATATATATATATTTTTTTTTTTACGTCGCTGCCTGTTGCGCCGGTAGGCATCTTCCTGGTGGGGCCTGATGGTCGGCCCAAGGCTTCTTCCAGGTGGGGCCTGATGGTCGGCCCAAGGCTTCTTCCAGGTGGGGCCTGATGGTCGGCCCAGCCCGTTCTGGCGCAGGCGAGTGTTTATAGTGGCGCCATCTTGCATTGGCTCATGCTGCCCCCCGGAACTCGTACCTGATTCGCTTGGATGGCTTCCTCTAGAGTCCGGGTTGATGGGTGGTCTTCAGGACAGCATGTGGGTAGTTTTAAGCCACTCGGCGGTGACTGAAAAATCCAAGTGGTAGCGTGGGGATTCGAAACCGCGTCGTCCATCACGCGGTGAATGTGGGCCCAGTACGCTACCACTTCGGCCACCGCCTACCCTAAACGTATGTATGTGCCTATGGGTGTTAATTAAAAGTGTTTCTGGCTGTCACGAGTATGGGCGGGGTCACCTACATCTTCATGTCCACAACGTGCCTGGGGCGTGTGTTAATAGGCCGAAGAAGTAGCCGCTGGTGTGGTGACCTTTAAGCTCATCGCTGGGTGGCGTAGTTGGCATGCTGCTCTGACTTCTACTCAGAAGGCACGGGTTCGATCCCCCGACACTGAGTGGTGTTCATTAAGGGAACATCTTCATTCTTTCATCCCTTTCGCTGGTAAATTTTAAAACAGTTTACTGTCGTCTATATTTCCTTCTTCCTACGACTTGAACTCTTTCAAGAAATGAGTATCAAAATATCTCCGCTTCTCTATTTTGTTATCTTCCTCTGAGCACTGTTAGCTGGACATCTACATTGCAGTTTTTTTTCTTCTATTTTTCTCCTCTTTTTTTTTTGTGCCCTTGAACAGAGTTTCTGTATATAAAGTTGCTGATTCATCTATTTCCGGTTTCGTATGCCTGCACCCGTACTCTTTCTCCCTTGTGTCACCCTTGCAAGCAGCATTATAAATCTGTCGTCGGCGCCTTTGGCAGTCGTGCATGCATGTTCCGCGGGGAATAATGCACACCTGTTCAAGGTCATGGTGTGTGTGTGTGTGTGTGTGTGTGTGTGTGTGTGTGTGTGTGTGTGTGTGTGTGTGTGTGTGTGTGTGTGTGTGTGTGTGACTGTGTGTGTGTGACTGTGTGTGTGTGTGTGTGTGTGTGTGTGTGTGTGTCTGAGTGTGTGTGTGTCTGAGTGTGTGTGTGTCTGAGTGTGTGTGTGTCTGAGTGTGTGTGTGTCTGAGTGTGTGTGTGTGTGTGTGTGTGTGTGTGTGTGTGTGTGTGTGTGTGTGTGTGTAGGTAGGTAGGTGGGTGGATGAGTGGATAGGTGGGTGAGCTAATGGGAGGTGGGTTGGTTCTTCTTCTTTTTCTTCTTCTTCTTCTTCTATTTCTTCTTGTTCTATTTCTTATTTTTCTTCTATTTCTTCTTCTTCTTTTCCTTCCCGTTTTTTATCTGCGTTTTCTTCCTCATTTTCTTTCTCCTCGTCTTGTTGTTGCTGTTGTTATTATTACTACTACTATACAATCACTATCATTAAATATAAAACACTCCTCTGACATCTTCACCAACAAAACCAAACTCTATACGCCAGGGATCAACGAAGAGAGGAGGCTGAGAGAGACACGTGATTGAGAGCATTTAGTAGTCTTTCCTGCGTGACTCTTTACTCTTCACGTCCAATAAACTTTGTGGGAAAATAAGAAGGAAGTACAGAGGTGTTAATGTCACCTTGCAACACTCAGTCACCTCGCAACACTCACACTTCCACCTCGCAACACTCACACTGCCACCTCGCAACACTCACACTGTCACCTCGCAACACTCACACTGCCACCTCGCAACACTCACACTGTCACCTCGCAACACTCACACTGCCACCTCGCAACACTCACACTGTCACCTCGCAACACTCACACTGCCACCTCGCAACACTCACACTGCCACCTCGCAACACCCACACTGTCACCTCCCAACACTCACACTTCCACCTCGCAACACTCACACTGCCACCTCGCAACACTCACACTGTCACCTCGCAACACTCAGTCACCTCGCAACACTCACACTTTCACCTCGCAACACTCACACTGCCACCTCGCAACACTCACACTGTCACCTCGCAACACTCACACTGTCACCCCGCAACACTCAAGACTCCCCCATTCACAGGTCATGCATATCTTTCCCTCACTGCTTGTGCTCCTAATTGCCATAAAAAAAGGATAACCTCAACGTATTTGCACTGAAATTTGTAAAGAGATGATTCATGGGGCGTGGAACGATCTCTCTCTCTCTCTCTCTCTCTCTCTCTCTCTCTCTCTCTCTCTCTCTCTCTCTCTCTCTCTCTCTCTCAAAATACCACAAAATACCTATTCCCAAATCACAATCCTTTCCCCCAAATTCGCCTCCTCTTCGATTGCTTTCCCAGACTTTTTTTTCTCTTTCTTTTTTTTCCGAGGTACTGAAGGGGTTCGGGGTTCCCAAGGGTGGTGGGTATGGGTGTCCTCCTCCTCCTCCTCCTGCTCCTCTTCCTCCTCCTCCAGTGTCGCCTTCCCTCCCTTTGTTGTGATCTTCCTTCCTATTCTCGGAGGCACAAAAGGGAGACCGAGAAGCGTGTTTTTCCGCGGGACAAGATCGAGGAGTCGGTGTTTGGATTTCCATTTAACAACAATTTGGAAAGGAGAGAAAACGGTGTGTGTGTGTGTGTGTGTGTGTGTGTGTGTGTGTGTGTGTGTGTGTGTGTGTGTGTGTGTGTGTGTTTATCAGCTTGAGGTGGAAAATCGTAGGATGTGTAAAGTTTATATAAAAGAACGTATAGAGATTTACTTCGTTATATTCCTTAGCCGTCGAAAGAAAAGTATTTAGACGTTATGGCAAAACAAAATGTAAAACTTGTACAATCGGGACAATATAAAGTTATAAACCCCAACCACCTTACATGATCATAAACTCAAGAGAAAAAAAAAAACAAGGAGGAAGAATACCCAGAACAACAACAACAACAAAAAAAAAGAAAGTCACCCGAAAGAAACGAAACTAAGAAAAACCTCAATAGCATCCTTCTGGTTACTTCGAGTCCCCTCAGTATGCGACTTCGAAGCTCTCAAACCCGAAGGTAAACAAGAACAGATGAGAAAGGAATAGCGGAGGCGGTGACAGCGAAGAGCCTTAAGGAACATCCCCGCCCCCCCAAACACACACACACACACACACACACAGAGAAACAGTCACGGTAGTATTTAAAGAGTAGAAGAAAAACGCTCTCAAAACCTTCCTTTCTCGCCGTCCCTTCCTTCCTTACCGCGACACGAGGCTCCTCCGCAAAACCGCAAATTTTGGTCGGGAAGTTACCCCAAAACGACGGCGACGACAAAGGCTCCGGACAAAGGGTGAGATTGTTAGCGTCGCCGTAAAGGGTTGGTCGTTGCCGCGGGTTGGGAATCTCCTTCAGGACACCCAGGAACGAGGGAGAGGAGAGGAGAGGAGAGGCGGGGCGGCGGTAATAGGAGGAATGCAGCGGGCGGAGGGAAGGACCGTCAGGAGAATAGGGAGTAATAATGGGTAGAAAGGAAGAGGGAATTACGGAAAGACTCGGGGGCAAGAGGTAAAGGGGGAGGAGCAGTAGGAGGAGGAGGACGAGAGGGAGGGAGGGAATGATAAGGGAGGGAGGGAGGTAAAGGGAAGGGTAAAAAAGTGTTGATTCAGAAACGATACGTAACAAAACTGGGCCGGAAGAATGGAAGGGTTTACCTTGCCTAGTTTACCTGCCTGTCGCCGCCGTTCACTCTTTTTTTTTATCCGTGGGAGAAGAGGAGGGGAGAGAGGGAGTGAGAGGGGTGAGAGGTATATATATAATTTTTTGCGTCTATTTTCTGGAGGTGCACGAGTTTAGTTTTTCATATGACTCCTTTTTTTCCACTGACCGGTGATTATATTTGACGTGGGGCACAAAGGGAATCAGGCCTCCGTTGATTGCCTCGAGCTGTACGGGTTGGTCCACTTGCTTGCGCGCCGGGTTGTGGGAAGGAAGGAAGGAACGAAAATGCGGGTTGTGGCTGATTGCGCGTACAGGTATATTCATTGTTCGGGGTCTTTTTTTATATAAGTTACCTGTTGGTGCGACTGATTGGTGCCGAGACAGGTGAGGTTATGTGGTGCGGAGGCGATGCTACCCTTTATATACTTTACTTTTAACTGCTCATATTTGTAACTGGTCAGGACTGTTTGACGGACTAGGGTGAGGGATGGGACTGACTGATTGAGTGAATGACTGAATAAATGAAAGACGGACTGACTGACTGACTAACTGAGAGACTGACTATTTGACTGACTGACTGACCTGACGAAGTGATTGACTGACTAACTGAAAGACTGACTGACTGACTGCAAAACTGACTGACTGACCTAACGAAGTGATTGACTGACTAACTGAAAGACTGACTGACTGACTGACCTAACGAAGTGATTGACTGACTAACTGACTGAAAGACGGACTGACTGACTGAAAGACGGACTGACTGACTGGAACTTCACTAAAGCAATATGTTTCTCGATTACAATTAAACGTCGTCGAGACTTGGTAAATATGACAAGTAAATAGTTTTGTACAGGTTAAATTTTTATGGAGCAACAGCAACAAGAACAACTATCATCACCATCATCATTAGTTGTAGAAGCAGTAGCGGCAGAAATGTTAGAAGCTCCGTAAAAGGCAACGAATACAAGGTCAGAACACGTATTGTACTCCAGACCAATTACCGTCAGCATCAGGCACCACACTCCTGTTTCTCATCACCACCGCCATCACCTCCATCACAAACTCCATCTCCATCACCATCAACACCTCGGGCCCCTCTTCGCACCGTCCCAGATCCCCTATCAACGTCCTGTTCACCACCACCATCATCATCACCATCGTCATCAACTCCCTCACCATCTCCATTAATGCCATCACCGCCACCATCAATCTCACTCCCCTTACCCCTCACAGTATGCAGTAGTTTGACCTCCTCTTCCCCCCTCTCCCCTTTTCTCTCTCTCTCTCTCTCTCCATCTCTCCTTCCCTTTCTTTACCTCTTCCATACCTCAGAGCAGGGCGGGAGTTCGAGAAATGGGAGGGAGGGAGGTATTACTCAAGTGTTCCTTATCTTAATTAATTCTCCTTTCCTTTCTCCCACTTTTGCATCACTGAAACAACATGAATAATAGGAGGAGGGAAGGAAGGAAGAAAGGATGGAAGGAAGGAAGGAAGGAAGGAAGGATGGAAGGAAGGAAGAAAAGGACCACGTACAGCAATTAATTTTCCGCTTCTTCATTCCTTCTTATTTTGGTAACACGTAAAAAAATTGGAGAAAGAAAAAGGGAAAGATGGATGGAAGTGTTCATCTCACACCTTCCCTTCTCTCCTAGTATTGTTATGGAGGGAAAGAGGAACAAAACACTGAGGCAACGGATGAACAGAGGCAAAAGGAGCTGTTCATCATATTTCTCTACTTCTTACCTTAGTTACGCTCTAGAATGCAGAAGAGAAGAGAAGGGGTGAGGCTGCAGCGGCAAGAGGGGATTGACTGATTGGGATAAAATCATGGCGCTTCAACTGCATGGGTCACATGGCGGTAGGAGGGGAAAAGAAGAGGATAAAGACTGGGAGGGGGGGGGGATAAAGAAAAGGAGAAAGGGAAGGAGGGGAAAAGGAAGAGGAGAGACAAGGAGGGGAAAAAGAAGGAGGAAAAGGCAAGATGGGGAAAAGGAAGAACAAAAAGGAAAGGAGGGGAAAAAAGAGGGGGAAAGGTAAGGAGGGGAAAAAGAAGAGGAGAAAAGCTGGGAGGGGAAAAGAAGAGGAGAAAGGGAAGGAGGAGAAAAGGAAGAAGAGGAGAAAGGGAAGGAAGGGAAAAGGAAGAAGAGAAAGGCAAGGAGGAAAAAAGAAGAGGAAGAGAAAGACCGCAGCGGCAAGAGCACACAGACGTCTCCTCTTCCTCATTCCCTCATCAGAAGTGGGCAGGGGAGAGGAGAGGGGAAGGTGGGAGGGAGGGAAGAGGAGCAGGGGTAGAAGAACGGGGAGAGGGAGGGAGGTGAAGGGTACAATGGGGCGGCAGTAAGCCACTAACAATATCAGAGTGAAGTACAAACATGTCAACACGCCATAAATCATAAGAGGACCTCCGCGGGACTCTCCTTCCCCCCACACCCTACCCTGCACTCCATAACATTCCCCCTCTCCCCCACCACACATACCCTTCCCTTCCACCTCCTCCTGCATGCTAACACACCCTTCCTACCTCTCACTAACCCACACATCACCTCCAGACACACTCCTCTACACCCACACCCACAAACACTCTATTCCAACACACATCCTCAACCTATAAAATACATGGAAAACGAGGCATCCGGCAACCCGTTCCCTCCTTCCCCCTACTCCCTACCTCCCCTCTCCCCCACGATCCTTACTCTCGAAAAAAAAGAGGTAAAGATAAACATTCCACAGCGGCCATTGATGGGGCAGTGAATGGCTTGTAATCGACCGCGAAAGGGTATGGAGCGCCCCGTAATAGGCGGACACTGTGGCGAACATTTAATATTTTACGTGTTTACTGGAGCTCTGCCGATGTGCTTGCCTTCCTCTCCCTCCCTTCTCTTCTCTTCTCCCCTTTCCTCTAACCTTTCACTTCATATTTCTCTCCCTCCTTCCCTGCCTACCTTTCTCTTCCTCCGTCCCGTAAGAAGAGAACATGACTCGGGGAAAATTCATGGGTCGTGAGTACGGAATGGTGAAGGATTTCGGTGAGAGTGTAGAGGCGGTGTGATCATGGGAAAGAATGCATGTTGGGTTGAGGTGGTGGTGGTGGTGGTGGTGGTGGTGGTGACAATGATACAAACCGAACGAGACACTAAATATCACCACACATAAAAAAATATATAAAAACAACAACAACCTCCCGAAACTGACCTCTCTTTCGGCCACCTTTTTGGATTCTTTTTAGGAGCAGCGAGTAGCGGGCTTTTTTTTTATTATTGTTTCCTTTTTTTGTGTGTGTGCCCTTGAGCTGTCTCCTTTGATGTGAAAAAAAAAAAAAGATTACATTACTTATCACAATTACATTATTTATTTACGTGCCGGCAATGTTTCAACACGATACTATTAGAACTCAAAATATCCACGATTCATATCTAAAGTAAAAAAAAAAAAGCGAGATGAAAAAATCGTGTTAAGTTAAAATTAACCACAACGAGCTTATATTTATTTTATGCTTCAACGCGTGGCAGAAAAAAAAAAAAAATCCACATGAGGAAGAAAATTTCGGAGCTGCTAAAACATTTCTAAAAGGTAAAAGGTGGGTATAATGTGTAGGTTAATATAAGTCAATCAAAACATTTCCTATAAGTACAGGTATAAGGGATAGGTAGGCATAAGGTCTGAGTAGGTATAAGTTGGTAGAGCATGGAGGTGTGCAAATTTTTTTTTTTTACAGAAGAGACAGTTCAAGGGCGTAAAAAAAAAAAATAATAATGAAAAAAAAGCCCGCTACTTATACGGTATGTGTTTGGCAGGTATGTGTTAAGGAGGATGAGTTATGACACTGAAGGACTATATAGTACACCAGGGAGGGCTTTCTTTCTTACAACACTAACCCATTTTGTGCTGACTGTTGAGGTTTTCTGTCTATTTGCTAACTGTATTTCCCATTAACCCAGCCGCTATCTCTGTCTATTTGCTAACTGTATTGCCCATTAACCCAGTCGCAATCTCTATCTATTTGCTAACTGTACTGCCCATTAACCCAGTCGCTATTTCTATCTATTTGCTAACTGTATTGCCCATTAACCCAGTCGCTATTTCTATCTATTTGCTAACTGTATTGCCCATTAACCCAGTCGCTATTTCTATCTATTTGCTAACTGTATTTCCCATTAACCCAGTCGCTATATCTATCTATTTGCTAACTGTATTGTCCATTAACCCAGTCGCTGTCTCTATCTAGGGTATAGGTAGGTATAAGGTGAGAATAAAGAATAGGTATAAATTATAAGACCGCTTTTCCAACAGTGCACAAAAAAAGGAGGCTTGTCGTGCTGAATTTATGAAGTTTCTCGTGCATGACTTTCCCTGAGGAGGATTACACAAAAAGACCTTCCTTGCTGCGTTCCCCATTCCCGCAGGACACGAGGGGGACAGCTAACAACACCTGTGATCATAGACTGCAGCGGACAGGTGAGGGTGAGGGCAGGTAAGGGAGCAGGACACCAAGACACGCCAACTCGTCATTACACTTATAACCATCACGATCACCACCACCAAGAAGACCATCACAACCATCACCACTATTATGATCATGACCAGTAAGGCTTGACCACCACCACCACCACCACCACCATCACCACTATTATGATCATGACCAGCAAGGCTTGACCACCACCACCACCACCACCACTCTGTTATGCATTGCTCACCGAACTATATACTCCATCAAATGTCTTTTTCACCACTGAAACTGTAATCCACGATCTTATTTTTCATTACGCATAACACTAGGAATAAATATTTAGCTCATTATGATCACGTAACTCAAAGAACATCTAGGGTTGAACACAAAACAACTTCTTAAGAATTATCAGAAAATGCTGCTTATTTCACCCCAAAAGTTAACAGGAGAGGTCAAATTCGGATGGAGAGGTCAAATTCGGATGGAGAGAGGTCAAATTCGGATGGAGAGAGGTCAAATTCGGATAGAGAGAGGTCAAATTCGGATGGAGAGGTCAAATTCGGATGGGAAGATCAAATTCGGATGGAGAGGTCAGATTCGGATGGAGAGAGGCCAAATTCGGATGTGAGAGGCCAAATTCGGATGGAGAGAGGTCAAATTCGGATGTAGAGAGGTCAAATTCGGATGGAGAGAGGCCAAATTCGGATGGAGAGAGGCCAAATTCGGATGGAGAGAGGCCAAATTCGGATGTGAGAGGCCAAATTCGGATGGAGGGAGGTCAAATTCGGATGGAGAGGTCAGATACAGATGGAGGGAGATCAAATTCGGATGGAGGGGCCAAATTCGGATGAAGATCAGGTCAAATTGGGATGAAGAGGTCAAATTCGATGGAGAGGTCAAATTCGGATGAAGAGAGGTCAAATTCGGATAGGGAGGTCAAATTCGGATGGAGAGGTCAAATTCGGATGGAGAGAGGTCAAATTCGGATGGAGAGAGGTCAAATTCGGATGGAGAGGGGTCAAATTCGGATGGAGAGAGGTCAAATTCGGATGGAGAGAGGTCAAATTCGGATGGAGAGGGGTCAAATTCGGATGGAGAGAGGTCAAATTCGGATGGAGAGAGGTCAAATTCGGATGGAGAGGTCAAATTTAATGTAAGTGCACCGGGATCGACAGTGTCCTTTACAACACGAGGCGAGCACTACACACAGCGGAGCAACCCGAGTGTCTTAATGCATGGTAAGAATCTACTCTGAGCAATGTATAAACGACTCCTTCTTATGGCCTTGCTTTATGTGACGAATGAGGCGGATGGGAGGGGAGAGAGCATGAGGATATGCGATGTAATAAGAGTGTGACTTTTCTATAAGGTATACGTATTTGGCAGGTAAGTGTATTAAGGGGGTTAAGTTCTGGCAGTAAAGGATTGAATAATAGACCACGTTCAGAAGTGCTGCGGCGGCCGTGAACGGAACGGAATGGAACGGATGATCACGCTCAGGAGTGCTGCGGCGGCCGTGAACGGAACGGAACGGAACGGATGATCACGCTCAGGAGTGCTGCGGCGGCCGTGAACGGAACGGAACGGAACGGATGACCACGTTCAGGAGTGCTGCGGCGGCCGTGAACGGAACGGAACGGAACGGATGATCACGCTCAGGAGTGCTGCGGCGGCCGTGAACGGAACGGAATGGAACGGATGACCACGTTCAGGAGTGCTGCGGCGGCCGTGAACGGAACGGAATGGAACGGATGACCACGTTCAGGAGTGCTGCGGCGGCCGTGAACGGAACGGAACGGAACGGAACGGATGACCACGTTCAGGAGTGCTGCGGCGGCCGTGAACGGAACGGAACGGAACGGAAC
>NC_066518.1:7499109-7514109 GCF_024679095.1 Eriocheir sinensis
AAAAAAGAAATATTGACGTTAAAAATATCAATAGTTTCCTTGTTATCTATGAGCCGGATATCTTTTCCATCTCATTGGGAAACGCTAAACTTAACTCTCAGGAACACAAGTGGAGTCTGTTTCTGATGCTGTTTGGGAAGCTGTCGAGAGTGAGAAGCGAAGAGGAGGAGGAGGAAGAGGAGGAGGAGGAGGGAGGAAGGTATAGGGAAGTAGGTAAGGTGAGAGCCGCGCGGACACGTATTATGTATCAATAGCCTCTTGTGTCCAGCCGAAGAATGTGGGGCTTTAGTCTTTAAGCGACAAGGGACCCCATTGAATGCACCACCACCATCATCACCACCACTACCACTACCACCACTACCACCACCGTTGCCAACACCATACCATCCGTTATTTATTCTTCGATCTCGTCCTGATCTTCATGAGCTTGAGGAATCTCTTGCATGGATCTTCTGTGACTCGCCCTCAATTCTCTTTTTCTTCAGGTGCAAATGAAGCGTATGGTTGAACCTGGTGACGAAATCAAGAGTGGAGGGTTAGGAAGAGAAGGGAATGGAGGGAGGGAGGGAGGGATGCATGGAGGGAAGAAGGATGGGTGCCAAACTACGTTCTCACCGTCCGTCAGGCCATCAGGCAAAACCCCGACCCTCCCCCGCCTTTCTTCCTCTCCTCCTCCTCCTCCTCCTCCTCCTCCTCCTTCTCCTCCTCCTCCTCCTGCTCCTCCTCCTTCTTCTCCTACTACTTCGCGTTTACCCGGATCACTAATTTCTTGAAGGTAATCCTCCTGAAATCTCCTCATCGGCGCAAGGAAAATACGGTTGACGAGGAAGATTGCCGAAGGACCCGCACATCAGCTCTTGATCTCCGACCCAGAAGGAAGAAAGAAGGGAGGAGGAGGAGGAGGAGGAGGAGGAAGAGGAGGAGGGGATGGGGAGGTAGGGGAAAGGCGTGGCGGCAAGTGGAAGGCCAAGGTAATAATTTTGACGGGTCGGTCATTCGCGTCAGGTACACACTCACTCCAGTTTCACCTTTATTAACGGATTTCCCACCGTCCGTCTATGGTCCGTCCGTCCGTGGTCCGTCCTCCTCCTCTTTTAATGTCCCTGGATTCCTTGAGGGTTTTGTCGATGGGCCGAGTGACAAAGGCGATGGTATGTCTCTGAGACCACGCCGAAGTTAAGCGTCTGAAGCCCCATTAGTTCAGTGGCGCAAGACTTCTCACCCGCTCACCCATTTCAACGGGACAAGATTTGGCTGCCCGGGCTACTGTGGACCCTCGACTTGGCTCACTTGCTTCTGTGGACTCTCGACTTGGCTTTCTTGCTCTCTTCTCCTTCGTCTGCTAGTGGTGTTGGTGATGGTTGCTGTGGTGGTGTTGGTAGTGGGTGTAGTTGTATTATTAGTGGTGTTGGTACTGGTGTGTTGTGGTGTCATGGGTAGTAATTGGTTGCATGGTTGTGTCCTATAATGAGGATGATAATGATGATGACCTAAGAGAGGCGTACCTTTCCACCATATATTATAAACTTCTCTGAAAAAAAAATATTGACGTTGAAAATGCTAACTATACTTTCCTTGATATCTAAGAGCCGGATATCTGGTAATAGTAGTAGTGGTAGTAGTCGTAGTTGTAGAAGAAAGTAATTTGGAAGTGGTCGTAATCGTAGCAGTGGTGGTATCTTTTGTTGCCGATGGGATAGAGGGTAACAAGGTCAAACAAAAACAAATACCACGTCATCATTCCCATCGAGAACAGAAAGAGAGAAAAGAAACAAAGGAAAGGAATTCAACCTGAGCCTCGTCTCCCAAACCCTCCCGCCGCCGCCGCCGCAGACCGTCACCTCACCTCCTCCCCTCCCAGGCCGGTCCCAGTTTGTACCTAATCCACAAGTTTACAAATAACGCAACAGTCGCCCGCCAACACAACTCAACACAGGTAGTCGCGGCGTCACTGTACGGGCGGCGAGTGGGCAGAAAAGTGCTACATTCCGAGTCCATTAAGGGTCAGAATCCCACGTTGATGTTGTTATGTGCTGACTTTTCCCTGGCTTTTTCCCACTCGCGCGAGGGTGAGTGACGTGTTCCCGAAGTCGCGTTAATGCACCTCCATGGTCCCACGTATAAGGGTCCGCCGAGTGGTCTTTAATTCCATGTTACCGTGTGTCCCAGCAAACACTTCAGCGTATACACAAAGCTAAGGAACAAGTAATACTGTTGCCTTCAGCCTCTTGAGATAACGGGATCATGGGGAGGTGAGACTAGTGTGTTTTTTGGGACGTCTACAAATGTCGGGTTGTAGTACTATCATGACCGTGAGGAGTATGTTCCGTTTATACATTTTACTATTATCTAATTTTATCATTATTATTATTATTAAACAGTGCATAAAAGGTAGAACTGGAAGCGTACAAATAATACTAGTTACAAAGTCTGCAGCCACGACAAACCTAGGATGCAAGGAATAAAGAACAAAGGGAATAAAGAAGAATATATACAATGAGAATAAATATGGTCTAGCAAACGAAGAGAATCAGAGAAGAAAATTTAATCAGTGTTGGAAATTAAGGAGACAGCCAGTTAGCATTTTTGACCAAGAAAACTTTTGGAATATACCTGTTGCTCTAATTCGTGACCTCTATGTTTATATAGTACAGATTATAATGATTTAACAACAGAATTCCAGTTTACTTTTATTTTCCAGAATATTTCGAGTCCATAACATCTTTAACATGAACATCACATCACGGCAAGACGTAGAATATGGCGGTTCCCGTTAGTGTTCCAATTTGCTGTAATCGCTAATTTTCTGATGTGAAGGAGGTTGAGATGGATGTAGATGGATGGGGGCAGACAGGGGAAGGATGGATCACGGGGCAGGTAGCGGCGACAAGGGGTGGCGGGCGGGCAGGTATTTTCCCACACTTGTCAACGCCTGGGAGACGCGGAGAGTGTGAGGTGAGGTGAGGGAGGCAAGGCAAGGTGAAGAAGGTGAGGTGTAGAGGGCAAGGTAAGGGGGAGAGTGTGAAATGAGGGAGGGGAGGCGAGGGAGGAAAAGCTAGGTAAGGAAGGAGAGGTGTAGAGTGTGAGGTGAGGAGGGCAAGGTAAGGGGAGAGTGTGAACGGGGAGGTGAGGAGATGGAGGTGAAGCAGAGAGTGTGAGGTGAGGGAGGTAAGGCGAGGTGGAGAAGGTAAGGAGGGTGTGAGATGAAGAAGGTAAGGCGGCGAGGTGATGCAGAGAGTGTAAGGTGAGGGAGGTTAGGAAAGGTGAGGTGAGGAAGATAAGGCGAGGTGGAGAAGGTAAGGAGGAGAGTGTGAGATGAAGAAGGTAAGGCGGCGAGGTGATGCAGAGAGTGTAAGGTGAGGGAGGTTAGGAAAGGTGAGGTGAGGAAGGTAAGGCGTAGTGAGGTGAGGGAGGCAAGGACACATACACGAGCCAGAAACATAAACAAGTACTCGTAAATACACACATGAATACAGAATACATACTCAGGACAACAGTCACGGTGTGTGAGGAATCGCACGGCAATGCAACAAGACAGGACACTTATAAAAAGCACATGTGGCCTTACACACACACACACAAAAAAAAAGACAGACACACAGGCCGGTTACGCAGGCATCCACACAACAGATCCACCGATGACGCACACACACACACTCTCTCTCTCTCTCTCTCTCTCTCTCTCTCTCTCTCTCTCTCTCTCTCTCAACCGGTTCGAAAGGTAAAGCTATAAAAAATATACACCTGATCATTACGAAACAATCACACAGGTGTATTCAAAGCTGCAAGTTACGGAATATAAACGAAAAAGTCATGACAGGATAGTAAAAATGAGAAACCTTGGAACAGTACGCGAGAAATGATGACGTGATGATGATGATGATGATGATTTTTTTACAGCAAAGGAAGCAACTCAAGGACAAACATAAATAATTAAATAAAAAAGCCCTCTAATCACTGCTCTAATAAAGAAAGTAGAAAACAGAAAGAAAAAAAAGTGAAAAATGAGTGATGATATATAATGATGCTGGTAATGATGATGAGGCTGCTGATCCATGACTGCGGGAAACTTAAGACGTAAAAATAGTGCCAGTAAATTTTCAAGTGGACGAGTTAATAAAGCGTGACTCTGCGTCTTCTGCAAGCTTCGTCTTTTTTTGTGAAGCAGCGGCGGCCAGTCGAGTCCTCAGTCAGTCCTCGCCGCGGTGGGCTGAGAGAGAGAGAGTGAGCCTATTATAATTTTTTCGAGCCCTTTAAAGTGGCTGGCCGGCCGACTGTCTGGCTGCTCAGTGCTTAGTCAGCCTTAAATTGAAGCAGGCCGCGTGAATCCCCTTATTGATATCATGCAATTTTTCACGGCCGAGGAACAACAGTAGGCTTAGAGGTGGACGGAGCGTTGCCACCACGATAGTTCCCCATTATACACGATTTGGGGCCTTATCCTTGCTTGGTTTCGACATGGGGCAAGTTATGATCCATATCTGCATGTCTAGTGAACAGGTGTGTCTGCTGGAGGGGCGTCAGGTGAGCCGTGTTCGTGAGGGGCATAGGTGATGAGCGTGGACTGCCAGGTGGCATCGTGGCGGCGCTCAGCGGGAGGCCAGACCGGCGGCGTGACGCAAGGGGAGCCGCTGGGCCTAACTTCATTTCACGTACTTTTAACTATCAATCAGAGGATGAACACGGCGGCGTGGTCACCCCCCGGCCACTGTTCTGTTTTCCCACCTGGACCAAAGGGCTGAGGAGACATTCAACGGGAGCCTGAGAGAAGGTGCCTAGAATGTCTGGGATAGTGTGATTCTCTCTCTCTCTCTCTCTCTCTCTCTCTGTCTGTCTGTCTGTCTGTCTGTCTCTCTCACACACACACTCGTAAGACACAGATGCTGCAGCCAGAAGGACCAGTACCAGTTTTTGGCTCTCTGATATAAATAAATTGGCGGCATCTACGGCGAATCAAAGCCTCCGAGGAGCATGTCAACGAGTACTAAGACTAACAGGTGGAAAATTATAAGGAAAACGTGTCAAGCAATATTTTCTAAACGTCCTTCAGAAGCGACACAAAAACACGTCGGCGGGGAGTTAGAAAGTTGGCCCTGTGTCTGTCTGTTCCTGCTGCTGCTGCTGT
The DNA here is from genome assembly GCF_024679095.1 of Eriocheir sinensis. NCBI lineage: Eukaryota > Metazoa > Arthropoda > Malacostraca > Decapoda > Varunidae > Eriocheir > Eriocheir sinensis. The sequence continues at coordinate 7,504,235 of NC_066518.1, forward strand.
TGATGATGATGATGGTGCCCGTGCCTCGCCTCGCCCACACGACACATTCACCATAAGTCTCGCCGCCTTAAACACAACCTGCTCTGAGTTAGTGAACTTCTACCTGCCGCGCCTGACAGACCTTAGGAGGCTCTGGGGGACGGGGGAGGAGGACGACGACGGTAGGGAGAAGATAGAGGGAGGTGGCGGCGGAGGGGCAGGGGACCGAGGGGAGGGTGGACCCGGATAAACTTTGAAGTTCGCCCAGAAACTAGTTTTTAGATCCCTTTGAGGTAATCCTCCACTCCTTTGCACGTGCGAGGCAGCAACCCCCGCAACACCACTGGAGCGAGAACGGACGAGTAAAAAGGGCAGGGATGGAGGAGGAGGAAATATGGAGGAGGAAGCCAAAGGTATCCAGACAGAGAAAGAGAGAAAGAGGGAACTCCACAATGCAATGGGACACGGGTATGCGATGGTAATTAATGAATACATCAGGTGTTGGGAGCTGGGGTCGAGGTGGGGCCCAGACGGAGGAAAAAGAGCGGGGCCTCCACCCTCTCTGACGGACAGGTAGGGTTTAATCTGGCCTTTTATTATTCATAATTTGGCGCTTATGGTGATGTATAGGAGTAGCGACAGTCCTAAGCCTCTTACTTAGCATACCAATGAGGCGGTCTGGAGGGCGACTCGGCATTGCATGGGGGAAGGAGGACGAGGACGAGGACGAGAAAGAGGATGAAAACGAGAACGAGGATACGGAGGAGGCAGAGGAAGAGGAGAAGGAGGAGGAGGAGGAAGAGGACGAGAACGAAAAAGAGAACGATGAATAGGATAAGGACGCGGAAAAAGACGAGAACGAGAACGAGTACGGCGATACGAACCATGCAGGAATGAGAACAAGAACGACCCAGGAGAGAAGTAGAAGGTGAACATGACAACGAAGATGATGAAGGTGACGAGGCTGAACAGAAGCAGGAAGACAAAGCAGAAGACGATGAATGTGGGTGGAGAAGAGGACAAGAAGAAGCCAGACGAGGAAGACGCTGACGAGGACAAACACGTAAGTAAGAAGAGACACGGTAAGAAAGAGATAAAACGGAGGGAGAAAAAAAATACAAAAAACTGGTCGAGGAGAAAGACGAAAAAATGATAACAAGACGAGGGAGGGAATGGGATAAGTAGCAAAGGAGAAGTAATAATGAGAAAAGTGATGGAAAGGAGACATTGAAGAGAGATAAACAAAACGATCGAAGAATAAACGTTTGCTTAGGATATTTCGGCCACCTCTTCGGATTTTTTACAGGAGCAGCGAGTAGCGAGCTTTTTTTTTTTTTATTGTTGTTTCCTTTTTTTGTGCCCTTGTGCTGTCTCCTTTGCTGTAAAAAAAAAAAAAAAAACAGAATGAGAGCCGAGAGAGCAAAAACTGATCAACTTGGAGGCGTCGAAAAAAAAAAAAAAAAAAAGATAAGTATAGGGTGAAGAGAAACTATAAACGAAAATACAAAATAAAAACACAGAACAGTCTCTCATCGATCCACAAAAAATGTTTCAACTCTTCCTCAAAACATGAAAACACACCCACTCAAAAAAAAAAAAAGAAAAAAAAAATGTAGTGTATATATTTTTGCAGGTCAATCATGAGGTCTTTCCTTGTTGTGTGTGTGTGTGTGTGTGTGTGTGTGTGTGTGTGTGTGTGTGTGTGTGTGTGTGTGTGTGTGTGTGTTTACATCCGGTTGCTTCCACCGCCTCCGGAACTATTTTGTTGACGCTTATGACTCCACTATGACAGGAGCCTCCCTTCCCTCCCCTCCCTTCCCTTTCCTCCCCTCCCTTCCCTCTCCTCCCCTCCCTTCCCTTCCCTCCCCTCACTTCCCCTTACTCTCCCCTCACTTCCCTTCCCTCCCGTCCCTTCCCTTCCTTCCCCTCCCCTCCCTTCCCTCCCCTCTCTTCCCTTTACTCTCCCTTCCCTTCCCCTACCTTCCCTCCTCTGCCTTGTCCTTTCTTCTCTTCTCCCTACTCTCTCTTCCCATTACTTCTCTTTCCCTTCCGTTTCTTCATCTCTATTACCTCTCCCTCTTCGCTTTTCCATTCCCTCCCCTCCCATCTCTTTTTCCCTTCCTCCCCATCCTGCCTTCCTCTCCTTCCCCATATTTTTCCTCACTTACCCCTCATAATCCCCTCCGCTGCCCATGTATCCTCTCTCTCTCTCTCTCTCTCTCTCTCTCTCTCTCTCTCTCTCTCTCTCTCTCTCTCTCGTAAGGGTAAAGGTAGAGAGAAGGGAGAGAAAGGTGAGGATAAATGTATAGGGAAGGGAGGGAAATATAAGGGCAAAAGGGAGGAGAGGAGAATGGAAGAGAAGGAACACATCTTGAGGTTAGATAAAATTAAAGGGTGCAAATGTTTCCCACAGGCCCTTTACATAAACCTCTTGTTCAGTAGTTTGTATTTCTTATTATTTATTTCATGTTTTTTTCTGTTTTTTTTATATATTTATTCATCCATTTATTAGTTTGTTAGGAATTTCCTCAACACCTTCCTTTTTTTCTTTACGCTTTCATTCATTTTCTCTGTTTCGTGTTTTCTTATCTGTATGTTAATCATGCACGCACACACACACACACACACACACACACACACACACACACACACACACACACACACACACACACACACACACAACATGAAGGTGGATAATACAAGTGTAGGGTTGTTTTGTGTACGGGTTTTCCTTCTCCTCCTCTTCCTCTTCCTCTTCCTCCTCTTCCTCCTCCTCCTCCTCCACCTCCTCCTCCTCCTCCTCCTTCTGAGCTGACCCAACACGCACACACGCACACACAAAGTCACAAGCAAATTCTTAACATTTCTTCCGGTTTTACAAATAATTACGAAAACTTCCAGACAGCCTTTGATGATGATGATGACGATGATGATGGTGATGATAATGATGATATTTATGTTGTACCAAGATGTCTTTCAGCGCGATATTTTTTTTTCTTTTTCTATTAATCTTAGTTGGGATTCAATAGACACAGCAAAAAGATGAAAAAATAATAAACAAAAAAACGAAAAAAAAAAAAATCTCTCGGCCAACAAATAGTTATGCACAAGTGTTTGGCAGACGTGTGTGTGTGTGTGTGTGTGTGTGTGTGTGTTACCAACCATCTCTCTCTCTCTCTCTCTCTCTCTCTCTCTCTCTCTCTCTCTCTCTCTCTCTCTCTCTCTCTCTCTCTCTCTCTCTCTCTCTCTCTCTCTCTCTCTCTCTCTCTCTCTCTCTCTCTCTCTCTCTCTCTCTCTCTCTCTCTCTCTCTCTCTCTCTCTCCCCCCCCCCCCCTCCCACGCGGCACTATGGGTGGGCCGGTGCCTAGGGCAGTGCCAAGAGACTCAGGATGTGGTGGGCCTGTGGCTGGCCCTCAACGGTCTTCAGGCCAAGTGACCCGCGCACACACACACCCCGGCGCCCTCCCTCACCCCCTGCACCCTCTCAACGCCCTCGCACCCCTTTCACCCTTCTGCTGCCCCTCCTCCATCCTCCCCTCTTCTCGGCTGTGTTGTGACTCCATTCTGGTTTCTCTCCTTCAACCTGTTAGCCTCTTCTCCACAGGCCTCTCACTTTCACTCTCACCCTTTTCATTTTCTCCCTTTCTCTCCCTCTCTCTCTCTTTCACACCCTTGTTGATGCCCCCTCTGGCCCCTCTTCATCCTGTTCCTCAGTTTCGTCACCTTGTATTTCTCCTAACATATGCACCCTTTAATAACATCAATAATTAATAATATCTTCATTCTCTCCCTTCCCTCACTGTGTCCTTACGTTCCTCCCTTTCTCAACGCTAACATTTCTCTCCCTTTTCTTTACTCTTGGTCTTGCCTTTCTTTTTCTTCTCTCTATTCTTGCTTCTAAATCGTATTCTGCTTCATATTTTTCACTCTTTTGTGTTCCTACTGTTCTCCTCTCATTCTTCGGAAGCTGCATGCCTCTCCACGCCGCTTCCTCATTCCCTTCTTATCTCCTCCTTCAACTCCCTTCTCCTCCTCCGTCGCCAGCCACTTCGCCGCTTCCTTGTTCCTTGTACTCATCACACCCTTCCACCCTTTGTCCTCAGCCTCACTGCACCTTCTGGCATCTTTCCCCTTATCTCCTTGTAGCTCCTTAGTCATCAACCCTTTGCCCTCGTTTCACTTGCCCTTCACTTTCCCTCTCTTCCTACACCTCCTCCTCTCCTTGCTCTCTGTTCTTTCCTTCCGCTCTCTTCCCTCTCTGCTGTTTCTCCTTCTCCCTCGTCGATCTCGGCCTTTACTTTTGCTCTCTTATACTTTGCCTTTCTCATCTCTTCCTCCTCCTGTTGCTCCTCCCCTCGCTCTCTTTCCTCTCCTTTTGTTCCTATCCTGTTCTCGTCTCACTCTCTTCCCTCTCTGCTGTTACTCCAAGCTTCCATAAGACCTTACTCCTTATCCTTCGTCGAACTCGTCCTTCACTTTTGCTCCCTTTCTCATCTCTTCCTCCTCCTGTTGCTTAGTCCCTCGCTCTCTTTCCTCTCCTTTTTGTACCTATCCTGTTCTCGTCTCACTCTCTTACCTCGCTGCTGTCCCTCCAAGCTTCCACACGACCCGCGTTCCCTTAATGTGGTAAATGTTTATCCTTGACTTCCTCCATTTCTCGCGGGGGGTTCGTTACTCGACTTTCTTCAAGGAGTTCAAGCACGCGTCTTCCCTCCCTTCCACTCCACAGCCCCCCTCCCTACACACACCTCCCTCCCTCTCCTACCGTCTTCCCTCTCGTCGTCCCTCCCTCTCCATTCACTCCTCCGCGTGGCTCCCGAGAGCTATAGTTTTAAAGCGGGGCACTAAAAGTTTTACAAGAGCGTCTTCATTATTTCCCCAATGTGTGCTTGAGAAAAGAAAACGGAAGAGGAGGGGTGAGGGGGGGTGAGGGGTAACAACAACAAAAAATGGACAAGCCCAATTTTGACGTTTTTCCTTGCGGTGTTTGCTGCTGCTGTGAGGGAGGAGGAGGAGGAAGAGGAGGAGGGGAAGTATGGTGTAGTAATAAAGAAATAAACACATCTGTAGGTCGTCCTCACTTCACTGCCAAACCATCAGGGCCTTCTTCCTCCTCCTCCTCCTCCTCCTATTCACAGAGCAGGCTGGTGGGTGGATGGGTGGGTGAGTGGGCGTGAGGTCATAGGAGAGGAAGGGGAGGTGGAGGAGAAGGGTGGAGAGGAGGCGTGCGTGGGATCGTATACGGGCGTGAGAAGGAAGTTTATGTTTAGTGGGTGGCGTGTGTGGGAGGCCTAGGGGGCGTGGAGAAGTGGGTGGCGTGTGGAGGCGTTCCTGGAAGGTGTAATGAGGCGTGGAGGTGGTGATAAGATACTGGCGTGTGTAGTTTGGGTGTGGGCGTGGGCGTTACGCGTGGTAGAGGAAGGGTTAGTAGGGTGTATGTGTGTGTGTGTGTGTGTGTGTGTGTGTGTGTGTGTGTGTGTGTGTGTGTGTGTGTGTGTGTGTGTGTGTGTGTGTGTGTGTGTGTGTGTGTGAATTTCGATGCACTTGGTCCGGTAATTTGTTGTTTCCTCCGTGTGTGTGTGTGTGTGTGTGTGTGTGTGTGTGTGTGTGTGTGTGTGTGTGTGTTAAGTGGAAAAAAAAAGATTCACGTATTTTAACAAGCTTTTTCAGACAGCTACTTTAATACTTCAATCACAATTACATTCATTTCCTCTTCTATACATTATGAGCAAAAAAAAAAGCAAATAAATAAGTAAAATAAATCTTTCAAATTCCACAATATAAACTTTTACCATTTTTTATCTTATTCCTCCTCCATTACCTCCCTTCGCCACTCCCTCCTTTCACCTTTTTAAACATATCCTCTACACGTACTAAACTATATGAAAGAGGAACGTGATCGCGTATAATAACTGACATGAACGTGGTCTGTCTACGTTCATATCCGCGTTCGTGTGTGTGTGTGTGTGTGTGTGTGTGTGTGTGTGTGTGTGTGTGTGTGTGTTTTGTGAGTAGGTGACGAAAAAAAGGGGACGGTTATGGGTGGGTTGGTGCTAGATAGGTGGGAAGGGAGGGTGGAGGGGGTGGATGCGTGGGAGGTTGTGGGGTTGGGGGATGGATATGTGGAAAGTGTTAGGGATTGTTGTGGGTGGATGGGTGGGTTGGGGTGGTGTGGAAGGTGGTAGGAGTGGTGGAAGGGAGTGTGTGGGTAGTGAATGGGTAGCAGGGGGGGTAGTGGTAGGGGTGGGGACTGGTTAGATGCGAGATGGTGGAGGTTGTAGGGGTGGAAGGCAGTGGATGGGAGGTGGGTGGTTGTGGATGGTGGTTATGTTAAAAGTGGAGGGTATATTAGGGGTGGAAGGAAGTGGAAGGGGGGAGAGGAATGGGAGGTAGGTGGTTTTGGATGGTGGTTATGTTAAAGGTGGAGAGTATTTTAGGGGTGGAAGGAAGTGGAAGGGGGGAGAGGAATGGGGGGTAGGTGGTTGTGGATGATGGTTATGTTAAAAGTGGAGGGTATATTAGGGGTGGAAGGAAGTGGAAGGGGGGAGAGGAGTGGGGGGGTGGGGTGGGGGGGTTACATACAGCATCGCGTGGCCCGTATGTGAACCAGAGAGAGTTAACTGTCCTGATTACTGGTTGTGTGTCGCTCCCATTCATCTCTCTCTCTCTCTCTCTCTCTCTCTCTCTCTCTCTCTCTCTCTCTCTCTCTCTCTCTCTCTCTCTCTCTCTCTCTCATCTGTGTTTGTTCGCGTCTGTTCATTTTTTTTTGTGAACAGCATTTCATTTCCTCATCTTTTTTTTTGCTTTTTGTTGTTATTATTATTGTTTTAAGTTTTCTTTTTCCAGCCTTTTTATCTTCATCAATTCCTTCGTGTTTTTCTATTTCTTCTTTATCATCGTTCTTCTTCATTCTTCTTCTTCTTCTTCTTCTTTTTCTGCATCTTCTTATTACTATGTTTTCTTTTTCTCATCAAATCACTCTGTCTTTTTTCCTTCCTTCATTTTCTTTCTTCTTTTAATTTTCTTTTCCTTTATCTTCTTCTTTTCTTCTTCTTCGTCTTCCTTCACCATCTTCTTATTCTCCGTCCCTCCCCACCAATGGCTTCTCCTTTCCTTCCTTTCTCATTTTCTCGTTATCTACTGACCATTTTTCTCTCACATAATTTCCTCCTCCCTATTATCTTTTCATTGGCCTGTCACTTCGTCTCTCACACTTCTACACATCCCTCTTCCCCCTCACCACTGTCTCAAACCACAACCTCTCTCTCTCTCTCTCTCTCTCTCTCTCTCTCTCTCTCTCTCTCTCTCTCTCTCTCTCTCTCTCTCTCTCTCTCTCTCTCTCTCTCTCTCTCATCTCATCCTTATTTTTCTCTCCCTTCCTGCTCCTTCCTTCTTTTTCTCTTCTTTCCTCTTTCCCTTTTTTACTTATCATCTCTACCTCTTCTCTCTTCGTTCTTTGCCTTTCTTCCTTGACCTTCCTCCTATTCTTCCTTGATTTTTTTTTTACATTATTCGTTAGTTGAAATTTATTGCTCTCTCTCTCTCTCTCTCTCTCTCTCTCTCTCTCTCTCTCTCTCTCTCTCTCTCTCTCTCTCTCTCTCTCTCTCTCTCTCTCCATCCATCCTTATTATTCCTCTTAAACGGAGCACAAAGGCCTATAACATTTTTCTCCTTAAACTGAATTTACTCCTTCCTGTCCATTTTACTCCCATCTTCTTTTCAGGGACGACCAAAAATTTGCTCGGGGGGGGGACATAAAAATCCTGCCACTACATAACTTCAACAACAACGGCACATATTTTTACGAGGTAGCGAGGAATGGAGGTGTGTAAATCTCATTGAGTGAATAGATATATGGATGAATGGGAGGGTCGCGGATGAATGAATGAGGCTGAGGGTGAGGGTGGAGGGTTAGGTTGGGTGGGAATGAATGAATGCGGGCGTGGGTGGGTGGGTGGGTGGTTGGGTGGTTTGACTCAATGGGATGGGCGCCACAATCCAGCCTGTCACCCAGTCCGTCCGCCCGCCCGCCCACTCGAGGTCACTCACTCTCCGGTGGGTGGGTGGGGCGTGGGAACGTGTGTGTGTGTGTGTTATACTGTTCATGTTCGAAAATCACCACCACGACCACCACCACCACCACCACCACAACAACAACAACAACAACAACAACAATGCTTCCCCCCTGAGAGTGGATGCCACGCGTCTCTTCCTTCCCCCAAGAGACCTTAGAAAAGCATGAGGAAGAGGAGGAGGAGGAGGAGGAGGAGGGAGAGAAGGCCACGCGAGGGAGTGAAGAGACAGGTGAACAAACAGGAGGGAGATATTTAATGTTTTGATATGCGTGTGCTTGTGATAGATAGACAGATAAGAGATGGATAGATAAATAGACATAGTTCAGGAGGATAGACAACACAAAGCCGATCAGCCTAATATAATGAAACACAAGGAAAAATAATCAACAAATAATACACGGAGTAGAAATTAAACGTTCAAGTCTCTATACGGAGCAGGGAAAGTTTCTCAGCGCAGGATCCACACTTGTCATTCTCCTTTGACCACATTAAAACACGAAGAAAAGGAAAAGAAGGATGAGGCTAAGGAGAGGTAACAAGGATGAGGATAAGTAATAGAAATAATGCAAGAAAGAAGTAAGAGGGATATGAAGGGGTTAACCGTGACAGTGGATTAAAAAGAAGAGCAAAGCGGAGAATAATAAAAAAAAACTACTCGAAAGAAACAAAATAAGACAGAAAAGTTGTAACAGATTAGAGGAATGGGAAGAGAGAAACAAATGAAAATGACAGTAAGGGGACGAAAGGAGAGGAGGAGGAGGAGAGGAAGTAGGATGGGAGGATAGAAATTAAATGAGGAGGCTGAAGGAAAGACGAGTAGGGATGACAGAAGGAGGAGGAGGAGGAGGAGGAGGAGGAGAGGAAAAGGGACCCGTCAGCAGTAACCACGTGGCAGTGACGGTTACGTAGCTACTTCCTCCCTGCTGCCACCTGCTGCTACTACTACTACTACTACTACTACTACTACCACCACCACCACCACCTGTTCTGTCATTACTGCTACTACCAACACAACCTCCACTTCTACTACTACTACTACTACTACTACTACTACTACTACTATTTTTACCACCTGTTCTGTCATCACTGCTACTACCAACACAACCTCCACTTCTACTACTACTACTACTACTACAACTACTACTATTTCTACCACCTGTTCTGTCATCACTGCTACTACCAACACAACCTCCACTTCTACTACTACTACAACTGCTACTACTGCTACTTCTACAGGCTAGTGATGGATACATTCTACTGACACTCCCTTGCTGACTACTGCTGACAATAAATGACTTCCTAGTGCCTTGCTGACATTGCCTTCCGTCCATTACGAATAATCTGGTTGGTGGGGAGGTTAATGTTAACTTCGTGTGGGTGTTATTCTTTATTTCCCCTCGTGCCTCATATTTCATGCTGCTCTTCATCTGTTTGTCTGTTCCTAATTTATATATGAGTTGTATTTGTCTGTTATTTATGTATCTGCTGTTTTCCTCTTGTTTTTTTTTATCCCAATCAGTTTGTATTTCTGTTTTCACGCTTCTCTTTTCATCTGTTGTCTGTTATTTATGTATCTGCTGTTTTCTTCTTGTTTTTTATCCGTATTAGTTTGTATTTCTATTTTCATGTTTCTCTTTTCATCTGGTTGTCTGTTGCTAATTTATCCATGTGAGTTGTATTTGCTATTTCTGTATCAACCTTTTTCTCTTTTACCTCTCCCTATCTTTTCTATGTCTATTTCCTGATATTTATTGAGGCAAAGGTGACAGGACAGAGGCAATACAACAACAACAACAACAACAACAACAACAACAACAACAA
>NC_066518.1:7516609-7559109 GCF_024679095.1 Eriocheir sinensis
AGGGAGGTAGAGAGGGAGATGCTGGGCGGTGTGACATAGGAGCCGAAGGGAAAAGGGGGAGGAGGAAAGGGAAGGGAGGGAGGGAAATAAGAGAGAGAAGGAAGGAAAGAGGGAACAGGGAAGAAAGAGAAGAGAGATGAGAGGATAGGTGAGGAGGGAGGGAGGGAAATAAGAGAGAAGGAAAGAGGGAACAGGGAAGAGAGGGAAAAGAGATGAGAGGATAGGTGAGGAGGGAGGGACGGAGGGAATAAGAGAGAAGGGAAGAGAAGACTAGGAAACATGAATTAAGGAGGAGAAGGAACCAGAGGAAGAAGAGAACATGAAGGAGATGAAACAAGAGTATTAGAAGAGGAGAAGAGGGAGACTGAAAGGGGGAAAAAAAATATGGAAGGATATACAAGGAAGACATAAGGGAAGGCAAAATCAGAATGAGAAAAAAAATAATCGCAATGAAAGAGATGAAAGAAACAAATAAAAAAAAAGAACAGATGGAAAAGAAGAAAAAAAAGGTAGGTAGAAAAACGAAAAGGAAGCTGCTGAAAAAAAAAATACAAGGAACAAATAAAAACAGGTGAAGAAAAAGAAGCAGAGGAGTTAAGCGAAACATGTAACGGGAAAAGGATGAGGTGGGGTGAGGGTGCCGGGGGGAGGGGGCAGGGTGGGGGGGGCCGTGACCTAGGCTGCGACGCGGGTCAGGTCCTTCGCCTACGGCCGGAAGTGGCGACACCTGACCACGTAACGGACGGGGCGAGGGTGACGATGTTAGTGACGCTGTTTGTTGGTTTTGTCCCTTGTTGTGCCCCTCTTCCCTCCATCCCTCCCTCCCTCCTTCCCTCTTGCCTAATCTCCCTTCCTCCTCTTCCTTCCTTCCTCCTTCCTTCCCAGCCATCCCTTCAGCTATCTCTCCTCTCTCTTTCTTAGTTTTATGTTCGTTTCTTCACTAATTTCTACTTCCATTCTTCTCTCAGTTCTCCAATCATGTTTGCCCCTCTTCCCTCCCTCCTTCCCTCTTGCCTAATCTCCCTTCCTCCTCTTCCTTCCTTCCTCCTTCCTTCCCAGCCATCGTTTCAGCTATCTCTTCTCTTTTTCTCATTTTTTATTTTATGTTCGTTTCTTCACTAACTTCTACTTCCATTCTTCCCTCAGTTCTCTCATCATGTTTGCTGTTCTTCTCCTTCCCATCCCTTTATCCTTCTCTTCTTTTCCCCCTCTATCTCTCCGCTGTTGTATGTGTATCGTCTCCTACTTCCTCTTTTCATTCGTATCTCCAAATTTTCTTTAGAGTAATGACTTCAAAATGCTCCAAATCCATTGTTCTCTTCCTTCTCATTCTCCTCTCAATTTTTATTTCATATTTATTTTCCCTCTTCTAATTCTTCTCGACGGTAACTCTTGCTCTAAATTTATCCTTTCCCTTCTCCTTCCCCTGAATTTGATTGCTAGTTTCTTATTCTTCTTTTAATTCTACATGACGGTAATTCTTCCTCCCGTCTTCACTAGTCAACGCTTCGCTCCCTTCCTCGTCTTTCTCCTCCCCCTTTATTACCCCTCCCCTGCCTCTCCCTACCTTCATGTTCCCTACTCATCCTTCTCCCGTAACTCTGCCTCTTTAGAACCCGAGACACACCCACACAAAAAAAGAACACACACATTACATGCATACATTTGACTCCATCTCTTCTCTCCTTTCTCTTCCTTTCTTGGGTTTCTCTCCTTCCCCATACCTCGTCTTCACTTCGGCTTCGTCCTCGTCATCGCCTCGCGTCTCAGAATCTCTCTCTCTCTCTCTCTCTCTCTCTCTCTCTCTCTCTCTCTCTCTCTCTCTCTCTCTCTCTCTCTCTCTCTCTCTCTCTCTCTCTCTCTCTCTCTCTCTCTCTCTCTCTCTCTCTCTCTCTCACCTACACTCACGTTATATACACTAACACTGCTCTTTCCTGATTCTCTTTTCTTACCAGCACTACCACTAAACGTACAGTCCTCCTCCTCTTCCTCCTCCTCCTCCTCCTCCTCCTCCTACTTAGTCTCTTTCTTCTCCTCTCCTTTCCTTGGTATCCACAACTTTCGTGTCAACGTTCTTCACCTTTCAACACCTACATTAACTGAACCGCAACACAGAAACATTTCGAACTCAGGTCCCTGGATTCAACACTCAGAACTCAACACGGAAGATCCTGAATTCAACACAGCAGACGCAACCAATGGGGACAGAAGGAAGAGACGCAACACACGCAAGCAGATCATGAATTCAACACATCAAACGCAAAACTTCGGACCCAAAAGCACGAAAAACCCAACCCACACCAACACCATCACAGCACCGAGGTCACGAGAGGCACGCAAGCCAGCACGCCCTCATCCCTTTGCGGCCGCCTGTCACCTGTCCTGTACCTGCAAATCAGAGTCCCTTCTTGACGGGGCCGCCCAGCATTGCCACCTGTGCCCGCCTCTACCTGTGCTGCAACATATTCATGAGGTAGCGAGATAACCAGGTGCGCGCAGCTCCCAGAGTGAAGGAAGCTGCCATTAGTACTTCAGCGGTGATCGCGCCTACACTTCTCCCTCTTTGTTCCGCTTCCCTTACAGCAGGAGGAAATGCAGAGAGACCAGAACCCATATTCTAACATGTATCGGCACCACCATTCCCCTGTTTTAAAAGCCTTTCATAGAAGTTGCTTAGGATATCATGGACTGTTTTATGATCCTATTGATATTTTTTTAAACGATGTCTGCGTAATGAAAGGGAAAACCACGCACGAAAATCTGGTTAATTTCCCCTGTGGCCTTGGGAAATTGGCAAGGTATCAAGGACTATTTTATGATCCTATTGATATTTTTTAAACGATGTCTGCGTAATGAAAGGGAAAACCACGCACGAAAATCTGGTTAATTTCCCCTGTGGCCTTGGGAAATTGGCAAATTATCAAGGACTGTTTTATGATCCTATTGATATTTTTAAGCGACGTCTACGCAATGAACGGTAAAACCACCCCACGAGAACCTGGTTAATCTTCCCTGTGGCCTTGGAAAATTGGCATAGTAAGAACCCGATACGTTTAAGAATATGGACCCCAGACCGTCGACTTGAGCCCCACCTGAAAACGTTGACTTCAATAGAGGTTAGAGAAACGTTGACTTGCTTCTTCCTTGTTTGTTTTTTCGTTTGCTTGGTGCTTGTTATTTCTTTGCTGCCTCTCCTCGTTTTGCGATATGGTTAGGTATAGACGAGTAGTTGTTTTCAGTCTGTCTGTCTGTCACACATTACTCTTGACGAATTGCTTCCCTTTTCTTTCTTTTTCTTTTCTCTTTTCTCCCATTACCCTGTTACATTCCTCTCTCTCTCTCTCTCTCTCTCTCTCTCTCTCTCTCTCTCTCTCTCTCTCTCTCTCTCTCTCTCTCTCTCTCTCTCTCTCTCTCACCGCTGACCCTCGCGTGGGAAAATACACGTCACCTGGTCTCTGTGTCATTGATGCGACAGGTAACAACATGTCATCCTCAATCAAAATTCTGGAATGATACTGCATGCCCGGGTGACCACTGGGAAAAAGGGGGAGAGAGCCGCCGACGAGGGGAGACCAGCGCGGACGGAAGGTAAGGGAGAGATGAGGTGGTGGGAGAGGTCAAAGGAGGTGGAATGGGATGATTTCGAGGGAGATGCAAGTGAAAGAGGAAGGACTGGTGACGGTGATGAGCGAGATCTTATTAAAATAGGTGTGGTATGATAAAAAAAAGCTTTGTTGATGGAGGAATAAGAGGTGCTGGAAGGGACTAAAGGGAAGAGGGCAAGAAAAAGAGAATATATATGAAAAAAAAGAGGAGAGAGTTGTGATGTGGGAGATGTGATTGGGAGATGAGTTTATGATAGAAAAAAGCTTTGCAGAAGAAGGAAATGAAGGAGCTGGAAGGCATCAACGGGAAATAGTATAAAGAAGGGACCTGTATAATAGCAGAGCGTGTGTATAGAGAAAACAAGAGGAGGAGGAAAGTGGCGGTGATGAGAGATCTTATTAGAGGTGGATTGGAATGATGAAAAAAAAGCTTTGAGAAGGAAAAGATGCTGGAGGGAACTAAAGGAGGGTAAAGAGAAGGGCACACACACACACACACACACACACACACACACACACACACACACACACACACACAGGGCCTCGAAAAAAAGTTCACACGAGGCGGAGATTTTTAATGTTTACATGATCCCCCTTTTTCCTCCCTCAGTGCTCCTCAAAACATCCCCTCCCTCCTCTTCCTTCTCTTCATCCTTCCGTCCTTACCTTCCCCGCCCGTCTCCCCTTTGCTCTCTCTTCCCCAGGCGGACAAGACACGTAACACAACCTGTCCCCTCCGCCTTCCCCTTCCCTTCTTTTTATTTCCTCTCCGGCGTATCGATAATCATGATTCGCCTCAAAAGTGTATCAGTTCATTATTGCCACCGTCCCCACACACAGCCTCCCGCCGCGGACCCCAGAGAGCGGGAGGACAAAAGAGCGGCCGGGCATCACTTTTGTATCGGATTTTCAACGCTATGGACGAGGCTTCACAACGGCTGACCCACCTCCAACTCCTCTCCATAGCCTCCCCTTCACCCCCAATACTCCCCCCCCCTCCCGTCAACATAGTATACCAGTTCGTCTCATGTCCCGTAATCGTTTCACATGTGGTCTGGCGTATGACAATATGTGGGAAAATATTTTGGGGGAACCCTGATTTTGATGCTTTACCTGTTACCTGTGAAACCAAACCTCACCCACCACCTCCCCCCCCCCTGTTCCCCCCCACCCCCCCACCCTTGGAAGGTCACCTGGCTGGCTCCCCTCACCTGGCCGCCGCCCGCCTCGTGTGTTGTGAGCTGTTTGACGGGACAATGATCTCCCCCAAAACATGATGCTTTGACGGGATTTGGACAGGTGTGTTTGGAGGCTGGAAGAGGGACGGAAAAAGAGGGCGAGATGGAGGAGGAGGAAGAGGAGGAGGAGGAGGAGGAGGAGGAGGAGGAAAAATAATGTTCGAGTCCCTCCAGTTTTTTTCTTATATAATCTCCCGCACAATAATTAATGTCAATCCTTTTTTTTATGCTTCCGTGTAAAATTTCCTACAATGCTGCGCCGACAATTTACTGCAGGAAAAGTAACACGTCATTCAACAAGAAAAATAATATCTCTCTCTCTCTCTCTCTCTCTCTCTCTCTCTCTCTCTCTCTCTCTCTCTCTCTCTCTCTCTCTCTCTCTCTCTCTCTCTCTCTCTCTCTCTCTCTCTCTCAGTATACCGTGAGCTGTCATTCAGCTGAAGAACAGAACAAAGAAATTAAAGCTTACGACAAAAGGTCAAGCAGAGAATAGACAAGAGCGGCTCTCCACAGTTTACCTCGTCTAAAACCAGGATTAAAAGAGAGTAGGTTAGGTTAGTTTAGGGTAGGGTAGAGTAGATTAGCTTAGGGTAGGGAAGGAGTAGGGAGGGGATAGGTAGAGTAGGGGAGGAGGGTAGGAGTAGTAGGGGTAAGGGTAGGTAGAGAGTAGGAGTAGGGGTAGGGGTAGGGTAGGTAAGGTAGGTTAAGGTAGGGTAGGGTAGAGTAGGGTAGGGTAGGGTAGGGTAGGGTAGGTTACGTCAGGATAGGTTAGGTTAGGTTAGGTTAGCTTAGGGTAGGTTAGGTTCGGTTTGGGTAGGGTAGGGTAAGATAGGGCAGGGTAGGGTAAGGTAGGGTAGGGTAGGGTAGGTTAGGATAAGATAGGGTTAGGTTAGGGTAGGGTTGGGTTAGGGTAGGTTAAAAGAGGTGTAATCCTGTCTATAGCGTTCCGATCGGACACTGACAATCTTTTCTGCACAGTGAATCCAATTTTTTATAACAAGAGAATAAGTTTAGCAAGCAATCTAAGTTTCTTTTTCCTCTCAAAGGAGTTTCAATTTCAAAACTTTTAGAGAGGAGAAATTAGGTGGATTGACGTAAGATAGAGGAGGAGAGGAGAGGAGAGGAGAGGAGAGAAGAGGAGAGAGAAGAAAAGGAGAGGAGAGGGAAAGGAGAGGAGAGGAGAGGAGAGGAGAGAAGAGAAAACAATAGGAGAGGAGAGGGAGAGGAGGAGTTAGAGGTAGCGGGAAAGGTGGGAAAAAGAGGAAGAAAGAAAATAATGAACAAGAAAAGTAAATCATAGAATATGAGATAAAAATAGAAGAATAAGAACAAACAAAACTGAAAAGGGAGAAATAGGAAAAAAGGAATGGAAGAGGTTGGAAAAAAATAATGAAAGATAAACGAAGGAAGATGAACATGAAGGAAGAGAGAGAGAAGAGGTGCATAGTGATTGGGGAAGTGGAGGAAGAAAAAAAAAACTAACAGGAAAAGAAATGAGAAAGGAAGGAGTTGCAAAATAAATTAGACAGAGTAAGAAGTGTATACCGACGCTGGAAGAGTTAAGAAAGAGGAAGAAGATGGTAAAGAGAGAAAGAGGAGGGGGAATAAAGGAAGAGGAGGAGGAGGAGGAGGAGGAGGAGGAGGAGGAGGAGGAGGAGGGTAGAGATGGCTATGGTGCTTCTCACATAATTACAACCAAATTCTCAGGTGTCACTCTTTTCACCTGGCGGGACCAACAATCAGGTAGTGGCGAGGTGATCTGTCCTCCCCCCCCACAAGGACCCCCAACACACACACACACACACACACACACACACACCATCCTCATCATTATCAGATTTAGTGTATATTGATTTGTTTCTGGAGACATTTCAACTTTTTTTCTACAATCATTTGGACTTTCTTAACTTCCTGTAACTTCAATTCTTTTCGGATGGTTTGCGACATTAATAAATTTACAACAAGTGATCTTTAACGCAAGAGAAAAAAAAATATGAGTCATATGATTTTCGTTTCTCTTTTCGTACTTTGAAAATTAAAAAAAAAAAGACTTCATCATCAAGTTCTGAGGGTGAAAATATTAAGAATTTAAGACACAAAAAACACATTCATTGAGGTCAGCCAGATGTGAAACCTCTCAAATTAGTCTGTCTGTCTCTGTGTGTGTGTGTGTGTGTGTGTGTGTGTGTGTGTGTGTGTGAAATTATGAAGAAATCTATTTGAACTCAATGCGCCCTTAATATATAGCCATTAGTCAAGAGGAGGAGGAGGAGGAGGAGGTGAGCGAGAACAAGGACGAGAAGGAAAAAAACACAGACAAACAGAAACCTTACAAATGAAGCCGAAAAGCCAAAGGAGGAATGTAGAGGAAAGAAAACAAGATAAAAGGTGAATGTAGAGGAGTATAATCATTAAAAAAAATGACAAAAAAAAACAAAAAAAAACAGCAACGAAAATGAACAAGAACAACAACGAAAGGTGGAATGAGAAGCATGAGGTAGGTGAAATATGCCTGGGGAAGGTGGAGGAGGTGGAGGAGGAGGAGGAGGAGGAGGGAGAAGAGGAGGAGGGAGGAGGGAGAGTGAAGGAAAGTAACATGTTGCCAGAAGAACGCAAAACACGCATGCAATACAAGGCTTCTCTCTCTCTCTCTCTCTCTCTCTCTCTCTCTCTCTCTCTCTCTCTCTCTCTCTCTCTCTCTCTCTCTCCCCTTCCTATCCCTCGTATACCCCATAACCCTCGGTGACGTGAGGTGCGCCAGGTGTTCTGTACAGGTGATGATGCACCAGATGACGTCAAGCATCCCTCATGCACGCTCACACCTGTAGAGCCCTGAGTTACCTTCAATCCAAGCAGCGTGAATGAAAGATAACGTGGTTCTTATCAGTTGCTTTATGTCGCTCCACCCATGCCCCCCCCCCCCCCACACACACACACATCTGTAGAGTCCCGAGTTATCTTCAATTAAAGCATCATCAATGTAAAATATGGTTCTCTTTATCAGTTGCTTTCAGAGTATTAATCAGAGACGTGTAAAATTATTGAATAAACCCAACTTTACGATATCATTTTCGTTAACGAAGTGTGGTGCAAGGTCACATGTGTTCCTTATCTTTACTCCTGAAGTTATGAATACCCAAAGAAATATAAGAAAAAAAGTTATAAATAAGAATGTAATTTGAATTAGTAACCTTCCCTCTATTGTTACATTTTTTTCTGTGTCGTCAGTATACCGCATCCGGCTTAGTTAAATATATATAATGAATTTTCAACACTTATCATATCTGTGACTTCTGGGAGACAAAACAAAAGGGAGAAAACATAGTATGCCTCTCTACTATTATCATTCCGTTAAGCAGTAAAAACACTAGCAAGACAATATATAATGCATCTTTACCTCTGTCAATTCAATCCGACAAAACACGAGCAAAAAAATATTTAACCGATCAAAGCATTAGCGAGAGATTACCTTCTTTACTATGCTATCATCCCTTCTACCACACAAAACAAAACAAAAAAGAAAATATTTACGGCTTCTTCATCATCACAATTTTTACCTCTATAAATTCAATCCGACAAAACAAGATCAAAAAAATATTTAACCGAACAAAGCATTAGCGAGAGATTACCTTCTTTACTGTGCTATCATCCCTTCTACCACGCAAAACAAAACAAAAGAAAACAAAAAGACAAGATTTACTGCTTCTTCGTCACCACAATCTCCACCTCGGCCGAACAAAAACACGACCAAGAAAATACCAAATCTACGTTAATCAAAATTACTTCAACCTCGGCCCAACGAAACGTCAAGTATAAGGTTTATGTGATCAAGGTCGGCTTCCAAGCTACTATTACTTCGCGCCTCGCTCCACAATCGTTTTTTTTCACCCTCGTCAAGGAATTCGAGTGGATGTGTTAGATTTTAGTGTTACGTTGCTGAAACTTAAACGATGATGACGAAATTTTGCGTTTATAAAGAGAACAGTGAACAGACAAACGCACGGATAAATGATAGATATAGAGAGATAGATAGGTATATAGATAGATAGATAGACCGAGAGATGGATAGATTGATATATATAGGTTAGGTTAGGTTAGGTTAGGTTAGGTTTACTGGTCACATACAAATACATATTCTCTCTCTCCCTCACAAACACACACACACACACACACACACACACACACACACACACACACGGCCTAAGGCTCTCTATGGGTGGCTGGTCATCCTTAAGTCGCATTCGGATTCCTTGAACGAGCTGATCCGATTTAAACCACTTCTTAGGATCCTTTAAACGTCTGATAGGTCTCTCTCTCTCTCTCTCTCTCTCTCTCTCTCTCTCTCTCTCTCTCTCTCTCTCTCTCTCGCAATGAGGTAAATTAAAAGCTCTTGGTTAAGTGAGTTTTTGCCGAGGACGTAAACATTCTATTTTTCAACATTTCAATCTTCTTTTTTTTCTTTTTTATTAGCCATCCGCCCCCTCT
The DNA here is from genome assembly GCF_024679095.1 of Eriocheir sinensis. Taxonomy (NCBI): domain Eukaryota; kingdom Metazoa; phylum Arthropoda; class Malacostraca; order Decapoda; family Varunidae; genus Eriocheir; species Eriocheir sinensis. Next base: position 7,525,938 of record NC_066518.1, read on the forward strand.
TCCCTTTCTTTTTTTTTCTTAGTTTTCTTTTTTTTTCTTCTTTTTGATTCCGCGCTGATTATTTAGTTTGGTCTTTTTTGCATGTTTTCTTTTCTCTCCTGTATTTTTTTCCACAATTCTTCCTTCAACTTTTCCCTCTTTTTCTTCTTCCTTTTTGTTTTTCTTCATACGTTTTCTTCTTTTTGCGAGTCACTTTTTTTATTTTTTTTCATTTTTTTTCGCTTGTTTTCTACTTCTTCCCATTCTCTTTTTCCCTTATTTCTTATCTTCCTCCTCTTCATCTTCCTCTCCTTCCTTCTTCTTCCATTTTTTTCAACATCATCACCATCATCTTCTTCCTTTTTTCATCCTTCGTTTTCTTTCTTCGGCCGTTATTTTTCTGCGACAGCTCTTTTCCCTTCCCTTGTTTTCTGTTTCTTTCGATTCATTTCTTTTCTTCCTCCTCCTCCGTCTCCTGCTGGTGCATCGCTGGTCGGGGCATCACTCAGCAAACGATCACACTGAGTCGCCGCCACACATTCTTCGCCACTCGCTTAATTGCCGCGGTCGTCGTCGGGGCGGGGAGGGAGAGAGAAAGAAAAAAAACCGACCTTATCTTCGCCTTCATCTTGTAAGCGATTGAGCCGTCAGTCAGCGAGGGAGGATTACCGACTCCTCTATCACTCCCTACCTTCCTTAACCTCCTCTCCCTCAGTTCCTCTTCTTCTCTTCTGCTACTTCCCTCTTCTTCCTCTGCCTCCTCCTTCCCTCTTTTCATTCCCTATACCTCTCCCGTTACTACGCCGTCCTCACTTCTCCGCCGCCCTCACTGCTCCTCCTCCTCCTCCTCCTCCTCCTCTGCTAATGACCTTGCTAAGTGGTTCTCCTACAGACGCGTGTGATTCGGCGTGTTTAGTCACTTAGGACAGACCCAGCAAGAGGAGGAGGAGGAAGAGGAGGAAGAGGAGGAGGAGGAGGAGAGGAGGAGGAGGAGATATCGTTGAGATTATCATAACATCAGATCAGTCAAACTATTCTTGATCTGAACTGCTCTCTCTCTCTCTCTCTCTCTCTCTCTCTCTCTCTCTCTCTCTCTCTCTCTCTCTCTCTCTCTCTCTCTCTCTCTCTCTCTCTCTCTCTCTCTCTCTCTCATCAGACAGGTAATTTTTTCTCCGCCAAGTGTTAGCTCAGGTGAGAGATAAAGAGACGCCCAGGTGATATAAAAGAGCTAATCACTACCTGCACAGAACATATGAGACCCTTACCTGAGATAATTAGAGGAGGGATAACTTGACGCCCGTGTGTGTGTGTGTGTGTGTGTGTGTGTGTGTGTGTGTGTGTGTGTGTGTGTGTGTGTGTGTGTGTGTGTTTGGGGACTGGGAGGGAATGGTTTATGAATGAAGCTAACTCTCCCTCACCCCCATCTCATCATCACCACCACCACCACCACCACAGCACCACCGCCCAGTTCTCACGACACACCCCATCCTGCCATTACTGCGGTGGTGGTGGTGGTGGTGATGGTGGTGGTGGTGGTGGTTGACGGTATGTGTGAAAGTTTTTGCTTGTGGTTTGTGGTTTGCTTGTTGCTGTTGTTGTTGTAGTTGACATGGTGGGGACTTATGGTGGTGATATGGGTCGACACGAATCAGGTAGTAGTAGTAGTAGTAGTAGTAGTAATAGTAGTAGTAGTAGTCGTAGTAGTAGTAATAGTAGTAGTAGTAGAAGTAGTAATAGTAGAAATAGTAGTAGTAGTATTTTCCTTTTCACGTCTCATCATTCTCCCATATACAAAAAAAAAAAAAAAAAAAATCAGTTCCGAAAAAATTCTGCGGGTAGGTACGAAAAAAAAAAAAAAATCGAGATAGCAGATGCGTTAAGGACTCTTTAAGAAATGCTGGAAACCCCTGAAGTAAATGACATCTGGTGGTGAAGGAGAGAAGCGAGGTGTTGAGAGGCGGAGGCAGCGGTGGTGGAGTACAGAAGGCAAGGAGGGGATTAAGCAGCACAGGAGGGAAGGAAATAAATAACATAACAAGAGAAGGAGGGAAAGCAGAAAGGCGAGCAGAGGCGAGGGTGATGTGCATGGCTTGTGGCGAGAAGGTGGGCGTGACGAGGGAAAGGCATGCAAATGAGTAAAGTTGAAGGGGAGACGCGTGCCCATAATAATATAGATAATAGTAAACAAATGAATAGCTAACACTAGTATTTCTCATTTACCTCATTTCCTGCGCCACCAAGACCTCGAACAGGGCTTCAATATACCTGAAAAGAAGAAGGAAAGTGTCAGATATTGAATGGTCAGTGTATATGAAATTAAGAAGCCACAGCATAATACAACCACACACACACACACACACACACACACACACACACACACACACACACACTAGATATTTAAAAAGGAGTGGAGCATAAGGTCAAGAAATGAAGACGTAAAAAGATAACAAAGAATAAGAGAGAAGGCGATACGAGAGGAGAGGAGAAAAATTTAAATGATGATGAGAGAGAAGATAAAAGTAAAAAAGGGAAAAGAGGAAGAAAGGAGAAACTGGGAGAGAATACAAGTAAGATTAAGAGAGGAAGATAGGAAAGAGAGGAGGGGAGAAAAAGAGAGAGAGAGAGAGAGAGAGAGAGAGAGAGAGAGAGAGAGAGAGAGAGAGAGAGAGAGAGAGAGAGAGAGAGAGAGAGAGAGAGAGAGAGAGAGAGAGAGAGAGAGAGAGAGAGAGAGAGAGAGAGAGAGAGAGAGAGAGAGAGAGAGAGAGAGAGAGAGAGACCCTGTAGTTCATCCCAACACAAGGTCCTGTCTGTGGCTAATTGTAATTCACGCATGACAGTGCTCCGCCCTTCCCCTCCCTTCCCTTCCCTTCCCCTCCTCTCCGTTCCCTTCCCTTCCTTTCCCCCCTCACCCACAACCCTCCTCCACGTCCGCCCTCGCCGCGCTGCGTGGTAAATGAGGCGCGACGCTCATTAACGCCGTGACCCGTGACTGGCGACAGGTGGGGGCAGGGTACGGAGGGGCGCCGGCCAGGACAGGTGAAGAGGCTGAGGATGTGCGTGCGCCGGGAAACAGGTAACAGGTAGAGGTGGTAGTACGGCGGCGCGTGGCTCTTCATCTTAAGTTTTGTGTGTGTGTCTTGGGAGGGTTCATTTCTTTCTCCTTCTCCTCCTCAGTCTCTCTTTATTTATCTATCTATTTATCTATTTTCTTCTTCTTCCTCTTCCTTAACTCGGATCTTCATTTTTCCTTCATTTTCCTCCTACTTTATTTATTTTTTCTTCTTTTCTTCTTCTTCTTCTTCCTCCTCCTTTTCTTTCTTGCATTGTTTGTCTTCTGTTTTTTCATGATTCTTGTTGTGTTTTTTTTTCTCCTTTTCTTTTCTTCTTCTTTCTCTCTCTCTCTCTCTCTCTCTCTCTCTCTCTCTCTCTCTCTTTGTCTTCTCTTTCTCATGATTCTCTGTTTTTTCTCTCTCTCTCTCTCTCTCTCTCTCTCTCTCTCTCTCTCTCTCTCTCTCTCTCTCTCTCTCTCTCTCTCGAAACAAAGACCGTATCAGAATATTAATGGGAGCCACGCAACGCACCCCCATTAAGATCATCTCCAGGGCGATCATCTCCGCCCGCCCAGGTAAACGAACGAGCAAGGTGAGGCAGGTAAAGGTCAGGTAAGGGTCAGGTAAGGCTCAACTCGGTATTGTCAGACGCTTCCACCTCTCACATCAACTATTTGTAAAGGCCAAAAAGAAGATCAGTCCGGTTGTAATGGCCGTTTTTTTTAGGTTCATGGTACAGAAGAAGGGTTAAACTACAAGAAGGGTTATAAAACTACCTCTGGATATGCCCTAAACTCCTACGAAAGCCTTGTCATATATGTGTACATGTTGAAGGGTTATAAAACTACCTCTGGAAATGCTCTAAATTCCTACGAAAGCCTTGTCGTATATGTGTACTGAGTCGCCGACATGTTGAAGGGTTATAAAACTACCTCTGGAAATGCTCTAAACTCCTACGAAAACCTTGCCAAATATGTGTACTGGGTCGCCGACATGTTGAAGGGTTATAAAACTACCTCTGGAAATGCTCTAAACTCCTACGAAAGCCTTGTCATATATGTGTACTGGGTAGCCGACATGTTGAAGGATATGGCTCTTAGACGCAAGGTGTTGAGAGACAGAAGCAGCGGTGGTGGAGGAGAGAAGGAAGAGAAGGATATGGGAGAAAAGGTTGTGGAGGGGATTAAACAGCAACGGAAAGAGGGAAGGAAAGAAGGAGTATGTGAAGGGAAGTAGAGCAGGAAGGGAAGCAGAGGCGAAGGAGTGAGACGAGGTTAGTGAGTGAGATTGAGTGGTGAGACGAAGCGAGTGAGATAAGGGGGGGGGGGAGTGAGTGAGACGACAGGAGACGAGGCAAGCGTGTGAGGCTCAGGTGAGGTATGAAAAACGGCAGGTAATTAATTATACGAGGAAGCCGAGATGGTTCCAGATGCACATGTCCCATTAAACGAAAAATATGACTTGTACGATGTTATTACCCTATTTTTATTACCACCACAACCACCACCACCACTACTACTACTACTACACCCGAAATTGACCTCCTTTTTTTACAACAGAGGAGACAGCTCAAGGGCACAAAAAAAGGAAACAATAATAATAAAAAAGCCCGCTACTCGCTACTCCTAAAAAGAATCCAAAGAGGTGGCCGAAAGAGGGGTCAATTTCTGGCCTCTCTTTCCTTTTTTTCTTTTGTGTGAGCAGAGTCTAATGGGCTTTTTCTGTTGCTGTTTTTGTTTTTTGCCCTTGAGCTGCCTCCCTCGCTGTAAAAACAAACACAAATCTATCACTATTGCAGCCTCGTTCTCCCGCGGATTTCCCGAGGTGGTGAATGAACCCGGTGCCCCCCTGAACGAAACGTGACGAACGGGCGACCAAGAGTATCAGGAAAGTTGAGGTATTGGCACGAGTTCATCTTTTTTCTCTGTTTCTGTTGGACGTGTCGGTGGCGTAATGCAGTTAATGTTCAGGATGATCTTTCTTAGGTAGATGATATTTTTTTCTACTCTTTTCATTGGTTACTTTGATTGTGGCATGTTTTGAGGAAGAAAGATGTGGAGAAGGATGTATTTTGAAGGGAGATAAATGGCTGAGCAGGAAGGATAGTGAAAAAAGAGTAATGAGTGAAAGAAGAAGGGTAAGAAAGTATGGTGAAGAAAATAAATGACTGAAGAAAAAAAAGTAAAAGTTAAAAGAAAAAACGAAAGAAGAACAAGTGATTGAAAGAATTACAGACGAGAAAGTGAAATAAGATGCAATGATGATGTGGTGAAGTAGGGCAGGAGGGAAGAGAGGGGAGGAAAGGAGCGAATGGATAGGAAAGTAAGAAGGAAGAGGAATGACTAAAGAAGGATAAAAAAAGTATGATGAAGATAGAGAAATGACTTGAGAGAGAAGGATAACAGGAAAATGGTTCTGGATATATCTTGAGGCATAGTGGAAGAAGAGTGATGAAACAAAAGTAAGGTAAAAGAGAGAGGAATGACTGAAAGGGAAACAAAGGGAAAGAAACCAAGGAGAGGGAGGAAGAGGAGAAGAAGAAGGGGAGTAAGAAATAAAGATGGTGAAATAATAAATGGGAAAGTTCAAGGATGGAAATGGAACACATATGAAGAGTTGAAAAATATAACAACTGGAGGAAAAAAAATATTAGAAAACAGAAAATACATGGAAACTAAGAAGAAAAAAAAAAAAGGAGTGTTTTCTATGTATAACCTTGAACCCTCTGTCCGTCTGTCTGTCTGTCCTGACCTACGACAAACAACGCAACACCCTCACACATCAAACAACATCAAACACTCTAAATCCCTCATAAATCAAGAATAATCCCCATGACACTGTACGCTTCCCTCCTCCTCCTCCTCCTCTTCTTCCTCTTCTCCAGTCCTGCTTACGTCAACACCGGGAGCTAGGATCGCCGTCAACCCCAATGTTTCTGCTCTTTCTCTCCTTCATTTTGTGTCTTTTACTGCTGTATTTTTCAAGTCTGGTGGGAATTAAGCCTCTTCTAATTATATGCCAGAGGAAAGTGACCAGGATGATGGGAGGAGAAAGAGTGTGGTTGACGAAATTGAAGGAAAAGGCGACGGAATGAAAGGGAACGTAACAGATGAGAACGCTAGGAAAAGAGAACTGCAGGGAAGGGAAAGGAGAGGTTAAGAGAGTGTAAGGATAAGGAGGGAGACAAGTGGTAGAAAAAGAGCGAGAAACTGAAAGGAAAAAATGGAATTGGGAGAGACGAAGGAGAATGAAAATGGAGGGATGCAAAGTGAAATAACATAAATGAAAAGTGTGTATGGGAAAGTCAAGACAGAGGATGAGAAATACGGAAAAATAAGAGAAAAATTAAAGGGAAATATGAAACAAATGAAGACGAAGAGCTGCAAAGGAAAAGAAGAGAATGAAAGTGTGTAAAAAAGAAAGAAAATGGAAAGATGAAAAAGAAATTACAGACGAAGAAAGGGAATGAGATGCAATAGAGGGACACATGAGAATACATAGAAAAAGGAAAGTATGGATGACTGAAGAAAAAGTATGAGTAAAGCAAGTAAGCCTAACAGGGCAATAGGCCGCGACGTAGGACAGAGAGAGAGAGAGAGAGAGAGAGAGAGAGAGAGAGAGAGAGAGAGAGAGAAATCAAGTAAAAGAAGGAATTACAGACGAGAAAATGGAATAAGATGTAATGATGATGGGGTGTAGAAGGGACAGGAGGGAAGAAAGGGGAGGAGAGGAGCGAAGGAAGGGAAAGCAGAAAGAGGGGAGGAGAGGAGGAGGAGAGGAGGGAAGGAGAGTCGCAGGGGTGACTTATCCAGATGAATGGTTGCATCTCAATTCTCTTTTTGCACCCCCTTCTCCTATTTTTTCTCCTCTCCCCTTCCACACCCCGGGGAGGCGCGGCCCACCACCTCCTCCCAGTTTTGTCCTGCAACACCATGGACGCCAATACTCAAGGGTCTCTCTCTCTCTCTCTCTCTCTCTCGTCAACATAAATAACAAATACAGAAATACACTAAAATTACATAGAACGACGTAAAAAAATAGAGTAACAGATTGCGAGAAACTCATTCGAATCACACCAATATGATTTAAGAGTTATAAAGAATTAGTGAAACCTGACGATATAACTCAATCTGGTTTTTATATTTTCTTTTTTTCTTCCTTTTAATGCAAGCAGTTACACGCCTTCTAAAAATCTCTAAACGTTATATTTACCCATAATGATAAAGGGAGCAATTGGAAAAGTTATGATTAACAGTAACTCACCTTTCATACACTAATTAATGACGACGTAACATTCGCTCACTAACTACTACCCTTTCTCTTAATTACGGTACGCTTCTTCCTTAAAACTAATAATAAATGCAATAATTCACCTTTTTAACACACTAACTCACGATGAAGTTACATATTATACTCACTAACTTGTATTTTCGTTTTCTTTAAGACCACGCAACGTCTCTCATAACAATAAATCCACTAATAATAAATGTAATAATTCTCTCTCTCTCTCTCTCTCTCTCTCTCTCTCTCTCTCTCTCTCTCTCTCTCTCTCTCTCTCATCAATCAATCAATCATTCAATCAATCTCTCTCTCTCTCATCAGTCAGTCAGTCTCTCTCTCTCTCTCTCTCTCTCTCTCTAATACACTTACTAACTCATGATAACGTAACATATCCTCACTGACTTAATATCCTTTTTTCATTCTTTACGAGCACGCAGCGACTCCCCCTTAAAACACGCGATCAGTTATTCATTAGAGCCTCACACACCTCGCTGCACGTAGTCATCGGGGGAAATTAGGCGGAAAGAGCAAAAATTCTGTATTATTCCTCTTTTTTCCCCCTCCTCTCCTCTCTTGTCATCATCTTTTCCTTTTTTTCCCCTCCTCTCCTCTCTTCTCAGCATCTCTTCCTTCTGCCTCTCTCCTCCCTTCGACACGGTTCATTAGTCAGGGTGCAACAGGTAGGGTGGCAATGTTGCAAGGGTGTAAGAACTTTTTTTTCTTATTTTTTTTTTCCTTTTTTTTGTGTCAGTGCAACGATACATCACTCTAGCGCTTCGTTGTATCCTCGTGCCAGATGACGCTCTCTCTCTCTCTCTCTCTCTCTCTCTCTCTCTCTCTCTTAATCTTTCCTCCTTTCTTTTTCTTTATTGTCTTTTTCTTCTCTTTCATTCCACCTTTATATTCACTTTTTCATTTTCCCTTCATTCCATTTGTTTCTCCTTTCAACATGCCATTTCTTTCCTTCCTATGTCTTATTTTCTTTCTTTGCTCTTTCGAATTTTTTTTTTTCGATTATAGTTAAAAAAAGAAGTTCACAAGCGCCAAATTTACTCTTCTTCCTCTTCTTCGTTCTTTTCCTTCGTTCTCTTGAATTAATAGTTTTTCCCTAGATTCTTGTTTACGCTAAATCACACACGCAAAAAAAAATACTTGCACCAAGACTTCTTTGCTAGTCTTTGGAACCGCTTTAGATAATTTAAAAGGCGAAGTTCATTCGGATGTTTTTTTTCCTTAATGATTTGGGTTGTACGTTCAAAAGATACAATATACAGAATCGAACGGAGTATTTTCCCGAACAAATGATAGTGAAGCTATTAGAATATCACCTGACGAAGCTTCAATTAGGGAAACACGTTCTCTGATGGCGTTCTGTTTTCAATAAGTTTGGCTTCTCGTAAACCCCAAGGTAATGATGAGAAGTGAAGAAGTGAGACGCAAAATGATCTGGCGAGGATTAAGAAGAAAGAAAGAAACCCGAGCGCCACCTTTTATAAACTTGCGAAGGTGAAGTTTTTTTTTTCTCCGACCCTCGAGGTAATGGAATGAGACTACGAACACTTTAATTAAGGAAAATACCCAGGAACCTTACTTCTTTCCTGACAATGCCTTAGAGCTAAAATTCGAAAACCTCCGCGAAACATTTTAAAGACACCTCATACACTATAGCGAGTTAAGACAAAAGAAAAGCAAAAGAATATCATAAACAAAAACTGGCTACTCTCTAGATTAAAACAAAACAAAACGGACTTTACTTCTTTCCTAACAGTTCCCACGACTTGAAAAAAAATAAAAAAAAATAGAAAATTCTCAGTGAAACAAATTTTAAACACCTAATTTTTTTTACTGTAAACGAAGTAACTGAGGAGCAATAAACCAAGAAAAATGAAAAGAAAACCAAAGCGTGAGATAAAAGGAATAAAAAAAAGACTAGCCATTGACTGGATAAAAAAAAAAAAATGTTGGGTTTCTCGTATTCTCTTAACCGGCGAAGCTTGTTACGAAAAAAATAAATAAATAAGAATAAATAAAATAAAACACTAAGAGGAAAATGACTAACTCGGCGCCTGGTGAGTGATGGCGCCGTAGTAATTCAACACGCAGGCGGACCACTGTTACCAGATTATCGTACTCAGAACATAGTATTTACCGGTTTCTGACGCCTAACTATTGCCAAGAAACAGCAGAATCTACCTTTTTTTTTAACGATAACTATACATGAGTTTCGTAAGTGGAGCCCAGAAGACAGTTTAGGGGTAGGAAGTCGGGAAATATCATCGGCTGAGTACGACAATCTGGCAACGTTGAGGCAGACACGTGGAGGAAGGAGGAAAAACAAGAATCTCCACCTTCGTCTCAATAAACATTTCCCCAAACGACGCGTGTCACAATCGAGCTTTCGTTGGATAAGTAAATATTAATTCTTCTCTTTCCTAATTAACTGACACATGCGCATCCTTAATCAGAGACGGTTTAGCATCCATTACAAATCCTTCCACATTTGAGTCGTAATCAGAATTTCCTAAAAAAGTTTCCTTCTTGTTCTTGTCTCAACGCACGTCCTCACATAAGCGTTCAAAGAAGAGATTACATTATACTTTACGAAGGCTTGAATTCTGCTGGGCATCACGTGACAGATACAACGTTCTATTAAGTCTTCATTATTTTCCTATTCAACTCGGTGTTTGATCACTTTTCTGCCTCACTTCACCGTCTTGAGTTATTTTTCACATAACATCAACTAGAGCATTAACAAATAGTATATATCAAAAGGAGTAACTCGGGAGAAAGACGAACAAATTATAGTAAGCTTGTATGTACTCTCTCTCTCTCTCTCTCTCTCTCTCTCTCTCTCTCTCTCTCTCTCTCTCTATTTCTTTTTCCTTTTTTTTTCTCTTCCATTCCACCTTTATATTCACTGTTTCATTTTCCCCTCATTCCCTTTGTTTCTCCTTTCAACAAGCCATTTCTTTCCTTCCTATTTCTTGTTCTCTTTCTTCGTTCTTTCGAATTAGTTAGTTAAGTCGATGCATTCAGGCGAGGAATGGGAGGCGATCTTGCTTGATTAAGGAGGGAGAACAGGGTAAAAAGTAAGCGCATGGAACATTAGTAGAAAAAAGAAGTTAAAGAATTAAAATGACGGAAGTGATTAGAGAGAAGTGCGTGAACGGAACAGTGGAAGAAAAAAATGAAAGCTGTAAAGTACCGGAAGATTGATGCAGTAAGATTAAAGAAGACGGCAATGTCCTATGGGTCAAGAGATTCTAACATTACACAGGTAGATAAATAAGGGAAAGAAAGGTAGGAAAAAAAATAGTGAAGAGGAGTGTAGAGAACGGATATGTAAAGTTAATGAAGGATAAGAGAGAGAGAGAGAGAGAGAGAGAGAGAGAGAGAGAGAGAGAGAGAGAGAGAGAGAGAGAGAGAGAGAGAGAGAGAGAGAGAGAGAGAGAGAGAGAGAGAGAGAGAAAAAAAAAAAGAAAAAAGAAAAAGAGAAAAAGAAAGAGCGAGAGAAAGAAAAGCACTATGAAAGATGTAAAAAAAAAGAAAAAAAAAAAGAAAGTGAGCGAGAGAGAGAGCATGAGAGCAGGAAAGCGAAAGAGCGAGAGCAAGAGAGAGAGAGAGAGAGAGCGCAAAACAGCTTAATGACAATATATAGAAGCAGGAAGGGAGGAAGGAAGGGGCGAGGACGTAGGAGCATCATCATAACCGTATTAACATGCCATCCATCACTCCCTCTTCCCAGCCTCTCCCTCCCTCTCCCTCTCTCCCTACAACCAAAGAAACGTCAGGGGGGTGAAAAAAAAGGCGCCTAAATGCCCTTCCTGGAGTCCCCTCGCTGGTGTCATAAATAATTGCAACAATGCGCGGGTTGTCTGCTTTTAGTCGAGCCTCGGCCAGACGATGCGAGCGCCCTCTCTTGTCCCGCTCCTGAACTGCAATGGTTAGACGTGTTGCGCTGTTTTTTTTTAGTCTCTCTCTCTCTCTCTCTCTCTCTCTCAGCCAACCCCTTTTCACCTTCCTTTTTTTGCCCCCTGTTAATCGTTCTCGCATTGCCTGCATTTTATGAAAGCCGCGTCATGAATGCTAATCAGCGAGAGAGAGAGAGAGAGAGAGAGAGAGAGAGAGAGAGAGAGAGAGAGAGAGAGAGAGAGAGAGATTTATCAAGGCGTCTGTTTGTCTACAATATTATTTTAATGTAGTCTAACACACACACACACACAGAGACAGACAGACAGACACACACACACACACACACACACACACACACACACACACACACACACACACACACACACACACACACACACACACACACACACACACACACACACACCTTCCTAAAACAGACATGATGTGCTGCAGAGTACTAAAAATAAATTATTACAAGTTATTTTCTTTTCTGGCTTTCCCTTTCTTCTTCTTCTTCTTCTTCTTCTTCTTCTTCTTCTTCTTCTTCTTCTTCTTCTTCTTCTTCTTCTTCTTCTTCTTCTTATTATTATTATTATTATTATTATTATTATTATTATTATTATTATTATTATTATTATTATTATCCTTCTAACCATCCTCCTTTTTAATTTATCGCATCACTTCCAAACCCCCTTCACTACTGCATCGCTACCGGATGCATCAACAGCTCAAAGAAACCCCAGACAAGCCAAGGCAAGGCAATAAAAGACTGTGCTAGATAACCAAAGACCGATGCTTAACAGGTTTTATCACACGCTACACGAAGAGCTCCTGTACCCACTCTTGCAGGAGCATCTTGCCACATCCAATCATTTTACGACGGTCTGGACAGCGAGGAAAACACAGCATTCACACACCCCTTGACGCTCCCGTGGGGTTTCCTGATAAATCTTCCACGCCACTTAAGCTGGGCTGCCCCCGGGGACTGGTCTGGCCAAGCTAACCAAACCGAGGAACCACCACGCGGAAAACCTCAACGTCGGAGCCTCATGAGCGATGGCCCGAGACGTGTGCAGACATCGTAAAAAGGAAGCTATAATTCGTGCCTTGGAGTATGCTGGCTGTTAATCATATAGTTGGTGTATATATAAGGCGTGAGTGTGTGTGTGTGTGTGTGTGTGTGTGTGTGTGTGTGTGTGTGTGTAAGGATGTAAGAAAAGACCTTGATTTGACTAGATGTGAGAAAAGGAGTATAGAGAAGAGATGTTTTGATGATGCTAAGAAATATTGAAGGAACGAGGGATGACCAAGAGGTGTGGAAGAGAGAAGAGTATAGGTGTTTAAGTGAGGCTGGTGTGGTCTGGGTTCGGTGTGAGTGATGCAAGCCAATTAAGGAAGGTGAAATAAATGAAAGGTGAGGGAAGTGTGTGTGTGTGTGTGTGTGTGTGTGTGTGTGTGTGTGTTAGTGGATAGTTAGTGACGATGAGACGAGGCGAATAACGAGGTGGAGGGATGTGGTCTAGAATGAGATGCAAGTGTTCGGTGAGAGGGAAGGAAGGTGAGTTGAGCGTCGCCAAGTGTTTAAAAGAAGTGTTTTGTTGCAAGGTATAATGATGCAAGTGAGAACGTGGGAGTAATGAGGATGATTGACGACACCTGATGATATTATAACTGAAGGTAAAAAAAGAAGAGAAAAAGAATACTGTCTCGTACAGTCTCATAGTACAATATATAAAAGTAAATTATGTAGTATTAATAACAGAAGCTAAATCATTCAATTAAAAAAACAAAACGAATCAACAATACCACGAACAGTTACTAAGATTTATGAAGAAAAGCTAGACCAAATCACATACACGCACACACGCAAACACACAAACATACATACGTCACCCTCCATCTCAACTCATCCCCAGGTGGTACAGGTGTCAGGGGAGGCTTACGAGGAGAGGCCCGGCGGTGTTCAGGTGTCACATGCATAAGTCAGCCTTTCGTCCTGCCTGGTTGGGGCTATGTGAAGACCTGCACTGCGGCCCCCACCACTGAAATGTTAAAGGGGGGGGGGGGCGGTGCGGTGGAAGAAGAGAAAGAAGGAAAAGTTGAAAATATATGATGAAGAGGAAGTGGAAGAAAAGAAGATGATGATGAAAACAAACAGAAAGAAGAAAAAAGAAAAAGAAAAATTGCAAAAATAGAAGAAACTAAAGATGATGATAATGATGATGAAGAGGAAGAAGAGGAAGAAGAAAAAGAAGAAGAAGAAGACGACTAAGAGGAAGAAGAAGAAGAAAGATGGAAAAGGAATGAGAAAGAGAACGAGAAAGAAAAAAAAAAGAGAAAGAGAGAAAGAAAGAGACCGAGAAAGCCGTCCATCTTGCCACAAAACTACCTCAGCGAACAATTAGGACACATGTATAGAGTCGCCTGAAAGGATCTCGGTTGAATGCCAGGTTGCACTGATTTATAGGCACCTGCATTGGGCTCCCCCACATGGCCGGGAAACTTGAGCCGCCCCTCCGCTCAATTGCACATGAAAGGACCAACTACTCTATTTCCATGGCCCTCTCCTGGCTACTAGAAGACTTACTAATGAAATAGAAACACGAAAAACACTAAATTGATGCTTATATATACCACAGCGATGCTTTCCCACGCTTTTAATCATCCACAGGTGCCAGAAACGTGGGTGATACGGTAAAGCACAGCGGTTTAGGCGGCAACACTGACAGTCACAGTGCTAATGATTAAGGTTTCAATTTTAAGAGAGGTCCCGTTGCCACCTAGCGGGTCAACGCAGACGAAGAGGAGGCATCAAGGAGCCGCTGTGGAGACATTGACGCAGGTTAAAGTTAAGATCGTGACAGGAATCGTGAGTTTGTGGAGGGAAGAGGAAACGAATTCTCAGAAGGAAGGAGGGAGCGAGGGAGGGTTGGAGAAGGAGGAAGAGGAGGGTGGAATAGTGAAGGGTGATGGGAGGGGGGAAGAGGGTTATGCAGGAGGCCGGCGTCACCCTCCCCGTAGGCAGCTAACAACCATTACGGCGGGTGAGTGATGGCCCCGAGCACCGCCCTGCGTGGCCTCAAGGACCGGCCAGAATGCACCCAATGAGACTTGAATAATGACGCAGAGTTACCACCGCCAACGCCGACCTCTCTGCTACACCAACGCCGGGTTCTCCACACGCTCCACCGGCTTCCACTCCCTCTCTAGCTACCAGGAATGTGTTAGAGGGGGTGGGATAATGTGTTGGGAGGTGGAGGGCAGTGGCGCAGGGCGTGTGTGTGGCGTGGGCGAGGGTGTGGCCGGGGAAGACGTACGGGCGGTGGCGACGGTGCGTGTTGGCCACAGTTGCATTGTAGTGTGATCGTGCAATGGTCTGGGAAACCTCTGGCCCTGTGTGTGTGTGTGTGTGTGTGTGTGTGTGTGTGTGTGTGTGTGTGTGTGATGGAGTGCCGGCAATCAGCATGGTCTCTCTCTCTCTCTCTCTCTCTCTCTCTCTCTCTCTCTCTCTCAGCATCCCAACATCCTTGATCTTCCGTACGTATTTAACTGCACCCCGTCCTATGCAGCATCCACCATCTGCTCGGTGCTGCCTATCTCTCATCTCCACCATTCAAAACTTATCGCCCATAAACAGGTAATTCCCTCATCACGGCGAGCATCCCGGACCCACAACACAGCCCCGAGCCCCGCCGGCAGCCCTGACACTCGTCTCTACGCCTCATCATCGTTCCCTTATCGCTGTTTTCATCGGGCGATCCCTTCGTTGATAGTTCGCCCATTCTGATAAAGGTCCTGTTTCGTGTCCTGGATTTTTCTTATCTGATTCTAAAACAGTTGATTTATACTGGACATTTATATAAAAACTCTGTATAAAAAGAAAGGCGAGTCATGTGCGGAGAATTGTTTTTTATATGATTAATAACATAATGAAATACCTCACGGCGATGATAAAGATGACGAATGCAAGTTACATTAAACATGACTGCGCCGAGAACAGTGGAGTGATGCAAATGATGACGACGGCAACAAAGATAAAAATGACGATCATGACTACTCAAATTTTCAGTAAAAAGACACGTTTTGCTCAATCACTGATTAAACCATGGCCGGGGTATTAACATTACCAAGACATCAACAGTATGACCAGCGGAATCATATCACCCGATGATGCTGGACTGGCGGGGAGGGGCGGGGCAGGGCGGAGTGGGACGGGGCTGGGCGGGGCGGGCGGAAAAAGGACGTGACCAGATGCAGTGTGGGAAAACCGAAAGTCAGAAAGGTGGGGAGGAACTGTTTGGAATATGCTGGGTTGTGTTGGGTAAAGGGAAGGAGGGTAAGAGATGAAAACAAGTTGGCTTACAACGAGGATGTCTGTTTTAATTTCATCAGTGAGATCTGTGACCTGAGAACACCTAAAGGCCTTATTTGTACGAACGATATCATTCAGTTCCCTCATGTCACAACGACAGAGCATTTAGTATGGGTTTTGAAATGAGTTTGTCGTGCTCGTACGATCAACTTATGCAGGACAGTTGTTCCAGTGACGGATGATTCGGTAAGAGAAAAATTCCTGGCGATATCTGAGCTGCATCGTCACTCTTGAAGCGGCGAACCGTTATTTTTAGCTCTCATGTTCATTTCCAGCTTTGATAATAAGTTGAATCTTTTAAATTATACTTTATACGGCTGTGCCATCAACAATATTGTAATAATTGTGGCGCGTCGCTCAATTCTCGAATAATTAGACTTCCTACAAGTAGCTAAGGGACCAAAGCTGCACTGCGTATTCCAGGCGAGGTCTTACCAAACAAGTTATACAAATATTACACAACTCCAGCAGTTTTACGTTCAGAATTCCTTGTGATGAACCATATTACTTATAATGAGGTCAAGCGTACCCGTCTCAGGTAACATACTTATAATTACACCAGACGCAAGGGCTAGGAAGAAGGAGGAGGAGGAGGAGGGGGAGAAGGCAAGGGTGAGGAGGTAAAGCTGCCCAGCACCATGAGCCGGTCAATGGACAGATGTGTCACGCGGCACAATGAATGTTATAACACCGCTTATTTTTACCATTCTCTTCAGATCTCAGCAGACAAAAAGCCAACCTCCCGGCACCGTAAAGAGGAAGGTTCTATATTCTCTTTCAGTTCCTATCCGATCACGCAAAACAAGTAGAGAGAGCGTCTTCGTACACCTGTAATTATAGGTGATATTAAACAGAGGATTCCAGCGATGTAAACAATCACGTTCCTCATTGATATGCACTTTTAATGTTATCAGTACAATCCTGTTTCACTATATATTAATGGCGGACGGTGTTTGTGTTTTGACGAAAGGCCAATAACACGCAGCCAACACGCGAGATCCTCAGTAATGTTTTTTATTTCTCTCTGTTCACACAACGCAGCAATTCATTCTTCTGGTTAAAACATTCATAAAGGAAATTCCTCCTCATTTGAGCCACGAAGGGAAGGTCACACGTTATGGTATGTTTCCAGAAGCGAAATAAACCATGCACGGACGCTGACTCAATCCTGCCACAAGCGTAAAAATCAACTGGTATTTTTTTTACAGTAAATAACTCAAAGGCAATCCATATGAGTAAAATTCAGCCGTACTTTCTTTTACACTCTGGGAAACTACTCCAAGGCAATAAATAAAAAAATAAAAAAAATAGCTAGTCGCTGCTTCTGCAAATACAAACAGGAATGGCCAGAAGAGAGGTTAATTTTGGATGGAGAGGTGTCTTGACCTGACCTCCATGCCTTTCGGACCTGAGCGTGGCAGGTGATGGATGGCAGGATGTATAGAAAAGGGAATCCAGGAACAGGCTTGGAGGGAATTAAAGATCAGGATATGGATGGGAGGACATTTCAAAGAGGAACGCCATGAATAAACCCGTGAGGGGATACATTAAGAAAGCGTATACAAGAATAAACTAATAGACCTTGCGCCACTATAAACACTTGCCTGCGCCATGACGGGCTGGGGCCAACAACCATCCAAGCCCCTCAAGCAACCCTACCGGCGCTATAGGCGTAGACGTAAAAAAAAAAAATAATAATAATAATAATAATAATAATAAAAAAAAAAGAAAAAGTTGCATGTAATAGATGGCAAGATGTATAGGTAAAGGTCGTCCAGGAACAGGCTTGGAGGGGATTAGAGGTCAGGAAAAGGCTGGAAGGACATTTCAAAGAGAGGAAGACCATCAATAAACCCATGAGGAGATATATAAAGAAAGCGTCCAGAAACACATTAATACACCCTGTAAGCTAAGGGAAAGTAGCTCAGGAATAGTGTGGGAGAACAAACAGGCGGAGAGAGATCTAAAAATAGGCCCGGGAAAGTATACAGCAGATAAGAACCCAAGAATAGGAAGACGAGTATGCTACGGGAACACATAGGCCTAATACGGTATCAAGGAATAGGCTTGGCGTGTATTCAGCTGAAGGGAGTGTACAGGAATAGGCCACGAAGCATACAGGTGAATGGAGGGCGTCAAAATATAAGCCGGGAGGAGATGCAGGTGAAAGGGACGTCCGGAATAGTTTTGAGGGACACGCAGATGAAAAAACGGGCCTCTGAGTAGTCTGGGAGGATATGCAGGTGAGAGGGAGGGTCCAGGAAAGTCCAGATCACCGCGTGGATCATTAATAAGGCTCAGGCAAATGTTGTGACGGAGAGCAGGCCGAGTGTGTGAGGCGGCGGGGCGGGGCGCGGTGAGGCAGGGCGGGGAGGAAGGGTTATGCCATGGGGACGCTAATGCACTCAAGGGATATATACGGATGACTGAATGCTTATGTAAAAACGTGATTCCTACAAATATAAGCTAAATTAATGCTTCCCTAACACTAGTAGGCGTTGAATATATACATGCGACATACACAGATGAGAATTTATATACATGTTTTACTCATGAACTTGATGGTAAAAAGCAGATAATTGGAAGTTATAAAATAAACTTGAAACACTGAATCAAACCTCCCAATTCATATAAAGTAAAACAAACACAACACACTAAAAAACGTACAATAAAATAAGAAGATAGGTGAAGAAAAACAGAGGAGGGATACATGGGCTTAAAAAAAAAAAGTAGAGATGAGATAGCTGGAAGAGAATCGGAAAGGAGAAAAAAAAGGAAAGGACTGAATCAAACCTATCAATTCATATGAAGTAAAACAAACACAACACACTAAAAAAAAGTACAGTAAAATAAGAAGATAGGTAAAAAAAAAATACAAAAAAAAACAGGAGGGATACATGGCCTTAAAAAAAAAGTAGAGATGAGATAAATGGAAGAGAATCGGAAAGGAGAAAAAAAAGGAGGAAGAGAGGCTGAAAGGGATGGACGCAGGGAGGGGAAAGGGGAGCCAAGCAAGTCACCTCGCCTCCATAAGTCAACAGATAAAGAAGCGGCCCAATTAGTGTCCCGACTGAGGATAGTTTGGTCACTGTATCGTGTGTCCCGGGAGGAGGAGGAGGAGGAGGAGGAAAGTTCGGAAAGTTTCGTTTAGTCGGCGCAACATCTGTGGTCATATGCCGGAGAGAGACAGAAGGGGAAGGAATTATAGGAGGAAAAGGAGGAGGAGGGAAAAGAAAAAAAGGAAAGAGAAAAAATGAGAATGTGGAGAAATAGGGGATAGTGGAACGGGAGGGGGGGAGGGGGGAGAGAAGGATGAAACTGGGTAAAAGTTACGAGTGGAGGAAAATACAGAAAAAAGTAGATACATGTTACGTGGAGTGGGTGGAGAAGAGAGGAGCGACAGTGCAGGGTGGAGAGGAAAAGAAAAGAGGGAAGGGAAAAGTAGAGGGAGAGAGAAACCAAGAAAAAAGGAGGTAGACGATGATGATGATGATGAGGAGGAGGAGGAAGAGGAGTAGGAGGAGGAGGAGAAGGAGGAGGAGGATGAGGAGGAAGAGGAGGAGCAGGAGCGTGAGAATCCCAGCTTGAGTCGGCGTCACCTCCGCTCACCTCGCCGCCCAAGAGAAGGAAGGAAGGAGGGCAGGAGGGAGGGTAGGAAGGGCCGCGCTAAACACATGATGAATAGATGTCTGAATAATTTCTTTTGAGGCTCCTTAATCGTATATTTTGATTCAAATACACCCCGCGGAGGCATAGTGGCGGAGGTGTCCTGAGCCTCTCCTCTCTACGTCTGTCTGGTGTTATGAATGAATGCGGAGAAAGCGAGACAGCGAGAGCGAGCGAGAGGGAGAGAGAGAGAGATGGGGGGGAGTGAGGGAGAGAGAGGATCGTCACTCACACTCTCCCTCTCGGCCTACTCTTTTTGTTGACATATTTCCGTTCGTAATTTGTCACGGCGTACACTTGTTGGCCTCGTGTAAAAAAAGTGATGCAAAAAAGAAAGTCATATTTATGTTAATACCTTTGAGAAAATCCACACAAAGGAAATAACCTAAATAAGAAGCCACACAATACACAGCTTTGAGAGAGAAAAAATATAGCAAAGATGAAGGAATGTAAATACTGTCACGGCCTCCACTTGTTACGGAGGCAAAAAACTGGCCGAGCTCCGCCGTGACCAGCAGCGGAGGAGGATTTATGATGTTAATCCCGCCAGAAAATCCCGACACGACGTGGATAGCGAGCGACGGAATGATGCGCGGACACGGGATCGAGTCTTAATCCGGCTTGTGTTGCACCGATGAATAGCAGACCGAGACGCACACATGCCGGTGGACGCGAGACCTGAACATGCACGCACTCACGCACACACACACAAACAGACATATACACCCACACACCCATACAACCACCCACAGACAGACACTTCTCTACCCACTTTTTTTTTCTACTTTACGATCTATTTTCTATTGACTTTTCTACCTAATTTTCCATCCGGGGAGCCAAGCAAGAATGGCGCCACTATAAAACACTTGCCTGCGCCACTAACGGGCTGAAGCCGACGAACATGCCCCGTCATAAGAGCCTAGCAGCGCCATAGGCCAAACGTGAACACACACACACACACACACACACACACACACACACACACACAGCAGCAGCAGCACAGTCACTCCATAATCCATTGTGTCCTTCCCTTGTCCTGTCGAGCACCAGTGACGCAACGGTGCCTAGACATGCTGCTGGTCACGAGGAGACACAAGCTGGAGGGCACGAGCCACCTGCGACGTGCTGGGAATGGGCTTGTGCTCCTGTGTTGTGGCCGCGACGCGAAGTGATAAGTAAACAAATGAAAACTGTCGGAAGTGTCCTAGTCTTTTTATTATGACAAATATGTGTGTGTGTGTGTGTGTGTGAGTGTGTGTGTGTGTGTGTGTGTGTGTGCATACATTATACATATATTCCTTCCTTCTACCTGCCACCGAGTCCTTAATCACCTAATTATGCAAGGAGGTAAAATATTATCATTAGGCATTAGCTTTAACAGGAACTGAGGGCATTCAGGTTCACGCATTAAAGAAAATTTATGCGCGCTCATGAAGCTCACAACTGATCACAACCACATGATTTTGCTTTACCTCAAGTCAACAAAAACTTCGGGATCACGCACATAAGCGCTGGACAAACACAATAAGTACCCGCCATCCCGACCTCGGACGCGCCTGGAGGTGGTGAGGAGCGCCCCGTAATAACAGTAACAGGCGCGGCAGACACGTCAGGGCGGCCTTGCAGGGGATTTGTGAGGGATGAGGTGACTCGCCTTTAAGGGACACACTCATATGATGTGCACGCCACTCGAGCCCCGGCACCAGCAGGCGGAGGACGAGGCAAATTGTATACTAGGATGAAATCTAATCCCAAGAAGAGGCAGGGCGAGGGAAGGAAGGGGTAAGGTAAAATTCTGGGAGTATGCCCGGACACAAAGCAAGTGTGACATCCGGGTTACATCAACTTACCATCCCCGGTTTCCTGTTACCCATATTTCGAGCTTCCCAGAAGAAAGAATGAACAGCTGGGTGGGCTCTGCGCTGACGGCCTAGGCCAGATTAAATCCGGGCCCACGGTGCCGAAGCTAGGCGTCATAACCACTACACCACGGAAGAGTTACAACGATATCTGATATATTAAAAGGCTCGCTCTAGCTTTCATAACAACCGGACAGCATTCAGTCGATAAGTATATAAAAAAAAATATTTTCATCCTCTGTCATGTGAGTGACTCACTAACAATATTTGCCTTACTGAGAAGGATGACGAGTGGCGCACATGCCACCTGGACGCCATACATATACACATACATATACATTACACACACATACATACATATACATTATACACACATACATACATATACATTATACACACATACATGCATACATATATGCATGCATGCATACATTCATATATACACACACACGTACCATACATACATCCATACGTTACGAACATATACATACACACGTACAAAACCATAATCGCGTTCCAGGAATGGGAGGTTTCAACACCAGCATTCATAACAAAGAGCTCGACACCATAAATAATATTCCTACATCCAGTCTGTTGAGCTTAGCGCCCTTCATGTAGTTACTGTAGCGGCGATAACCGTGACATTAAACACAAATCACACTTGTCTGCAGCGCTCACAGGCACCCGCTGCGGATTAATCATTACGAGGCGGAGATTAGTATGCACAGCGGCGCCTCAAAAACATTATGCAACCAGGATACGGACAGGACGAGCAAACAGAATGACTAATGTGTATAATTAAACACATGACGAAGGACCTTTCTGCGTACTGAGATGCTGAGGCGCTGTGTTTGTACGTGACGGCATCAAGGAGGGTTGTTCAGGCTGGGCGGCAGGAAACACCAAATAAAAAAATAAAAAAAACGAAGGATAACGGTATATAATAAACTCACATGAACACAAACACGCCCACACACACAAACAAAAAACAAGCAAGTAAAAAGTGTAAAAAAAATAACCCTATATATCTTACTCCTAACTTAATACGACAAATATTGATGTTCAGAGAGGGTGACCTGCACATGAATTTAGCAAAAAAAAAAAAAAATAAATAAAAAAAAAAAAATAAGCCTCAACACTCAAGTTTCTCCGTTGTGGTTTTCTGTTAAATTTCGAACACAATTCTCTATTTCTTTGGTAATGTCGGATTCCACTTTCCTACATTCTGTGCCCTAGCTCGTTCGCGTTCTCCAACTATTTATTTATTTATTTCTTCTATCCTCATCGTTTCTTCGTGGTCATACTTTACGTCTTCATAGTTCATACCATCCTCATCTTCCTCCTTATCGTTTTCCCTCTTCCTTCACTTCATGTTGCAACCGACACCTTAAAATAAAAGTCTGCCTATTTCCTAGTCTGTATGTCTATTTATATCTATATTTCGAAGTCTATACGTACATTTCTTTGCATATTTTCGTCGCCTTTCATTCTCTTCTCTACCATAACAACATCTTCCTCCTTATCGTTTTCCCTCTTCTTTCACTTCATGTTGCTACCGACACCTTAAAATAAAAGTCTGCCAATTTCCTTGTCTGTATGTCTATTTATATTTACATTTCGAAGTCTATACATTTCTTTGTATATTTTCGTCGCCTTTCATTCTCTCCTCTACCATAACAGCGGAGAGGGAGGGAGAGAAAGAGAGAGAGAGATACAGAATAGATCCAGTCTACAACAAACAACAAGCCTATTTACTTGTCTATATGTCTCTTCCTATTTCTATTTGAAGCCTATACATTTCTTTGCATATCTTCGTTGCCTTTCACTCTCTCCTTTACCACAGCGACAACAACGGGGAGAGGGAGGGAGAGGGAAGGAGAGATACACAACAGACAGCCTACAACAAGCTGATTTATTATACATCCTGGTCTGCATATGGTTCTATTTCTATATATGGAAGTTATATATTTTTTCGCATGTCTTCTTTGCCCTTCATTCTCTCTATCACAGCAACAACAACGGCGAGAGATAGAGAGAAGCAGAGAAGGTTAGATACACAAGACCCAGCCAAAACTTTATTTATTACACCTGAGAAGAAGCAACTTGGGACTGAGGGAGGGAGGGAGGGAGGGAGGTAAGCTATCCACGAGGCAGGACCACAACCCCGCACCGCCACAACGCCGAAAGCCACTCACACAAGGGCTCTGCGGCGCATATATAAACACTGAATTATTGAGGCATTTAAAAGAGAGATTAGGGAAGGTAGGGTGGTTGGAGGGAAAAGGGGAGAGTATGGGTTTATCATGTAAATTGTGGTGGTGGTGGTGGTGGTGGCCGTGGTAGTGATGGTGGTGGTAGCGGTGGTGGTTGTGTTGGTGGTGATGCTGGTGGTAGTATACAATGAGTTAATGGGTTGTAAAGGTTTGTTGATGGTGGTGTAAATGGTCGCACGAAGTATTCTCCTTTAAAATAATTAGTGGGGTGTTGCGTAGTGGGTGGCGGTGGTGGTGGTGGGTGGTGAGGATTAGGTGTCGTTGTTGTTGTTGATGGTGGTGGTGGTGGTGGCGATGGTGGTGGTGGCGATGGTTTTGAGTAAGGAGGATTAACTTATGGATATTTGTTTCCGTTTCTAATATTCTTTTTGTTTTTGCTGTTGTTGTTGCTGTTGGGGGTGGTAGTGATGGTGGTGAGCAAGGAGGATTAACTTATGGAAATTGGTTTTTGTTTCTGATATTCTTGCTGTTGTTGTTGTTGTTTTTGTTGTTGTTTCGAATGGCGGTATAGTACAATGATTACGTTACTCATAGACAAACAACACAACCTCACTTATAATCCATCAAACCTAATAATCGACTTCTTTCACATATTTCTCAATAACAAAAAAAGTCATTACATTTGTCCACTTCCTGATGCCATATGAACAGACGATCGTGAAAGTGGGGAAAATGGAGGGAAGGAGATATGGGGGAGGGGAGGGAGGGGAGAGAAGTCAGACATCTCCCTCCATTCCGCCCCCCTCCCATCCCAAGCTGTGCACCGTGGGAGGGGGAGGGGTTGGAGGGAGATGAAGAGGAGCCAAATGGGGAGGGGATTCTTAATAACCACAAAAGCTGGCCTGTATGACTCTCTCTCTCTCTCTCTCTCTCTCTCTCTCTCTCTCTCTCTCTCTCTCTCTCTCTCTCTCTCTCTCAGACACATACACACATTACCATATAAAGTTAAGCCGTAGAAAGGGAGAGAGTGGAAGTGTCTATCTCTCGCTACCCAACGCTATACTATATGTTACTGTGTTCTACTTAGTCTCCCTTTATCAAACCATGTGGAAAGTAAACAAACCCTCACCTGGGGACACAAAGAACATCAAGACTACGACCATTTGCTCTACACAAGTAACCAAACGTTTCTCCTCAAGTGTTCCCGGGTGATGAGAGACATAAAAAAGCACTGAGGCATCTCATAACGACGTCTTATCACTGTCTTCAAGCAAGGGATGAAAATGAAAACACACATAAAGGACAGAACAGGCTCACCATCATTTACTCAAAGACGTAGCTCCACAGGTGTTCCCGGGAGAAGAAAAAACGGAAAAAATCTTTGCAGCATCCCTAACGACGTCTTATCACTGTCTTCAAGCACGGAATCAAAAAGAAAACACACATAAAACATACAACGAGCTTCTGATCTGATGAGAATAAAACCCTCCCATGCAGACGAAAGATGTATATGTGTATGTTGAAGGCTGGATCTGTTGTTGTGTATCTCTCTCTCTCTCTCTCTCTCTCTCTCTCTCTCTCTCTCTCTCTCTCTCTCTCTCTCTCTCTCTCTCTCTCCGTTGTTGATGCTGTGGTAAAGGAGAAGCAACAAAAATATGCTATGAAATGTATCGACTCCTGAGCTCCTTTCCCCCAAAAAAACTCTCCTACGGCTCACAGCATCCCTAACGACGTCCTATCACTGTCTTGAAGCAAGGAATCAAACTGAAAACACATAAAACAAACAACAAACTCCTCTTGAACTCCTTCCCCCACAAAACTTCCCCTGCGGCTCACCAATAGAAAAATGATCATCGTCCCCCAGCATCACAGGTGTTAAGAGGTGTGTCGGCGGGGCTCATCTCACCTGCACATACATATAAGCAGGTAAGGGGCTCTAAACGTCTCCCAACATCTGATATGAAACTTTTTATCATCGGCGCGGATCGGACCACCCAGAGAAGGTACGTTAGGGACACTGAGAGCAAGGTGGTGGTGATGATGGTGGTGGTGGTGGTGGTGGTGATGACGGTAATGGTGAGGTGTACGGGTGGGGATCATGGTGGTGAGTGGGTGATCTGGTGTTGCTATATATGGTGCCGGTGGTGTTGGGATCTTGATTTTGACGGTGTTGATGCTGGTGGTGGTGGTGATGGTGAAGGTGATGGTAATGATGGTGTTCGTGGTGTTAGGGGTGGAGATGTTGATATTGATGATAGTACTGCTGTTGATGGTGGTGGTGAGTTTAAGAAATATAAAAATGGTATCAATGGTGATGTTAAGTGGACGAGTGGTGATGGAGGTGATGACGATATTGGTGGTGATGACGACAATGGTGGTGAGCTTAAGAATGTTGATGGCGGTGATGATTGGGTTTTGCCTGAATAATTAATGGTGGTGATGGAGGTGGTGGTGATGGTTGTGATGCTGTTACTGCTGAGATAAAAAAAAAAAATGCAACTACATATGGTGGTGGTGGGAACGATGTCAGCGGAGGTGGTGGTTGTGGTGGTGGAAAGGAAGTGATAAGTACAAGTGGTGGTAGTGGTGGTGATGATGGTGAAACACGAGTAACAAGAGAGTGATTGTAGTAGGAGAAGTGTGGTGGTGGTGGTGGTGGTGGTGATAAGGAAGTGGTTGTTGTGGCTGTATTAATGAAGTACAGTGGTGGTGGTGGTGGTGGTGGTGGTGAGGCGGAAGTAGTTCTCATATATTATTAATGGCGGTGTAGTATTTATCATTATTTATTTTACCGTAAAGGAGGAATATCGAAAACTAGAGAAAAAAATAATACCCGCATATTCTAATTAAAAAAAAATAAATAGACTGCAGAATGTATTAAAAGAAGGACCAAATTTAGTTCTGAAGGCATCATGAATTTTAAGCGTTGTATTTACCATTATTTATTTTACCGTAAAGAAAGAAGACCAGAGACTAAAGAAACCAACAATATCCGTATATCCTGATTAAAAAAAAATGCAGAGTTAATTAAAAGAGAATGACCAAATTTAGTTTCAGAGGCGTTGAAACTTAAGTCGCAGGAAAGATTAAAAATGCAAAGGAAAGAAAGACGTTCCAAAGTTTATGTACCAGTGAAAGGGAGGAAAGAGTGAAGAAGCTGATCAAACCCTTCCATTAGTAAGTTCCCACACCCCTATGCACACCCCTATACACATCTTCCCACGCTCACATCTTTCCTGCCTTCCCCACACACACATCCCTCCATCGCCTCACACACACACTGCATCTCCATCACATCCTCAACCATGTTAATTAAATGTCGTATAGGGGTAGAACAGGGATGATGAGGTAGGGGTGAGGGTACTGATGGCTGCGACAGGGATAATGAGGGAGCAGTGTTCGTGGTGGCAAAGGTAGTGGTGGTGCATATAGTAGTGGTGACAGGATAGTGACAGAAGGAAAAGACAAGTGATGTAGTTAATGATGTTGATGGTAGTTTCCCCAGTAACAACAATGGTGATAATGGCCGTGGTAGTTGTGGTAGAGACGAAGAGGTTGGTAACAGAGCAGTGGCAGCGGTACTGATGGCGGTGGAGGTGGTGTGGTGATTGTGGTGTGGTGGTGTGTTATTGGTAGTATAGTAGAAGTAATGGTAGTGGTTGTGGTGGAGGTGGTGGTGGTGATGGTATTGGTAGTATAGGGTGGCGGTAATGATGGTGGTGGTATGTGGTGGTAGTGGTGTTCGTTGTGGTATTAGTAGCATAGTAGTAGTAGTAATGGTGGAGGTGGTGGCGGCGGTGGTGGAAGTTCCTATAGTCCATGGGGGAGCTCTCCACCCAAGGCTCCCATGACTCAATCTTCTTTCAATTGCTGCTCTCGACTCTGCGCGGCGACGAGCTTCTCATTTCTCATCAGGCAATTTATTAGCCCCCCCTTCACCCCCTTCAGCCCTTCTTTAGTCTCCTCTCTACCCTCCCTCCGCCCTTTGTGTTTAATTGACTCTTGTTTATCAACGTCTCTCTGTCTTTTTATTCTAGCGAGGGGCCGATGGATCACGGCCCGGCGCGTTCGCTTCCTCGGCCTCTCCTCCGTTCTTTAAACTTCTCGTAACACCTCACTGGCTATTCATATCTAAAGCACAATGTCAAGGTTCCAGTTTATGCACGTTGATATTAAGTGCGAATTACGAAGAGGAAGCGTGATAGAAAACGGGGAATTGGCAGGAAGGGGCCGCAAAGAGTTGGCGCTGGTCTTCCGCGAGGCAGGGATGCGGACGCGGTGGGAAGCGCTGAGCCGCCTTTGAGCACCAAAACGATCTTATTCACAGTGGTTTATCTCAGTTACCAGTTCGCGTAGTTACCTCGGCTATATCTCTGCGGCTTTCTAAAACGCAGGGACCGGCCGGTGAGAGCTAGCGGGGCAGATAAAAAGACGGAGGAGACGGAGTGATACGCGGCGCTGCGATGGAGACTAACTTGCCTGCCATAGAGCGAACAGATGGCGAGACGCGTTGGCGTGGCTTTATGTGGCGGCGGGGAGACGCGGCACAGAAGGTCACCTGTGGTTAAGCATTCACAACAAGTGCTGATTTATTCTTAGCATTTGACACATGAGACTCGTGACCCGATTATTCTTCTACCTTCGTCCTGCCCAACCCAACCCCAACGCCGCCGTCGCCGCCCTTATACGGCCACAGCCAAAACCACGCTCTTCACCTCCCTCTTGGAATTACACGGGAGGATCTACCTTAGTGTAAACATTGAAAGCTGGAGGTGGAGTAGTCTGCACAAGAGGCCATCGGAGGGTCAAGGAAAGCTGTGAAGGGCAGAGAAAGCAAGGATGTCTGCCCGGCCTGATATACGGATTCAGCCTCTATTGATCGCTGCCCTTACGTAGATGTATGGCAGCGGCTAAATGAATACTGAATGAGGTGATTACAGAAGATGCGGGAGCGTTGCAGCCTGACCACTCTGCCCACCTGAGAGAGAGAGGGAGAGGGAGAGAGAGGTAGAGGAAGAAGGGAGGAAGACCGTAGATAGGGAGAGGCAAGGGGGGACAGGGAGGGGGTCGCGCCAGGCACCTCAGTACCCCCTAAGGCCTTTATAAGCGTCTCTGAATACAGCTCTGAGTTATCGCCTTGCAACCAGCGGCGGGACGTAAACTGCGGCGCCGGTCAGAGATACGATTTTTATTTTTTCCTGTCGGGTTGCCATTGAGAGGTGGACGCGCAGAAAGGGCAAGCTCTCCAGGGCGTCGGGATGTTGGGATTGGCTTGGACGGCGCTGAGAGAGGAGACGCGAGGTGATAGAAGCTAGAAGGGAAGGACAAGGGGGGAGGGAGGTGAGGTTGAGGAAGGGAGGGAGGAGGTGGGTAGATGTGTGTTTGTGTGTGCGCGTGTTGGTGTTGACCGACTGGTGGTGACAGGAGGAGGGTGGAGTGAGGAAGACAAGCAAGGCACGTGGATGAGGCAAGCAGGGAAGGGTGGTGGTGGTGGTGGTGGTGCAAGGGAGGATACCAGCAAGACATCACAGGGAATATATTGGTGTTTTTTTTGGAATTCCTATAAGGTACTCTTTTTTTGGACACACACACACACACACACACACACACACACACACACACACACACACACACACACACACACACACACAGGTACATCAATTAAAATCAAGGCTCAAATATTCGTCCAGAGAAGGCAGGTAATAGATATATTGACGCAGGTGAGTAATAAATATGCCCCTCCCACCTAAATACATATCGTACCTACCTATACTTTACATTCCGCACACACTTGGTTGGGCTGTAATAATCCTCACTTCTTTCTCATACATTTCCGGACACATGCTAACCTTCTGCATCTGCTAAACGTTCGCACACTTGGTAACGTGGCGGGGGAGTGTGACTGATGGTGTTGGCTGCCAGTCTGATTGGTGGTAACACGTGTGCATCA
Organism: Eriocheir sinensis; assembly: GCF_024679095.1. NCBI lineage: Eukaryota > Metazoa > Arthropoda > Malacostraca > Decapoda > Varunidae > Eriocheir > Eriocheir sinensis. The sequence continues at coordinate 7,555,220 of NC_066518.1, forward strand.
AGGGAAAATAACATGAATCAGGAGGGTGGAGATGAAAATGAAATGGGGAAAAAAGAAAACAGGAAGAGAAAAACGAGTAGTAAGCGTGACAGTGCATGGTGGATACGCATCAAGTGATAATAAATTGATGTAGACTTGAGAAAAAAAAGATGAGGAAAAAAGAAAAGAGAAAAATGAGTGCCAAGCGTGACAGTGGTGGATATGTATCAAGGGATAAAAAAATGAGTTAGACTTGTTGAAAAAATGAAAGATGAGGAATAAAGAAAACAAAGAAAAAGAAGGAATAGAAAGTGGAGGAAAAAATGGAGAGGGGAGGATGGATGTTGTGATCTACGTACAGTATTTACCAATAATATTTAACCAACGTTCACGATTGGCTAACAAATAACAAAGGAAAACTTCTACTTCAATAGGCGATCAAACAAATCTACCCATTTATAATCTCTTTCTCTCTCCCTATATCTCCCTCTATCCATCTGTCTATTGTCTATCTATCTCTCTATCCATCTATTTGTCTGTATCTATCTCTCATCCCCACACCTGTACGCACATCCCTACACACACATCTTCCCCTCACTTTTCCTCAAACACATTCCCTCATCTCCCACTTCCCTTTACAATGCACATCCGCCATTCCCTCAACCTACCCTCACTCTCACACACTCACACACTCTCCCTCCCTCTCCACTCCTCTCCGCTCCACTCGCCACCACCACAACAAAGGGTTCAGCGCACCTCGCCGCCCCAGACGCAACCATGCAAATTGTCCCTTACCTGGTGTTGTTGGTGCAGACCCGACGCTCGTAACTGCAGCTCCCCATTGTGCGCCCAGCCACTCCGCCACGGCTGTAAAAGGAAATTGCTATTGAAGAGGCGACATCCAGAAGCCACGCCCCTGCATCGCTTCCCACATTAGCAGGCAAATGACCTATATCGTGTAATCAGGTGTAAGGAATCACGGGGTATAAGGAAAGGGTGAGGGTTAGCGTGTTAGGGAGTTGCAGGTTTTATGATTTGGGTTTTGCATGTAGCGATTTCATTCTCTTTCTCTTTTTTTTTTCCTTTTCGATCCTGTGTTTTTTTCTCTCTCGTGTTCTCTCTCGCTCTCTCGTCTCTCTCTCTCTCTCTCTCTCTCTCTCTCTCTCTCTCTCTCTCTCTCTCTCTCTCTCTCTCTCTCTCTCTCTCTCTCTCTCTCTCTCTCTCACACTTCTATTTAGCAACATTTTCAGTTTTCTCTTTTTCACTGTAATGTTTTTCTCCTTCATCTTCCCTATTATCTCCTATTTCTACTATTTCCTTTACACATTTTTTTCACGCTTTCTACCTCTTCTACTCAAACGTCTCCTTTCAGTCAAGCCTTTCCCTCTTCCTTCTTACTCAGTTTCATTCTTCCTACTTTTCTTCGTTTCTCCTCTCCGGTTAGCATAAAAAAATTAAATTCTCCTTTTGTTCCTTTTGTTCATTAGTTTCTTACCAATACCATATATGACTTCAACCTTCCCTTTCCTTTCTTCCCTTTTTCCCTCTTCATTCAACCATATTTCCTCGGTTTATCGGTACTCCACTTGTTTCCTTTTCATTCGACTTTCTCCCATCGACCCATCCCCTATTCATTTCTCCCTCATTCTCCTCGCGTCCTTTTCCTTGTCGCTCCACCCAATGCAGTCTGCCTTTAGCCCCCCTCTCCCCCCCAATCTATCTTTTCATTCCACTTTCCTGTCATTCCTCCCTTTCTCTCTCTTCCCCATTTCATTCCTCCCTCATCTATACCTCGTCATTTTTCTTCTCCTTTCCACCCAAACCCTCTCTCTCCTTCCTTTTCCTTCCTCCCTATTCCTCCCTTCCCCTTTTCCTTCCTCTTTCATCCTACTCTAGTCCTTTTTCTTCTCCCTCCCACCCAATGCAGTCTGTCCGTATCCCCATCCTTCTCCCTCTTTCTCCTTTCCCTCCTCCCCATTCCTCCCTTCCTTCCTTCTCTTTCCTTCCCTTCTCGCCTCTACCCAATGAAGTCTATCCTTAACCCCCCATCTCTCTCTCTTCCTCCCTTTCCTTCCTCTTTATTACTCCCTACCGCTATTTATTCCTCCCTCACACTACTCTCGTTCTTTTCCCTCTCCCTCCCACCCAATGCAGGCTGTCCTTCTCTACCTCTCTCTCCTCTCCCTCCACCCTTTCTCTCCCTTCCTCCCTCCCCCTCAAGAGTCGCCGGAGCGTAGGATGTAAGCCACGAAGGACCCTGGAGGCGCATTGGAGGGTGTGTGGCCCCGTAGGTGGTCCGGGCCTTTGCAGCGACCACTGGCCATAATAAAGGTTACGATGATTGAACTCGGGCCATTATTCCGACCCATAAATCACACCTGCCCTGCAACACCTGGACCCAAACACCGACACTCATGCCTCGGTAAATCACAGGGGCTCCGTATATCACTTTTGCTGTATACTGGTGATGTGTTGGTATCGAGAGCTTGTGATGATTGTATTCTAGTTTAGTATAGTTTTTAGGACGATGAATACGAGTGATTAGCTTTAGCTCTGACACACACAAAACAACAAAAATAGACTGTTCTGAAAATTAGTTTTGGTATCGAGAGGTTGTGATTGTGTTCTAGTTAAATCCATTTTTGGGGAGGGAACATGATGATGGATGCGCATAATTAACTTTTTCGTTGACATAAAAAATACAGAAAAATATGCGATACTGAGGATTTGTTTTGGTATCGAGAGCTTGTTATGATTGTTTTAGTCAAGTCCATTTTTGTTTTTACAGGGGACATGATGGATACGCATAATTAAGTTTAGCTTGGGCATAAAAGTACAAAAAATAGTGATACAAAATGAAAAAAAAATACAATGACCTTTCCTCTAAACTCTTTATTTTTTGCAGGGGACATGATGATGGATACGTATAATTAAGTTTAGCTTGGGCATAAAAGTACAAAAAATAGTGATACAAAATAAAAAAAATAAAAAATACATTGACCTCTCCTCTGACCTTTTTTTTTTTCTTTTGTCGAAGCGTCTAGCACTTTTTTTTTGCCCTTGAGCTGCCTCCCTTGCTAAAAAAAAAAAAAAAAACTTATGAGCAAACACACTAATTCACCTTCACATTGACGAAATTGTTTTTACTATTATAATTTCCAGCTGATGCGACATTTAAACATGAAATTTACTTATTTTATTCGTCTGACTTTGAACCCAATACATTTTTCCTTCTAACTAATAAGAAGCAAAAAAGAAATAAAAAAAATTACTAAGCTTGGAACCCTCTGAGGACCTCTGCACTCGAGCGTCGCCTTGCATAGACGAGTTTAATTAGAGGGCGGGAGAGAGCAAGCAAAGGCGAGGACATGCGTAGCCATTTCCTGCACGCTTAAGCACGACATGTATCCTCAACACACGCACACACAGACACACACACACACACACACACACACACACACACACACACACACACACGCGCATAGAAAAACCCATCTTGACCTCTTTTCTGGACATTCCTTTTTACTTTTGCAGATTAACGATTAGAAATTTGTGTTTTATTTTTTTTTCTTTGTTTATTGCCAATGAGCTGTTTCCTTATACTGTAAATAGACTTAAAGACAAAGAAGGATAGCTTAGAGTTCCTTCTTCTTCTTCTTCTTCCTTTCCTTCTCCTCCTCTATTCCAACACAGAATCAGAAACAAACACACTCACTCACACACGCATTCCTCGCTACACCAGTCACACTCCTCCTTGCTAACACTGCATCGCGCCCTACTCCACACAACACATTTAAGGGCCAAGGCTGCTTCTAAGGGCTGACTATTTTAGGTGTGGTAGCGCGGGGACTTGCAGGGCGCCGCGCGAGACCCACAACCGTAAACATCACAACCTCTCCCTCCCTCCTCAA
>NC_066518.1:7561609-7639109 GCF_024679095.1 Eriocheir sinensis
TGGGGAAGGAAATGGGGTTAATAGGTTGATGAAAAGATCATTTAAGAGAAAATTGCGCATAATTCTAATACGGGACTTAAAGAGAATGGCTTTAAAATAATCTTAGGCACCCGCACAGATGGCGCGTGGCAATCTATATTTTTTTTATCACTTTTTTAATAACTTTTTTTTATGGCCGTCGCTTCATTTCATCCCCCGCGGCTGAGTTAAGGGGCTATTACACTGGGCAAACTTTCCGTGGATCTTCAGTCAAAACCACGATTTCCGCTGGCGTGGTTCTCATATTTCCGTGGTTTTCTGACGTGTCCACGATCTTCCAAAGCCACGGTAGATTTCACTGAAGGACGACGGTATTGCTCACCATCATCAGCAGCAGCAGCAATAACAAGAAACAAATGAGAACCTACGCCAGCGGAAATCGTGGTTTGACTGAAGATCCACGGAAAATTTGCCCAGTGTAATAGGGCGGTATTGTCAAACGCTCTCGCCTCTCACATCACCTATTTCCAAAGGCCTAAAAGGAGGTCAGTCGGGTTGCAACGAGTGTCTTTTTAGGTTCAATGTACAGAAGAAGGGTCAAACTATCACCAAGGTCGTAAATCTACCCATGGAAATCCCTCAAACTCTTATGAAAGCCTTGTTAAATGTGTGACTAGGGCGCCGGAGTGTCTGAAAACATGGTCCCCGCCTCACCTCGCCGCCGGTTTGATCTTCGACAAGTGTGTATAAAGAACGACGCTGAGCTATTGCAAAATGATTGGACAGGTTTTGCCGGATAGCACCAGCAATACTGTTTTTCCTTGCACGCAACAGCCACGTGGAGTGTTTTGAATTTTTATTATCTTTTTTTATCTTTTTTTTAAACTTTTTTCAACTTGGGGAGCTACTGGCATCAACTTCTGCCGTGTTTTCTTTCGTTGCCGTGTCGACTCTCCTCTCACTTATATTTTTCAACTCATCTACCATAAACTACCACCAGATTCAGCAGCCTAAATGTTAGCGGGGTCGTAGAAAAGCGTCTTCAATTCAAACTAAAACTACTATTCAGCCTCATTCTAGATTCTATAAGACCTAAGCCCCCCACCAGCAACATTCTAGAGTCCATGTACACTAAATCCCTATCAGCCACATTCTAGAGCTATCATAAACAGCACACACAGCATTGAGGAGAAGGGGAAGGAGTGAGATGGAGGCAACAACCCAACAACCAGCCAGCCAGCCAGACAGACAGCCACCTAGACCGACAGCCAACCCAGTCAGCTCGCTCGCCAGCCATCAGCTCGGGGCGGGCACAAAGGCTGGGTGTTGTTGGCCTTTGCCTGTCTGTGATGCCGCCTGTAATCCATTTACGCCGGGAAGTGAGGCTGGTGGGAAGGCTGCACCCGGTCGCCGCTGCCCCGCCTCGAGGCCAGACAGGCGGTTCGACAGACGCATGGACAGAATCAGACGACGGGTAAACAAACAGACTGACAGAAAGGTGGCAACCAGGTTTGTTTCCCTCGCTTCTGGAGGAGTCAGACGGAGGGTTAGAGGTGAAGACAGACACAAAGACAGACAAACTACTACTAACTAACTGGGGTATGGTATGGGGTGCGTCGCTTCACTCACTCGTCGCCTCCACCCTTGAACAAGCCTCCATGTAGCTGCCCTTCCTACAGACTTACATAAAAGGCTACACAGTTATACGAACATACATACACGAAATAATGGAATAAACTTTAATATCCCAACATTTTTCAGCCATATCTATGCAAAGAAAAAACAGACATCCATAAAATTTAGATTACTTTACCGACACCAAACCGAGAATATCTACAGGCACCAAAAATAAAATAAATAAAACACACACACACACACACACACACACACACACACACACACACACACACAGACACCAACCCGCACACCCCTCTCTCTCCATTCTTTCCCTTCGCTTGTTAAGGCTGCGTTGGGCCTTTAATGCCTTTAATAACACTCACACGGCATGATTCACGTCTCCTCCTCCTCCTCCTCCTCCTCCTCCTCCATGTTCCCTTTCCCGGAGGCCTAGTCTGCTCCTGCCTCTTGAAAATCACAGGTTGAAGGGTAAAAGGAGGCCTCGTAAGTGGTGAGAGAGAGAGAGAGAGAGAGAGAGAGAGAGAGAGAGAGAGAGAGAGAGAGAGAGAGAGAGAGAGAGAGAGAGAGAGAGAGAGAGACACACACACACACACACACACACACACACACACACACAGGGACGTGGGAACAGCCGCCGCCTCGACCATTCCCCGACTGTCACTTGCCCTTCGTCTTCGCCTCAATAGCGTGTCGACTACGGCCACGTCCATTACACACTTGTCGATATGTTTCCTCTCCTCTTCCTCCTCCTCCTCTTTTTCTCCATCTATTATTCAATTTCTTCTTTTCTTTCTCATTTTTCCTCTTTCTCCTCCTCTTCTTCTTCTTTACTATTCCTCTTTTTCTTTTCTTCTTTCCTTTATTCTTTATCTTCCTTTACTTTTCCTCTTTTACTTTTTCATTTTTTTTTCTTTTTCCTCCTCCTCCTCCTCCTCCTCCTCCTCCTCCCAAACGTATATTGAAGGCTCTTATTCCACCCAGTCGCACTTTTCCCTCTTAAAAAACATAATATCAATCAGAAAAAATATCCATTATCAAAAAACTGAAATATACTCGTAAAATGACAATAATTAAGGTGATATACTAAACTGGGAGGAGCAATTTCTTTTTTTCTTTTTCAGAGCAAAGGGGAAGAAAATATCGCTACCGGGTATATTTATCTTCAATTACTATCCCTGAATCACCACAAGTCGGGAAAAGAAACCACCTACCGATCACAAACAATCACCCACTCGAACCCACTCACCCCAGCCAGTCAGCCAACCACAAAACATCATCAACCACACCACAACACACACGTCCCAACACAAAACGCCCCCACCACACCCTCACCTTTACACGCAACCACCACCACCACCACCACCACGACCACCACAACCACCACGACCACCACCTGACGTCTCCACAACATATTTACCCCCTTCACCCCTCCACCACAAGACAGACAGACATCCCCATGCATCCTCCCCAGCATCCCTCTCGCTCACCCCTTCCCCTCGCCGCCTCTAAACGTTACCAACACAAACATGGTTCCTAACTTAGCGAATCATCCCCGAAACTGATCTTCACCATTGACCTTTTCCTCTCCAGACCGAACCGAGCTGTCCCCACTAGTTTTTTTGTTTTTTTTTACTGCAGAGGAGTCAGTTCAAGGGCAAAGAAAAGGTAAAAATATGTGAAAAAAAAGCCCGCTACTCACTGCTCCTATAAAGAGTTAGAGGAGTGGCCGAAATATAGGTCAGTTTCAGGAGGAGAGGTGTCCTGATACCCTCCACTATAATAAAAAAAAAATACTGATGACGCACCAGTCCTTACCACTAACACGTCCTCGCAACCACCAGCAGTGAAAACACTGAGAATAAAAAAGAACTGCTGTATGAAATCTGAAAAAAAAAGAGAAATTAAGATGCAGAAGCAGAACCCAGAGTGAAAAATATAAGCGACAGAAGTTCCGCTACAAAGGCTATACTCCGCCCCATCACATTAACTGCTCTGAGCCACGGAAAAAGCATCACGGAATCTGCATCACCGTCACCACGAAAACATCAGCAACATCACCAGGAACGTTCGTGAAAGTAGGAATAAAAAGACGATTCTCCTAAACACAAAATACAAAGGCTTCACGATATCCAATGAGCAGGGATTAGAAACTCACATTACAACAGCATCCTAAAGCTACCACCATCTAATTTTAATCTATTTTTCTTTCCATACAGATGCAATTAGACAAAGATAGATAGATAGATAGATAGAGGCAGAGAGACACATACAGACGATGGAGAAACAGACAGTCGGAAAAAAAAGAGAAAGAAAATGATCACCAGTCCTTGCCATCACTCACTGTAACAATAGCGCAGTGACCAGCCCCAAACCGCTAGTGACCACTCCATACCCACGCCCCCCCACTCCCCCCGCCCTAGCCCCGCCTGCCCTAGCCATGCCCACGCCCGCCACCTGACGTCGTAGGGGCACTATGGTTCCCTCCTCCCCCCTTAAACGGTTGACGGTGGGGTGTCGGGGGGCACGGAGGGGGGTGGGTGGTAAGAGAAACTGAGCTTGATTTGCTATAAAACGGCTTAGGAATGTATTATTATATATTTTTTTGTAGTGGTGGTGGTGGTGGTGGTGATAATAATAGTAGTAGTAGTAGTAGTAGTAGTAGTAGTAGTAGTAGTTGTTGTAGTTGTTTTTGTTTTGTTGTTTGTGGTGGGCGAAAAGAGCAATTGTAAACTAAATATAAAACTAAACGTAAACTACTCTTCCTTAAAATAATAAAAGGAATACTTAACTTGTTTCATTATTGTGTGTGTGTGTGTGTGTGTGTGTGTGTGTGTGTGTGTGTTACCGGGGACGTGTCTGTGCATGGGTACGTGCCTAGCGTTGTCAGCTGTTATCGCCTGAAAAGAAACACGCGCACCTTAATGCAATTTATTAGCGACAGGTGACCTCGGGCTGCCCGTGACCCGCGTTGACCCACCCACGTTCCCTTCCTCCTGCCTTCCCTTTCCTCCTGCCTTCCCTTTCCTCCTGCCTTCCCTTTCCTCCTGCCTTCCCCTTCCTCCTGCCTTTCCTTTCCTCCTGCTTTCCTCTTCCTCCTGCCTTCCCCTTTCCTCCCATGGCGCCCCTCCCCCATTCTCCCTTCATTTCCTCCCCTTCCCCTTTTCCTCTTTTTTTCCCTATGCAACACGTCCTCCCTGCTTTTTTTCTCTCTTCAACCCGTTAAAAACAATTATTTTACATCCTTCCTGTAATTCTTTCACGTTGCAATTTTTTTTCTCTCTTCTCATAATCTTGCGCTTCTAAAACTCGTTAAACAAACCCTTTGATGTATTTTTTTTCCTCCTCTTCCACCACCACCACCACAACCACCACCACTACCACATCCTTTCCTTCCTAGTCTTCCTCCTCATCTTCCTCTTCAGACCTGTTTTTAAGTCCGAGAGAGGCATTTCCGACATTCAACATTTATAAATCAAATAAGCAACGAGGAGAGGTTAGGCGGTGGCATGAGAGTCTGAGAGAAAAAAAAATAGGGAACTTGGGGTGACATTTATTATTTATATGTTTTCACGTGGCAGGGAGATTTACATTTAAGAGTGACTATGCTGTAAGATTACCAACACGCGCGTGAAGTTTCGATCAAGTTTTGTGGCGTGGGAAAAAAATCTCACACACACACACACACACACACACGACTTTACGACACGTGTACATACATACCGCACTGCATCAGCCGGCCACCAACACATCCCCCTCCTCCCCTTGTTCCTTGCCCTCCCTCCCTCCTACACTCCCCATGACCCCCGGCGGCACAGGTGTTCGGGGTCGGGTCGGTCCATTGATTCTCAGCACATCGACACCAGCAGGCAAGCAAAAAAGGTGAGCAGGTATTTTTTTTGCTTTCCGCTGCTCTCCTTTGTTTCATAACCCAACGCATGTTTCGTAGTGGCCAAGGTTTTCCCTCTGCATCATTGTTTGTTTTTATTTGTTTTACCCAATTTTGCGATGCTCAGGTTTCTCTCCGCATCATGTGTTTTTGTTTAGTTTTTGTTGCCGGAGTCTATGAAATGAAGATATTCGATATGTTCCTTTATTTCTGTATTTCCTCCTGTTTAGGACTTGAACTCTTAAGTGGGGATTTACAAGACACCTCTCCATCCGAAACTGATCTCTTTTGTATGTGATTTTTTTTAGTTCACGTCGAGATTCACGAAACATCCCATTTTGTCTGTATTCCCTCCTTCCTACGACTTGAACTCTTCTTTTAAGTGGGGAATTGCAAGACATCTCCCCATCCGAAACTGACCTCTTTTGTATTTAATTTTTCTAGTTGCTGCAGTCAATGACATAAAGATTCACCAAATATCCCTTTTGTCTGAATTTCCTCCTTCCTACGACTTGAACTCTACTTTTTAAATGGGGAGTCTCAAGACACTTCTCCATCCGAAATTGACCTCTTTTGTATGTATTTTTTTCTGGTTGCTGCGGTCTATGACATAAAGATTCACGAAATATCCCTTTTGTCTGTATTTCCTCCTTCCTACGACTTGAACTCTTCTTTTGAGTGGGGAGTTGCAAGACATCTCCCCATCCGAAATTGACCTCTTTTGTATGTTTTTCTTTTAGTTGCTGCAGTCTATAATATGAACATCCACGAATTATTCCATTTTTACTGAATTTCCTCCTTCCTACGACTTAAACTCCTGTCTTTTGATTCTTACCAACTCATTCTTTCTTTCAACTTTCCTTTCTTTCCTTTCCTCTTACTCGTCTTCCTCCTCCATCCTCTTCTTGACGACACTTCTTCTCCATCTGAAATTGACGTCTCTTTTGGCCACTCCTGTTTACTTGATCAGGAGAAGCGAATTAGCGGGCTTTTTTTTTGTGTGTGTGTGTGTATTGCTCTTGAGGTTTATCATTTACTGTAAAAAAATGATCTGTCGCATGAAAAAAAAATCCTCGTCCTACTTCCGTTCCAGTGTCAAAAGTCCTTACGTGTATTATTAATCTTACTTTTATTTCATATATTTTTATTTCATTGAGTGCACGGGATTTATATGCAAGTGATAATATAAATTCATAATATATTGTTTTTTTCTCCGAGTCATATTTTTATCTCTTTTCTTATATTTCTTTTGTGGGCCGAATTTAGACGCAAATAATAACATAAATTCATGCAACATTGTTTTTCTTGACTGACAAAATAAAAACAAGGGTTTAAAAAATACCCCTCTCCACAGCTTTTCCAACACATAGGGTCGTGTTATTAGACATTTCGCCGCCAAGGAACACAGAATTGACAAGGCTTTCGTAGGAGCTGTGAGCATTTCCAGGAGTAGTTTTATGACCCTGGTGGTAGTTTGACCCTTCTTCTGTACCATGAACCTGAAGAAACACTCATTAGGACCCGACTGACCCCCTCTTTGGCATTTCCAGGAGTAGTTTTATGACCCTGGTGGTAGCTTGACCCTTCTTCTGTACCATGAACCTGAAGAAACACTCATTAGAACCCGAGTGACCCCCTCTTTAGCCTTTAAAATTAGCTGATGTGAGAAGCGAAAGTGTCTTTAATACTGACCAAAGAATCGTCGTTGAGTCAATATCTTTTTTTCCCTCATGCAAACGGACAACGCTCAAGGTGAAGAAATAAATATGAGTAAGTGTCGCAACATACAACAAACATTAATGCAAGATGGCGCCACTATAAACACTTGCCTGCGCCACAATGAGCTGGGAAAAAAAAAACTGTGCCACGTGGTAAAAGAAAAAGGATAAGAAGGCACGACAGGAAACTATATTGTTACTTTTTTTCTCCTTTTCTTTGTTTTGTTAGTAATTATATCAGGCAAAAGAAAAAAGGATTAAATGGGGGAAAAAAAATCAAAAAGGGCAAAAAAAAGGCAGGAAATCATGAACTATATATTTTTTTCCTTTTTCTTGTTCTGTAAAAAAAAAAAATATATATATATATATATCAGGCAAAGGAAAAATAGGATCAAATAGACGAAAAAAAAAAAGAAAAAAAGATACGAGAAGAAATAATGTACTAAAGATGTTTTCCCCTGTTTTTTCGTTGTTAATATATAAATCATCAAAAGAAATTAAATGATCAAAGGAAAACATAAAAAAGGACACAAAAAGAAACCATGAACTGTAGATTTTTCCCTTTTTTTATCATGTAATGAACAAATTTTCAAAACCAAGCCACGTCAGTCTGGTTATTTTAATCGACACGGAAGATAAAAGGCTATGAGTTTACACTACCTTATCTGCATTTATACACATACACACTCTAAATCCCTTCCTTCATGCCCTCAGAGAATCCTTGGACTAAACACACACACATACACACTCTAAATCCCTTCCTTCATGCCCTCAGAGAATCCTTGGACTAAACACACACATATACACACTCTAAATCCCTTCCTTCATGCCCTCAGAGAATCCTTGGACTAAACACACACACATACACACTCGTTATCCATCTGTTCACCTGCTTATCTCATTACCTCGTTTCCACCTTTTATACTTTCCTTTCCCGTCACCTTCTAGCTACTCCTTTCTATCCTTTTGATTCTTACTAACTCACTTTTTCATTCTTTCAACTCTCCTCTCCTTTCCTCTGTCTCTTCTTCCTTCTCTATCATCTTCTTCAGTCATCAGCATCCTCTTATCTTCTTAATTCCTCCTTGTATTTCGACTTCCCCCTGCATCCTTGCCCCCTCCGCCTCCTCCGCCTCCTCCTCCTCGTCCTCCTCCTCCACGTGACCTCGCCTGACCTTAGATCAATAGCCGCACACGTGGACTCTGGCGCAACAGCTGCCTGCCCTCCTCCTCCTCCTCCTCCTCCTCCTCCTCCTCCTCCTCCTCTGGTCTTTCCTCCCGTCTGGCTGGTATTATTGTGGGTGTAAATCATCCTTGTGTTGGCAAAGGAGTATCACAGTGGCGCTCTCTCTCTCTCTCTCTCTCTCTCTCTCTCTCTCTCTCTGCCAGGACGGTGAGACAACACACACACACACACACACACACACACACACTCACACACTCTCTCTCTCTCTCTCTCTCTCTCTCTCTCTGTGTGTGTGTGTGTGTGTGTGTGTGTGTGACAGCGCGATATATTTGGACGTGAATAAACCGCTTACAACACACACACACACACACACACACACACACACACACACACACACACACACACACACACACACACACACACGAAGGAACTGACACCCGACAATACAGGAAATTTAGCAAGAAAATATGTTAGGGATTTGCATATCACGTTTATTACGATTGTTTAGGAAGATTAATAGGAGAGAGAGAGAGAGAGAGAGAGAGTGAAAACAGACAAGAAGGGAATGGAAGAGAAGGGAGAGGCGGATAAAGAAAGGGAAGGAAAGGGAAAGGAAGGGAAAGAAATGAGGAGGAAACGTATGGGAGTGAAAAGCAGAGTAATGGGACAAGATAGAACAGGAATTAGAAGGGGGGGAGGAAGAAGAGGGAAGGGAAGGGAAGGGAATGGGAGAGGAATCTTATGAGCGAAGGGAGGAGAGGATGAATAAGGAGAGGGAAAAGGGAAGGGGGAGGGGAATGACACGGGAAGGTAAGGGAAGGGAAGAGAAGGAAGGGGAGGGGAGGGAAGGGGAGGGGAGGGGAGGGGAGGTGTAGGTGAGGGAAGTGAAGGAAAGGAAAGGAAAGGGATGGGAGGAGAAGGGCGCGTCATGAAGGTAAGGGAAGGAAAAGGAAGGGAAGGGAGGGGAAGAGAAGGACGCGTCATGAAGGGAAGGGAAGGGAGAGGAGGGAAAGGAGGGGAAGGACGCGTCATGAAGGCAAGGAAAAGGAAGGGAAGGGAGGGGAGGGAAGGGAAGGGAAGGGAAGGGAGGGGAAGAGAAGGGCGCGTCATGAAGGGAAGGGAGGGGAGGGAAAGGAGGGGAAGAACGCGTCATGAAGGGAAGCGTCTAAGAAGCCTCTGGGAAGGTCTTATGAAGCGGCCTTTTGTTGCCGGGGGCCCCCCCCCCCCCCCCCCCGCCCTCCTCCTCCTCCTCACCACTCACTGCCACGCGCCTCACTCACTCACTCTCTCACTCTCTCTCTCTCTCTCTCTCTCTCTCTCTCTCTCTCTCTCTCTCTCTCTGCAGGTGGTGTAGATGATTGCCCTAAACATGTGTGTGTGTGTGTGTGTGTGTGTGTGTGTGTGTGTGTGTGTGTAAGAGAGAGAGAGAGAGAGAGAGAGAGAGAGAGAGAGAGAGAGAGAGAGAGAGAGAGAGACGGGAGGGAGAGAGAGCATAATGCAGCAAATCAGAGCTTACTGCGCTAAGTTAGGAAGAGAAAGATACGGACTTGTTTTTGTTGTTCCTAAAGCTGCTGCTCACTGACCTACCTCACCTTCACCTTCCCGTCCTCCACCTTTAAGTCCTCCTCCTCCTCCTCCTCCTCCTCCTCCTCCTCCTCCTCCTCCTCCTCCTCCTCCTCCTCCTCCTCACCAGTAGCGCAAGTTAAGGGTAGTAATTTCCTCGTATTTCTCTCTTTACTGTAAAATTTCCATGTCCCTTTCTTCCTTAAAGGTACATGGTGTTCTCTTCTAACTATTTCCTGCCGGCACGTTGCCGGAGGGAGAGGTGGGTGCGGAGCCTTCATCTATTCTATCCTGTCCTACCATACGTAGATCACTAGTAGTACCGGTAGTAGACAGACACCCTCGCCATAGACCGCCAGGTCTTCTGGTGTCTGTTCTTCCTATATATTCCTATGTATTCCTCCTCAATTCAGTGATATTAATGCGGAAGATTACATTACAATTGATCCATCAATTAGAACAAGAAGAAGTAACAATTTCAAGATAAGTGGTAAAAGATTCTCGTCGCACGAAGCCAAACACTTTTTCTTCAATCGAGTCGTTAATGTTTGGAATTCTCTACCCTGTGATGTCGTTGATAGTACAACAGTTACGACCTTCAAAAATAGATTAGACAAGTATTTTGAATCCAACCAGCAACTAAGACATTACTCATTGTCGTAATAACGTTAAGTTCTGTCGAATACTGGTGTCCTTGTCCGTTTTTATCGCCCGGTTAGTGGTAGCAGTAATGGTAGTTCTTTTCTCTTTCCTGCTATCCTTTATCTTCCACCTTTGATTAGATAGTTAGTGTAGCTTGTCACAAACAGCCTCGTAAGGACCATCAGGTCTGTTGTTGTTTGTTCTTCCTTTGTGTTCCTTTGTGTTCCTCCTCGTTATCCTCCTCCTCCTCCTCCTCCTCCGGTCCACCACCCTCACAGCCGCTACAATAATACTCACAAGGCTCAAAAGGTCGACAAAATATTCACCGAGGCAAACATAAATCTCCTAACATCCTAAAACACCTGTCGTTGAGTGACATTAATGTAGGAACAGACCATCAATCTACCTGTCTTATATCAGTGTCTTTAACCACCCAACCTAGTTTACTTTGGTACACATACTGACCGAGAAAATGCATATAATTCCTCATAAATACACAGCAACCTCCCCATGCCATCCCTTAATGAGAATGTATATGTATGTAGATATGATGAGGGTGATGAAAGTTGTAATGGAGGAAGTGGTTATAGAGGTGAATATGTATGTGGTAGCGATGGTGTTGGTGGTATAGTGATGGAAGTTATGGTGATGGTGAAAGAGGTTAAGGAGGTGAATATGCATGTGTTAGTGATGGTGTTGGTGGTATAGCGATGGCAGTGAAGGTGTTGGTGGTAGAAAACGATGGTAGTGGTACTTGTTGATGGTGTTCATGGTGGTGGTAGTGATAGTTCAATGTAGGGAAGTGCAGTATTCTGAGTGTAGGTAGGAGCAACCCCTCACATAACTATTGCTTAAATGACACTCTCATAAGCAGGTCTGGGTGCGAGAGGGATTTAGGGGTCTTAGTGAGCTCTGATCTCCGTTCAAGGGCACAATGCATTCAAGCTAGAAATCGAGCAAAAAGGGCACTGGGATTTATTTCAAGGAGCGTAAGCAACAGAAGCGCCGAAGTCTTCTTCAAACTATAGTTAGTATTAGTTAGACCTCATCTTGACTATGCGGTTCAGTTCTGGTCACCTTACTATAGAATGGATATCAAAATGTTAGAATCAGTGCAGAGGAGGATGACTAAGATGATTCACGGGTTGAGAAACTTGCCATACGAGGAAAGACTCAAACAGTTAAACTTGCATTCTCTAGAAAGGCGAAGTGTGCGTGGAGACATGATCGAGGTTTATAAATGGATGAAGGGCTTTAATAAGGGAGACATTCATAAGGTTTTGTTGGTAAGAGAACCGGGTAGGACACGAAGTAATGGGTTTAAACTGGATAAATTCAGATTCAACAGGGACATGGGCAAAAATTGGTTTACAGACAGGGTGGTGGATGAGTGGAATAGGCTTAGCAGTCATGTGGTGAGTGCCAATACAATTGTCACATTCAAAAATAGATTAGATAAATTCATGGACAGCGATATTAGGTGGGGTTAGATACACGGGAGCTACACGGGAGCTTAGGTTCAGAGGAGCTGCCTCGTACAGCCCTACCGGTCTCTTGCAGACTCCTATGTTCTTATGTTCTTATGTTCTAGTTGTAGTGAGTGGTAGCAGTGGTGAAATCTGTTGCTGAAAGAGGCGACCATGCATGCTAATAATGGTAATGGTCGTGGCAGTAATGGGAATGGTGATGGGAGGACTGGACGGGAGTGGATGGTGGTGCTGCTGGGGCTCAGTGGAGAGACGAGTGGACGAGTGATTGAGGCAGTGAAAGAGTTCTTGGAGAGCATGTGGCGTGCAAGATGTAGGGAATGATATCTTGCCCCGAGAACATAGACTTCCCGCATGTTTTGTTTTCTTTTCACAGGAGCTGCCGATACAAAGGCCTGGCTGGGGAGAAATCCTGAGCCGCCTGTGACATCAAGATCAAGACCAGTGATGGTGTTAATGGTAGACTGGTGGGGGTGGTATTTTTTTTTTTTACAGCAAAGGAGACAGCACAAGGGCACAAAAAAAGGAAACAATAAAAAAAAGCAACCCGCTGCTCCTGTAAAGAATCCTGTAAAGAAGAAAGGTGAAAGTTGCTGGTGGAAGAGGCGAACATGTATGATGATGATAGTGGTGGTGATGGTGGTGATGATGATGATGATGGTGATGGTGGTGGTGGTGGTGGTGATGGTGGTGGTGATGATGATGGTGGTGGTGATGGTGGTGGTGATGATAGTGGTGGTGATGGTGGTGATGATGATGGTGGTGGTGGTGGTGAGGTAGATGACAGGAGCAATTAGGTGAGTTGCGGGTCCCGGGGCGTCTTCTGCACAGCCTCGCCAAGGGTCGCGGGCCATCAGAGCTTGTTAACACACACACACACACACACACACATTCTGGGCTGCAACACGCGCGGGGAAGAGGGAGCGAGATATTGTGGAGAAAGTTCTTCGTGTGTGTGTGTGTGTGTGTGTGTGTAAATTATTGAGCTTCCTCTTTGATACACGCGAAAAATAAAACAACCGCCACCCCTTTGCGTGCATCTCGGCAATAACACACACACACACACACACACACACACACACACACACACACACACACAACCCACCACTCATGTGTACGCGTGTAAGGCCCCATTCATGAAAACCTGTTCAAGTGGTCCCAGCTTGATTCCTTCCCTTTCCTCCTCCTCCTCCTCTTCCCCCGCTTCCTTAGCTATCATGGGTTTTCTCAGATTCCCCTTACTATCTTCCTAATTATTTATCCTTTTTTTTTTCTTCCCACATCGCTCGCTGTTGTTTCTCAGTAATCGTTTTCGAGGTCCTCTTCTCTCCTCTGTTTTTTTTCCTTATTCCCTTTTTGTTATAGCTGAGTTTTCTTACAATGTCGTGATTTACATTATATTCTCTTCTTTCCAATTTTCTGTTTTTTTTTTCTCCCTATTATCACATCACAAATTTACTACTCATAGATTATTCATTTCATGGTATGTATATGTTTATCTTCGTGTGTGTGTGTGTGTGTGTGTGTGTGTACGCGGCTTCACCCCCCATCCCCCTCAACCCTACGACCCGCACCCCCCCGCACGCCCGCGCCTCCTGGGAGCAAGAACAACTTCCTGGGTGTAGGCGTGTGTGAGAGCCTCGTTGAGTCGCTCTGAATCACACGGCGGCGACACAACGACCGCTTCATGAACCTTGAACAACAGTCGCCTTAATGGGAGCGGAGGCGGGGGGGGCGGCGCTCGGGGGGAGGGGAAAGCGGCCCCTTCCCTTCGAGGCCCACTTGATATCTGAGGCACTTGACACTGCTCTATTTTGGCACCCAGTCCCCCTCAGAGCGGAGTCTATATTCCAACAGCTGTGCAGGCAAAGCGCACGTCTCCCCTGCACCAGTGTGGCGGAGGTCATGCCCCCCAGCTGCCCCCTCACCCCACGCCCCCAGTTGCCCCCTCACCCCACGCCCCCAGCTGCCCCCTCACCCCACGACCCCAGCTGCCCCTCACCCCACTGCCCCCTCACCCCACGCCCCCAGCTGCCCCTCACCCCACGGCCCTCAGCTGCCCATCACCCCACGCCCCCAGCTGCCCCCTCACCCCACGCCCCCAGCTGCCCCCTCACCCCACGACCCCCAGCTGCCCAATTACCCCACGCCCCCAGCTGCCCCCTCACCCCACGACCCCCAGCTGCCCCCTTACCCCACGCCCCCAGCTGCCCCCTCACCCCACGCCCCCAGCTTCCCCATCACCCGACATCCCCCAGCTGCCCCTTCTCCCCTCGCCCCACGCCCACCATAACATTCACTCACCCGCCATCACGAGCCCCGCCCTACGGCCCCCAAGGGATGGCCCGCGCCAGACACTTTGGGTCAAGGCCGCTGTCAACACGACATGGCGTGACGGACGGCTCTCACATAAACATGCCAAGGGTAGAATGTTAGAGATGTACACCTGCCTTCAGTATCGGGTTAATAAATGCCGTGAACTTGTAATATATCCAAAATAACTCTATTAACACTTGTACGGTATAAAATATGATGTGATTAATATTGTGTAACTTCCACGTGATTAGTAAAGTGTAATGATGGACAATTAACGGAATGCTAATTAATACATCATCAAGAATAATTATGAAGTTTTACCTAATATCACCCACCAAAAAATAACTTGGGTGAAAATTTTTGAGCTATACAAATTTAGAGAATATCAGCCGCCGTCACACCAAGATTAAACTTATATGAAATTAGTTTAAAATTTTCTCATACCTACACATCAAGATCAAACGTATAAGAAATTAGTTTTATATTTTCTCATACCCACTTTTAGGCTTTGATCGGCAGCCCGTAGTAATGATCCATGACGTAGCAACAATATTTTTTCACCCCAGAAATGACCAACGGAGGCTTTGATACTAGACATAACCTTGGTCTGTTTATCCATAGACTCACTAGGTTTGGGTAAGAGCGGTGCAGTATACCTAAGTTTCCCATCGCTTATAATTTTGTAGCACGATTAAATGAAAACATCCACAACAAAATAAATAAACTAAGTACTTGTAAGCGAACACTGGTTGACTACACTTCATATTGATAAAACTGAGAACGTGTGACTCAAATATCAAATTCCTGAGTGTGTGTGTGTGTGTGTGTGGGGGGGGGGGGGGGGGTTTTTTTTTATTGTTGTTGTTGTTGTGGTGGTGGTGGTAGTGGTGGTGGACGCCTTCGTAGAGCACATAGATGATAGTGAGGATAATGGTAAATATATTAGTAATGACAAAATGAAAAAAAAAAAGTTACCATCCACTATAATACGGAAAAAAGTTACCATCACCACCAATACAACTAGTGGCCTTAATAACGATGCAGACACACCACGGAGCCAGCACAGGACAGGACAGCACAGGACAGGACAGCACAGGACAGGTGGCCGCGGCGGTATCGTTACACAGGGCAAGGGCGTGAGTGAGGTCCGCGGGGGCAATGGCTTCTCCCCTTATAATCTCATCATGTCCCTATCGCCTTCGCCTTTCAAGAATCCTCAAAACTGTGCTTCTTATGTAAATGCGACGCGCAGTGACGATGGCTACGAGGGGGAGGGAAGGGGGTGGGGGTAGTAAAGGAGGCGGAATGGGGGGTAGGGGGACGTAGGAGGTTGCTGAGTTTATGACCCCGTAAGCCCCCGGGGGTTATTATTTACGAGCTGGGCGTTGCAAAGCCTCGACCAACTCACCCTTGCAATTGCAGCGCGGGGCTAGGGGGGGTGAAAAGGCCGCCCCGCGAAGGTTCCGTCTGAGGGGGCTCATTGATCCTTCCTCCTTTATGAGTTTCGGCCCCTAGAGTCTTGCGGCAGGCGGGGAGAAAGGCGAACCACGACGCGGCGGCCGAATAAAGCGAGCAGTGCAATAACGCGGCAATCAGGGCGACATTAGAGCCAGGTGCCCCGGCCTCCCACGTCCATCACGCGGCCTGTGGCACTTTATGTCTTTAATCCACCTTACGCGGCCGGGGACAGGAGCTAAGTCGGTCATCTCGGTCACCGTCTGGCCGCGAACACCAGCAGCCCGGATCCGCGTCTTCTGTGGCTGTGGGAGACGGGTTGTGGGAGACTCTCAGGGCCATATTTTTAAACATTTCTGCGCCCAAGAACACGTAATTTACTAGTCTTTCGTGGGAGTTTAGGGCATTTCCAAGGGTACTTTTATGACCCTGGTGGTAGTCTGAGCCTTCGTCTGTACGGTGAACCTAAAAGAACACTCATTAGAACTCGATTAACCTCCTTTTTGGACTTTGAAAATAGTTGGTCTGAGGGGTGGGAGCATCTGACAATACCAACCTCAGCGCTACTCAACACCTGCCGTGGGTGGGAGAGGTGAAGCCAACGCCGCCAAGCCATATACCATCAGACACTTTAAGGAGTTCGAGGATTTACCATCGAAGCGGTTTAGGGAGTCAACGCCACCAAGCACTCTAGCATCAGACACTTTAAGAGTTCAAATAAGTTCGAAATTTAGCACCGAAGAGGCTTAGGGATCGAGTGCTCGTAGCCTCGTATGTAAAAAATTCTTCTCTTCTTTTTCATCTTTTCGTTTAATGTCCTTATTTTCTCTTATGAGGATGGACTGGCTACGAGTCTCTCCCACTCTTGACGATCGTGTACTCTCTTCTCCCTGGTGTTCATCCTTCTTATGTCGTCCTCCACACACCGTCTCCAGGTCCTCTTCGGTCTACCAGCTGGTCTCCTCCCTTCTATCTCTTCCCCCGCAGGTATTACTATATATCAAATGGAATATCCTCAGTGTTTTCATGCCTCGTGTACCTGAGGCGGTATACTTCGAGGTCAAAGAGGGTTAGAATACAAACAGAACGAGGCTTATGTGACATCGACCTGTTATAAGAACTGTTTGCCATCTTTTCAAACCTTACACATTACCACGAACGTATACTTTCAGGTCAGAGAGTAGGGATGACAAGACTTGTTTGCCCGTAGTATTGACAAATATTTCAAGACGTAAGGAATAAAGAAAGGAAGAAAAAGGGAAAAAGCGTAAGGACTGGTAAGCGGGAGACGGTGGCAGAGGGCGGTGAGTGAAGGAGAGAGGAAGAAAGTTGTGGGAAAGTGAGGTGGCGGGGTGAGGATTTACGTGAGGGAAGAAAAGGAGGAGGAAAAGGGAGGAGTGGGTGGAAGAGAAAAGGGAAGACGGCCAAGCAGTAGAGAGGGAAGGTAGGTAAGGAAAGGAGTTGGGAGTGGAACGAAGCCCAGTGGAAGGAATAGAGGAGTGAGAGAGGAAAAGGGGAGGTAATGAAGAGTGAGTGGAGGAAAACTGGAAAGAAAGATAAGCAGTACAGGAGGGAGGTAGAAAAGGAAGGGAGATGGGAAGGGGTGAAACGGAGGACAGTGGAAGGAATAGAGGAGTGAGGGAGGAAAAGGGGATGAAAAAGAAAGGAGTCGGAGGAGGAAAGAAGTGAAGGCCAAGCAGGAAAGAAAGGAGAGTAGGAAAAGAAGAGATGGAAGGGAGGACAGTGGGAGGAGTACAGGAGTGGGTGGAGGTATTTACGAAGGAAGAAGGAAAGGAAGGAGGAAAGAAGAGCAGGAGGAAGAGGGAGGGAGGAGTCCGTATAGGGCGGAAGTCTTGTCCTCGCTCCACGAAAAGGGATCCAGGAAAATGAAAAAGAAAAAAAGGAAAAAAAGAGTGGAGAAAAACGGAGAGAAGAAAAACGAAGCAGGATTCTTTTTTCTTCTTTTACACTCTCATTTCCGTGGAGCTGTTGTGCGTCAGACTGCAGACATAAACACACACACACACACACACACACACACACACACACACACACACACACACACACACACACACACACACACACACACACACACACACACACACACACACACACACACACACACACACACACACACACAGACACACAGAAAAAAAAAACAGACGGAAAACGGTATATTCCAAAACACATAAAATAAAAACCAACCGTGAAATATGCCCCGCGCCGCCCCGAGGGACACACGGGGGCGTTTAAAAATGTAATCCGGGCTCGGGACTCGAAGTGGTGATCCGGGGGCGGCGGCGGCGGTCACGACTCGCCTTTGTGCCACCTCCTGCCATTGTCGAGGCGAGGCGGAGGTGATGATTGCCTGTCTTAAAACTCCTCCTCCGGTACTACGCCCTTTCCCTCCCTCCCTCTCTCTCTCCCCCTCACCCTTACATGTCTCCCTTTCCTTCCTTCCCTCGCCTTCGTCCTATCCCTCATTCTCGTTCTCCCTTCCCTCCTCTCTCTCATTCTCCTTCTGTCTTCCTCCCTCCCTCCCTTAATTTAGCTCCCTTTTTTCCCTTTTCTCTCCTCCGTACTCTCCCTCATTCTCCTTCTGTTCCCTCCCTCCCTTACTCTAGCTCCCTTTTTTTTCCCTCCTCTCTCCTCCGTCCTCTTCCTCATTCTCCTTCCGTCTCCCTCCCTCCCTCCCTTACTCCAGCTCCCTTCCCTTCGCCTCCCCCTTCTGTGTCCCTCCCTCCATCCATGTCTTATTCTCTCTCTCTCTTTCTTCCCTTCCTCACCTCCGTCCTCTCCCTCACTCCCTTGTCTTTTCCACAGTGACCTTCAACGCTTCCACTTCCTCAGCTTCCAAATCCATTTTTTTTGTTTTACTTTTGTCCGAAGTGTTTATGGGAATAATTCAATAATTCAAGCCGTTCTTCTGTTAATGATTTCCCCGTGTCCTGTTTGTCATCTTTCCTGAAGGTGGGAGATTCATGTGTTTTGGGGGTTCAGGTTCCAGGGAGGTGATGGGTGAGGGCGGACGGCGAGGTGTGACGGGGAAAGCATAAGAAGGGCGAAGGAAGGCTGAATGCACTGGATCCCTTCACAAAGGTTCAGATTATTTCGATATAGGATCCCGCGCGGCCGCCGACACTCACGATCGTCTTTTGTCAGGGAGAAAAGCGATCCTTTACCCCTTGGCTGACACTTTTATGTAGTGATGAAACACATGCCAACTCTTCCCCTCCCCCCCCTCTCCTCTCCTCCTCCTCCTCCTCCTTCTTCCGCGATTTATACGAGTGTCAAAGAAATACCATGAGCCTATATTTTATGCGTGTGTTTACGACCAATATCTTACCCTGAGGAGGAGGCTTTGGTGTTCCTAGGGCGCCTCTAATACTCCTTCAAGTGTTGGGGAAACGTGGGAATGTGCGAATGTCGTGATGGTACGTATTGCAGCCGAGAGAGGGCGTGCACGGGCGGATGGGAATGGAGAACGATTGAGAAAGGTTTCGGTGGTAGAAGTGATGAAGAAGGAGGGGGGTTGTGGCTAAGCTAAAGGGAGGTAAGGGAGGTAAGGGGGTTGTGGCTAGGCTAAAGGGAGGTAAGGGAGGTAAGGGGGTTGTGGCTAAGCTCAAGGGAGGTAAGGGAGGTAAGGGGGTTGTGGCTAGGCTAAAGGGAGGTAAGGGAGGATATGGTGAGAGGGGGAAAGGTTTGTATACCACTCTTCGTACCAGCACCATCATCATAACCCAACGTTGCCAGATTGTCGTACTCAGCCTCCTATGCTTGCCGATTTCCTACCCCAAAACTGCCTCCTGGACTTCAATAACTGCCTTCATGTATAGTTATCATTAAAATGGTTAATAACTGGTGTTTTTTTGGCAATAGCTATGGCTCAGAAACAGGTAAGTACGAGACTCTGAGTACGATAATCTGGCACCGGTGTCATAACCACGACACCCAACACCATCTAAGCACACCATCTACCTTCACTATATAACCAACCATGCACTCCACTGATAAACATCGTACTACAACTCAATCTAATATACATAACGCACAAGCTGCAGTAGAATCATGCAAAAACAAATCTGTTCTTATCAATCGCAACCTGACCAACAGCACTCCATACACCTCGCTATCTTAACTAATATCTGCATCTCACACTCCTCCTTATTAATATACATACCCTATACAATATCTAAGTCATTACCAATATCCTTTACTAATACCCATACAATCAACTGTGTACACTATAACATCCACCGCAGAGGAGGATGACTAAGATGATTCAAGGGTTAAGAAACTTGCCATACGAGGAAAGACTCAAACAGTTAAACTTGCATTCTCTAGAAAGGCGAAGGGTGCGTGGAGATATGATCGAGGTTTATGAATGGATGAAGGGCTTTAATAAGGGGGATATTCATAAGGTTTTGTTGGTAAGAGAACCGGGTAGGACACGTAGTAGTGGGTTTAAACTGGATAAATTCAGATTCAACAGGGACATAGGCAAAAATTGGTTTACTAACAGAGTGGTGGATGAGTGGAATAGGCTGAGCAGTCATGTGGCGAGAGCCAATACAATTGTCACATTAAAAAAATAAATGAGATAAATTCATGGACAACGATATTAGGTGAGGTTAGACTCACGGGAGCTGCCTTGTACAGGCCTACCGGCCTCTTGCAGACTCCTACGTTCTTATGTTCTTATGTTCTTCTCTTGCAGACTCCTACGTTCTTATGTTCTTATGTTCTTATGTTCCTCGTTCTCGTTCTCCCTCATATCTTCTTTTGCTTTTTCATGTGTTTTGAAGTTGACGGTCTACATCTTTTCCGGTTTAGGGTGAGAAATTGTTTTTGTATTCTCTCTCTCTCTCTCTCTCTCTCTCTCTCTCTCTCTCTCTCTCTCTCTCTCTCTCTCTCTCTCTCTCTCTCTCTCTCTCTCTCTCTCTCTCTCCGCCGCCCAAGCATGACCACCCTCCATTGATGCTGTGGGCGGGTGTGTGTGGGCGTCGGCCAAGCCTCATTATTATGCTTCCTTCTGTCCCTTTGTTCTACTGAGGGTGCGGGCGTGACCTGGCGGGAGGGAGGGAGAGAGGGAGGAGAGGAAGTAGAGAAGGGTGGGAGTGGGTGAGAAAAGGGAGGAAGGGAGAGGAGGGGGGGAGGAGATGCTGGCACTTTTTCAGAATTCTTCGCTTCTCACTCCACCATAATGTTCGCAAATGAGCGGATTGGAGCGCCTTCTTGCATTATAATTTCGGTCTCTTGATTGGCAGGCGGGATGACGGGGCGGTGCGCGGAGAGAGAGGAAGCCTGAGGGAGAGTAAAGGGAAGGGGGAGGGGTGAATGGTGGGGTGAAGGGAGGGAGGAGGGGGAGGGTGTCGCGTGCCTGTTGAAGCTTTGGCCTGATCGCGAGGTATACAAGACGAGGCGGAGGAGGACGGCGAGGTGATGGTGGTGTCCCCGCGTTCCACAGCCTCCCAACACCTGTCATTAGAGGCATCAGCGTGATTACAGGTGAGCCTAGGTACCGCTGCCACCTGACACTCCTACCTGTCTATCTACCTTAGTGCTTTAATACGCCTCGACTTGTTTTATCTTCTTCCCCATCCCTTCCGTCCTTCCATTTATTGCTCTTCTCCCCCTCCTCTCCTTTCCTTAACTATTCTACCCCTACTTCTCCCTTCCTTCCCCAATCTCCTTCCTCTCTCTTCATCCAGTTTTTCTTTCCCATCCATTCCCTCTTCCCTTCCACTCTTTTATCTCCCTCTTCCTTAATTTCATTCTCCTTTCCTTCCTCTCTTTTATCCCAAACACTTCTTTCATTCCCTATTTCCTTCCTTCCCTCTCTCTTCATTCTATTTTTCTTCCTCATCCCTTTCTTCTTTCCTTCCACTCTCTTACCCACACCTTTCCCTTCCTTCCCTCCATCCCTTCATCTCCTTCCTTCCCCGCCTCCTTTCCTCTCCTCCTCCTTCAACCCATACCTCCCTGGTCCTCATCTCCTCAACATGTCATTACTGGGTACTCTATGGGCGTGGGTTGGTATGGGTGAGGGCAGACTGTCGATGGCGGTGGAATATGGGTTCTCAGGGATGGTTGTGAATTTCCAGGCAGGGATATGGGCATTTTAAGGTAGAGTGTAGGTCTGGGTAAGGTATGGGTAGGGGAGATGGGTAGGGGAGGGAGGAGAGAAGAAAGAGGATGATGGAGGTAAAGAGGGGTGACAGGGAGAAACATGGGAACTAAACTATTTACTTTTCTTCAACATCTGCTTCTCTGAAATCGAAAAAAAAAGTCTCCCTCTCAAATGTTCCTCCCAACTGTCGCTCTTTTTCTACGGTTTCCTTTTCCATGATTATTTTTTTACCTTCGTCATCCTTTCAATATATTTTAAGTGTCTCCGTTCTCTATTGCTCCTTTTTTATTCCCCTCCCGACTATAAACCTAATCGAAGCTCAGGGATTCCTTTCTCATCATGTTTCCTTCTCTATCTCCTCTTCCTCTTTCTTAACTCCCCCTCTCCTTCTCCTCCTCAGCTTTATCTTATTCCTAGACCTCCTCTTCCTAGTCGTCCTCCTTTTCAATCTTCCTAGCCCTCATCCTCTTCCTGTTTCATCTCCTTTCCTCTCCTTCCCAACCTATCCCACTTCCTAGTCTTCCTTCCTGAACGCCTCCGCCTCCTCCTCCTCCTCCTCCTCCTCGCCAGGTAATCAATACACCTGGTAATTACGCAAATGAGTGAAGGTGAGCGAAGGTCCTGGGCGGGGCGGGTGGGCGTGGGGCTGGCGAGGCGGCGTGTGGCCAGCCCGTCCGTGGGTTGCCAGCTGACCCGCGGGGCACAGCGGCGAGGGAACCACAAAAAAAAAAAAAAAAACCTTAGTCCACGTGGCTCGCAGTGGTCAGTTATGGGGATGGGGGAAGGGGGGGAGGGGGGGTAGTCAGGGGATGGGAGGTACGGGATGGGTTTGTAAGATGAGGGATGAAAAGGAGGAGGAGGAGGTGGATGGGGAGGATGATAGAAAGGATGTGAGGATAGTATAGAAGGAAGGAGATGAAGGAAGGGGTGATATTTATAGAATGGGGAAGGAGTGAAGGATGGGTTGGGAGGGAGGAGAGGAGGTGGTTGGGGGATGATGACAGAAAGGAGAGGAAGAAGAAAGCGTTGACGGAAGGAAAAGGAAGTGAAGGAGTGATATTTTGAGAATGGGAAGGTGTGAGGGATAAGCTTGAAGGAGAAGGAGGAGGACGATGAGTGTGGAGGATGAGAGGAGAAGGCGTGGGTGGTAGAAGTGGTGAGAAAGAAGTGGAGTTGTGGTTAAGGCGAAGGGGAGGTAAGGGAGAAAAGGGTGAAAGCAAGGACTGTCTCTTCAGGTTGGTGAATGGATGTCCTTAAGTGGTGAAAATCCTCGAGTTGGGGAGACAATTATTATTTTCCTTATTTTTTTTTTTTTTGTGTGTGTGTGGTGGTGGTGGTGGTGATGGCGGTTTTGGTGGTGAGTCTAACTACTTCAGAGTGTGTGTTGTGTAGTTATCATTGTGTTTTCATAGTGTTGAGAGAGACTGCTGTGTTGGTGATACTAATAAAAACAAGGAATATATCAGTTGTATTGGTATATAGGATGGTGGTGGTGGTGGTGGTTAGGTGTTGGAGTTACTGGTGGTGAGTGAATTTGAGTTAACGATCATGTTGCTGTTAATAGATATGGTGGTAATTAGAGCTAAGGGAGAAGTAGTAGTAGAAGTAGTAGTAGTAGTAGTAGTAGTAGTAGTAGTAGTAGTAGTAGTAGATCATTCCACTACGAAACCAGCCAACCAACAAACGGTGGTAGTGGTGGTGGTGGAGGAGGTGCTACTGAATGGGTGAATGTGGTGGCGATGGTGGTGATAGTGGTGATGGTGTTGCTGGAGTAGGTGGTAAGGGACAAGGCAGTGTGTTAGTGTGGGTATTGGAGCTTTAGTGAAGGTGGGTTGTGGTGGTTGTGATGTGGGTAGTGGTGGTGATATTGGCGTGGGTTGTGGTGGAGGGGGACGAGGGCAGGGCGGCGTGTAGGGGGCGTTGGGGGCGTGTTAATGCGCGTCGCACGTCTGTAATGAAGTGGTGGCAGGAGAACCCCCGCCCCCCCGTGATGTATGGCCGCCCGTCACGCCCACACACCCACAGGAATTCGTCTGGGCGAGGACACACACACACACACACACACACACTGAACAACCCTTAGAAACACGAATATAAGAGGAGGAGGAGGAGGAGGAGGAAAAGGAGGAAGAGAAGATGTGAGAGAAAAGAAAAGAAACACACTAGAACATTATAAGAGAGAACAAAAAGGATGGAAGGAGGATGAAAATGATGATGATGATGATGATGAGGAGGAGGAGGAGGAGGAGGAAAGAGAAAGTGGACAAGGTAATAAATAAGAGGAAAAGGACAAGGAAGACGAAGACAAGGAGGAGAAAAAAAGAAAGACGGACAGGGGACTATGGGAAAGAAGAAGACGAGGAAGAAGAAGAGGAGGAGGAGGCTGAGGAGAGGCCAGAGGGACGGAACATTAACTTGAAATCAGACACGAACTTGTTTAGTCGTTCTGAGTGACGTGAGGCCATCAAGCGAACATTAAGATTCCAGGCCTTGTCGTAACGCGCCCGATTAACCCTTCCGTCAATCACCGCTAGAGGGCCGGAGAAAGAGAAAGGGAGAACGGGAGAAAGAGCGAGAGACCTGACGAAAGAGAGGGAGAAAGAGAGAGAAAGAGTGAACCTTGATACGCCTCATTAGAACCTCGTTAGAGTGTGTTTGAGAGGGCGGCGCACCCCACACTCGGTCCGGGCCACAAAGATGCATAGAAAAGTGTGTGAATGAGGTGTAAATGATATTCTTGTACACGGCTGGGAGGGCGGGAAAGAGGGGGGCGGGGGGGAGGAGAAGGGAGGCAGTGAGGGAAGAGGGAGAGGGGGGCGTGTGGGGGGGGGGCCAGGGGTGAGTATGTGAATATTAGCATGAAAAGAGCAGCCACACCTCGGAAAAGCTGTACAGGTGTGTGTGTGTGTGTGTGTGTGTGTGTGTGTGTTTTGAGCTTTTGGTGGTAGCAGTAGTATTAGCTATGGAAATAAAAATAGTAGTAGTAGTAGTAGTAGTAGTAGAAGTAGTAGTAGTAGTAGTAGTAGTAGTAGTAGTAGTAGTACCAACAGAAAAAAATAATAATAAAAATCAATAATAGGATACAAAAGAAAATTAAATCGTCAATATACAATGTAATTAACACACACACACACACACACACACACACACACACACACACACCAAACACGTAAGCACACCGGCGATGGACACACAATGCGAGAAAAACACCAACACGAGGGAAGCTAAAATTCATCACTCAGGACAAGGGCGAGGCAAAGGAAGGTCAGGTCACGACAGGTCAAATTCTTGTGACTCAATGCACACAACAACGCGACCTTTCCCTTCTCCATCAACACCTTCAGATTAACCACCCCCCCTATCCCCCGTCTTGTCCCCTCCCTCCTTCCACCATCTCCTCCCTTCACCTTTACCCCCTCACCACCCCTTTATCTCCCTTACACCTCCATCACTACCACTGCCCCTCCTCCTCCTCCTCCTCCTCCTATCCCATGTCACCCCTCGCCATCACTACCACGACCGCCACCACCACCATGAACTCACTGCCTCCTACTCCTCCTCCTCCTCCCTCCACGTCACCACCACCACCACCACCACTACAACCACCGCTACCACCACGCATTCCTTCTCGCCAGTGTGTTCTTTCCCCCGACAGTGACGACAGGTTTATAAATGGAAAAGAAAAACAAAACGCTTTATCCGCCGAAGGGAAAAATACGCCTCAGAAATATGTTTGGAATGCGTCATTAAGGAGTTTTTGTTACAACTGATATGGAAATCAATTTTATTCTGTCGTTCAGGAAAATGTTACCTACCAATGAAAACTGAGGAGGTGGTGATGCGGCGGGGATGAGACTTTAGCGATAATAAAAAGGAAGAAGATGAAAAAGAAAAGAATCGATAAAATAAAGTAGTCAGCGATATCAGTCATCCCCCGGTTGTTGCCCATAGAGGTAAACAAACTATATTCCAGACTGACTCCGCAAACAACACAATCCAAAGTTAACCTTCTTCTAATTATATAAATCAGGTTAAAGTCAATTGCCAGAAACATCATCTTGTATATATGTTAATCTTCATGACACAAATAACGAAGCTGCAGGCAAGAAAAACGAATCTGAGAAAAAAAACTAAAACAATACGATTACACGACATTCATAATTAAAGAGAAATTAAACGATATATAAAATTAAATGCCGAGGTTTGATATCAAAAACACACAGAACTTAAGTACTTTAGTTGAAATAAAAAAAAATATATATATATAAAAACGTCACCTACTTGTCAGCTTTTTTTAAATAGTCAATAAAAAAGTCTTCTGCAGATAACAGAATACCCTTAACACGACGACTCCGAGATTTGGCTTATAAACTATATCTGGCAAAAACCTCATCATCCGGAATAATATGCTAATAATTTTCACGACCCCTACTCAATTATCACATCAAATCACAGCTGCTCACATTACCTGCTCACCTGCTACCTGTGGATGTGTTTGTGTTGGGGGAGGGTTGGAGGCAGCAGCAGGAGGGAGCACAGAGCATAGAGTAGGATTATTACAATGGTATATAGAGGGGCGGGGGAGGGGCAGCATCAAGGGCAACGAAGTATATAGAGCAGGATCAGTACAATGGTAGATAGAGAGGAGAGGACAGCAGGGGGCAAAAGGCATACCGTATAGATATCAGCGCAACGGTAGATAGCTCTTTTTTTTTATACCCCATTCAAAACAATTTAAAGATCGAGGTCAAGAAGGAAATGTCAGTTACGGGGTGCAAATAAATCTTCCCCTTGACCCCTCGAAGCAAAATTACACGTTCCCGCAGCCTCCGAACGTTCCTCTCACCTGTGGTCACCTGTAATTAATCTCTGCTCACCACCAGGCGCCTCCCGTCCTCACCTCCACGCCTCAGCTGCCACCGGAGGAAGAAGAAGATGAAGAAAAAGAAAAAAGAGGAAGGAGAAGAAGAAGAAGAAGAAGAAGAAGAAGAAGAAGAAGAGAGAGAGAGAGAGAGAGAGAGAGAGAGAGAGAGAGAGAGAGAGAGAGAGAGTGCGCGTGTGCGTGTGTGTGTGAATGAGTAATGTTGTGTCATCCTTACATTGCAACAACACGGAATATGCAATGAGATAAAAAAAAAATGTGGCTCAGGGAGAAGATGGAAAAAATAGAGAAAATCATGAATGCAGCGCCGACCCCCACAGAAATAAATAACAACAACATCGGGTCGAGATATATAACCCGGGACACGTAACGGCGAACATGCATGAGAAAGAACCAGCGAGGACAAGAGCATGCTACCAAAATAAAGCAAAAGAAAAATGTTAATAAAGGAGTAAAACAATGAAGAAAAAACTGAGTAAACTAAACTAAAACTCGAGAACAACAAAAAAAAAAAAAATGTTAAAATCGATGCTATGGAAAGGCAAAGGGACAAAAAGGTGGACACTTCATGTATAATTATATATAAAAAAAATGTAAAAATAGAAAAATAAATCAATAAAAGAGAAACATTAGACTAAAGAGTAAAAAAAAAAAAACAGGGAAACACAGGTAGAATCGATGATGCCGGGTGGGGAAGGGACAAAAAGGAGGGAAATGCAAGTATAAATATCAAAATAAATAAAAATAAATAAAAAACTGAGTAAACTTAACAATAAAAAAATAAAAGAGTAGAGAGAAAAAAAACCCATGGAAACACAGGTAGAATCGATGCTGCCAGGGGAGTATATGGGACAAAAAGATGGACAATGCAAGTGTGACGGCCGGTGATGGATGGGGAAGGGCATATGTGTATAGGGCGATCGCTAACCACGGCACACACTCAGACAGGGAACAGCGCGGGGATCCCAACACCTGTGCAGCTGTAAAACCCTGGATAAGTACGAACAACTGTGAGGAGGCCATTTAGCGCACATGTGTGTGTGTGTGTGTGTGTGTGTGTGAGTGGAGAGAGAGAGAGAGAGAGAGAGAGAGAGAGAGAGAGAGAGAGAGAGAGAGAGAGAGAGAGAGAGAGAGAGAGAGAGAGAGAGAGAGAGAGAGAGAGAGAGAGAGAGAGAGAGAGAGAGAGAGAGAGAGAGAGAGAGAGAGAGAGAGAGAGAGAGAGAGAGAGAGAGAGAGAGAGAGAGAGAGAGAGAGAGAGAGAGAGTGTGTGTGTGTGGTACGGGCGGTATGGTAGTGGTTGTGGTGGCGGCGATGATGATGGTGGTGGTGGTGATGACGGTGGCACGTGGTCAGTCTTCAAGGCCGCTTTCTCAGATGGTCATTAGCTGGTCTGCCCTTCTCCTCCCCCCTTCAAGTTCTCTCGTCCACGGGCATTACACGAAGCGCTTTCTCTTAAGTTGCGTCGCGGTCACCTGTCCCCCGCGGAATGCAATATTACTGTGTCCCTCGCTCCGCACCTCGTTGTTCAGGTTAGTTCACGCTTATTTAACGAGCTTCTGAGGCGTACGGAGAGTTTTATTTACCTGTTCTTATTTGCTGTCTACTTTAAATTCACATTGGTTAATTTTTAGGAGTTGAGGGACTGAATCTGATACTCTCGAATATATGGAATACCATTGTTTTTTTGTCCTAATTAGTATATAACGTGTTGACTTGTTACATTTTATGCTTGAAGGTGTAGAAAAGAAGAGAAAGTATATAACCCGCCTTACTGGGACACTGAAATCAGGTGTTTGGCTTTGTGTGTGAGGATGATGTCTGTCTGTGTCTATTTGCATGTGTCGGCCCCCCCCCCCCCCCCCCCCATGCACCTACACCCACACAACCTTCCTTCCACACATACACAGCCCCCCCCCTCACCACCTACACACACACTCGACGCTCATCACCTCGCTATCACCAACACCACCACCACCACCACCCCGAGCCCTTTCCCTCCTCCGCCTCGCCCCCACAACGCCTCGCCCTTCGATATTACTTCATTGTTCACTTTTACTTACGAGACAGACGCGATCGAGCCCCAGCCGCGCCTGCTCCTCGGGGGATCGGTGGGGCATATAATTGTCTACGGGGCCACGCATCGCCGGGGCCCGCGGGGTTGAGCCATTAGAGGGCCATTCAATTTAGCACGTCTGGGAGGGGGTGGCCCGGCTCCTCCATTTACCGAGGGGGTCCCGCGGCGAGGTACTTTAAATCGGATTCCGGAAGGTGGCCATTAGCACGTGCTGGGAGGAAGGAAGGCTTGGCGGGGCTGGCTGACTGGCTGGCTGCTTGGCTGGATGGCTGGCTCACTGGCTGACTATTTGGCTGGCTGACTGACTTACTGGCTGCTTGGCTCGATGGCTGACTGACTGGCTGGCTGACTGGCTGACTGTTTTCCTGGTTAACTGACCGACTGACTGGTTGACTAGATGGCTGACTGGCTGGCTTAATAGCTGACTTGCTGACTAGATGGCTGACCGGCTGACTGTATGGCTCGATAGTTGACTGGCTGGATGACTGTTTGGTTTGATGACTGAGTGGCTGAATGTTTGGTTCGGTGATTGAGTGGCTGACTGCTTGACTGTTTCGGAAATCTTGGTTAGTGGTCTGGTGGCGGTTGGGTGGCTGGTTTGTGGGTTTCATGAGGTTTGAGTCACCCAATATCACTTTCCTCGTCGGCCACATCCCTCCCTTACACTTGATTCACCCTTCTCCGTCACTGCACTTTAAACTTTCCTTTCCCTATACTGCCTCAAGCTAACTATACTCTGCACTTTTCCCTTCTCTGCAATGTCTTAAATTCGTCCCTCGGTCCTATATGTCTGCATTTTCAACTGTTCCCTTTCCTTCCCTATTCTGCCTCCACCCTTCCCTTCCATTCCCTATACCGTCTCTAGCTAACTATACTCTGCACTTTTCCCTTCTCTGCAATGTCTTAAATTCGTCTCTCGGTCCTATGTCTACATTTTCAACTGTTCCCTTTCCTTCCCTATTCTGCCTCCATCCTTCCCTTCTATTCCCTATACTGCCTCAAGCTAACTATACTTTGCACTTTTTCCTTCTCTGTAATGTCTTAAATTCGTCTCTCGGTTCTATGTCTACATTTTCAACTGTTCCCTTTCCTTCCCTATTTCGCCTCCATCCTTCTCAACTGTTCCCTTTCCTTCCCTATATTGCCTCCATCCTTCCCTTCCTTTCTCTATACCGCCTCTAGCTAACTATACTTTGCACTTTTTCCTTCTAGCTAACTATACTTTGCACTTTTCCCTTCTCTGTTATGTCTTAAATTCGTCTCTCGGTTCTATGTCTACATTTTCAACTGTTCCCTTTCCTTCCCTATATTGCCTCCATCCTTCCCTTCCTTTCTCTATACCGCCTCTAGCTAACTATACTTTGCACTTTTTCCTTCTCTGTTATGTCTTAAATTCGTCTCTCGGTTCTATGTCTATATTTTCAACTGTTCCCTTTCCTTCTCTATATTGCCTCCACACAACTATACTAACTGCGCACACTTCCCTACAATGCAATGTCTTATTCTTGCTTACTCGCCTCTTCCTCCTCAGTCTCTGTACTTTCGATATTCTTTCCTTTCCCTCTGTCTACTGCCTTCCGTCAACTCCACTTCGCACACTTCCTTCCCCTGCAATGCCTCTCCGAAACCCGCCATCGCCCTCTTCTCCCGCCACTTAATGAGCCACACTTCTTGAACCCATTCCAGATTAAGCTCCGCCGTGCTCACCAAGTTGAAAATGAGTCGAAAGCGTGAATGCAATGCGGAACTCGTGCTTACTGATGAGGAAACTTGCTGAAAAGGAGCGGGAGGTGACTTGAGTGACAGAAAGAAAGACTAGTAATAAGGAGGAGGAAGAGGAGGAGGAGGAGGAGGAGTAGGCCAAAGGAAAGGATGCTGGAGTTGATAAGAAAAAATAATGTAAGGAAAGTAAGAACGAGGAAATAATGGAGGAATATGAATGGAAGGATTAAGACGAGAGAGAGAGAGAGAGAGAGAGAGAGAGAGAGAGAGAGAGAGAGAGAGAGAGAGAGAGAGAGAGAGAGAGAGAGAGAGAGAGAGAGAGAGAGAGAGAGAGAGAGAGAGAGAGAGAGAGAGAGAGAGAGAGAGAGAGAGAGAGAGAGAGAGAGAGAGAGAGAGAGAGAGAGAGAGAGAGAGAGAGTATATATATGAGTAAAAAGAGATTGAGGAGCCGAGAAAAAAGCAAAAGGGGGAAGAAAAGGTAGAGGAAGAAGTGACGAAAAAAGAAGAAAAGAAAACGGATGATGTGGTGAGGGAGTAAAATAAAATAAAAATTAAACGAAAAAAAAAGTGGAGAAAAGGAAAAAAAAAACATGAAAAAAAAAATATTGTAAAAAGAAAGGGCGGAGAGGGGGAAGGGGGAAGGAGGGCGGAATGGTGCCATGTGGTCAAAATAGAAAAAAAAAATGTTAATAAAAAAAACCTAGTGAATGGTAAATGTGGACAAGTTATGGGAATGGGGAAATGGATGAGGGTGATGGGATGGACCGAGAGAGATGAAGGTATGGGAAGAGGTCAAGAAGGAGAAGAATAGAAGGATAGGGAGGGGAATAGGTGATGAAGGAACGGGTGGGGGTTACAGCTGGTGGGCGTGGACATGGTGATGGTGGTGATGGTGGTCAAGGAGGTGCTGGTGTCCCTCTCTATCCTCCCCTCCCCCCTTCTCCCTTTTTCTCCCCTCCTCTCCCTCCTCTCCCTCTCCCCCTCTCCCTCCCTCCCTCACCCTTTCCCTATAGCTGGTCAAGTCGCCACGATTTATTGGACAACACACACGTAGTTCTCATTTCTCCCTCAATTTATGTTTTCCGAGTTTTCACCAAGTTTTCGCATCCTCCTTAATGTTCCTCAAACCTCCCAGGAATGCAATGATGGCGTGGAACAGGGAGAGGAGGGGGGGAGCGAAGGAAAGAGAGGCTAGGGGAGGGGAGTGAGAGAGGTTGGTAGAGGGGAGAGAGGGAGAGGGTCAGGGAGTTGGAATGGGATAAAGAGAGAGGGAATGGGGAAGGGATTTGTCGAGGTCTTCAGGATGAGGAAAAAAGGGATGAAAACTGTAGAGGAGAGGAGCATGGAAGGCGGTTGGAAAGAAATGAAATAAGAATGGGAAAAGGGAGAAAGCAAGTGTTGGGAGGAGGAAATGAACTTAATTGGGGGAAACTGTTAGGCATGTTTTACTTCCCTGGCCCGGAAATTTATTGAAAATGATACATACTGGTATAAAAAATCACTTCAGTTCACAGATTTGGCACAAAGAGTTTATTTTCTTTGGGTGAAACGAAAAACAACTAAATAAGGGATGGGGAGGGAGTCGCTAGCTCTCTTTTCACCCCCAGAAACAACAAATGCATCATCACATAACACAACTAACAACACACGAATCCACCACACAACCAAGGAGAGTTTGATCCCACATCCTATACAGTTGCAACCACAGAATCCCGCCTCCTTCACCCACTTCTCTCCTTCACATCCCTGCCTCACCCCCATCACGCACAACCCAACCTTATGTCCCCCAACTCTACCTTGTTCTCAACTTCCACTACTACCACCCCAACGAAATCCCCTCCCCCATCCTCAAAATCTTTAGTCCCCACCATCTTCACACTCCCCTCCACACCCACCCGTTACAGTGACACGTCCATTTCACCCACTTTGAAGTAGTCTCACACTAACTCCACTTTCCCTTAATCTTTCCCCTTCAACCTCCCATTCCCTGCCTCTAGTGATAACGTCCCCCTTATTATAACTCTATCCCCCCGGTGCCGACTCGCCCCTCCTCAAGCAGTGGTATAATATGTATCAACTCCCTGAAGACGTCCACCACGATTCCCATCACTAGAACCTCACATTCACTACCACACAACATTCGATCCTCCTTTCTGAAGCTCTCTCTGTCCCCTCCACGCCCTCAGACTCCCCCCTTCCATTTCCCTATCAGTGCTTGCGTCTACCCTCCGTTTTGAAGCCCTCCACCACTTCCACCACCACCATTCCCTTCATCAGAACCTTCCATCACTCCCACATTGCAGTTAATCCTCTTTTCTGACGTTCTAAATCCCCCATATCCATCCTCAAACTCCACTACACCACTCCCCTACCAGTGCTGGCGTCTATCCCCCATTTTGAAGCCATCCAACCCACCTCCTCCCCAATCCACCCCCACCAGCGTTGGCGTCCATGCCCAGACGAGTGTCCGCCTCAATCACCGCGGAAGTATTGTTGGAGTGTCATGTTTCCTGGCAGTGTAACGGCCCCACACTGGTCCGCCGCTGACCCCGCCACCACCCGAAAATTACACAAAATTACCCGTAAAACCAACAGCGAGCGTCGGTCTGTTTGTAACCGGAGCGCCGGCGACGTCTCTCCCATCCTCCGACTGACTGGCTGACTGACTGACTGGCTGACTGACTGACTGACTGACTGACTGGCTGGCTGGCTGGCTGGCTGGCTGACTGACCGACTAAGTGACTGGCTGACTGACTGGCTGGCTGACTGACTGGCTGACTGAGTGACTGAACGACTAAGTGACTGCATGGCTGACTAACTGACTGGCTGGTTGACCTACTGGCTGACTGACTGACTGAAAGGCTGGCTGGCTCGCTGGCTGACTAGCTGACTGACGAGCTAGCTGGTTGAATGACTGCCTGACTGACTGAACAGCTGACTGGCAGGCTGTCTGGCTGGCTGACTGACTGGCTGACTTCCTGGCTGGATGGGTGAGTGAGTTAAGTGTCAGCCGCCCCGCCCCAGCCGCCGCCAAGAAGTCTGCGCTGCGTGTCGACCATTGTTACTGATGTAGATTATCGTCCGCTGCAACAGCACAATACGAGCAAAGTGCATGTGGAAGCGTTGAAGCTCTGACCCAAAGGCGGGTGTCCAAACAAACGCCGGGTGGGAATTGTTAGACGCATAAACAAATCTTCCCATCATAACAAGACTGTATGATCTGCAGGGATTGTATAGTTCTTTGAAAACTAGCTGCAAGGCTTTTTAAGTATGTTGTGTTTATTGCGTGCTTGTAGAGTTTACTTAGAAGGGATTTTGTGGATTCAGTGTTCGGTTGCTTTAAGGAAAACAAAAGAAAACAAAAACTAGAAAGAGAATCCCTAGGAATCTCATTATCATGTCTCAAAAGAGTATCCACATAGTTAATCTTCTCTATGACCTCAAAACAGCTCCTGCTTCCTTCGTTTATCCACGAGTTTATCATTTACTCCAAGTTCCGTTTATACATCATTTCCTCTTTCGGTTTCAATCTTTTCATGTTTATCTATTTAATTAGCAGCCTGTACCAACATTTTTTCTTGCTTATCTACATGTTTATCTATTTCTAACTCGTTTCCAGATCGTCGCGTCGTGTTGGTGACGTCACAGAGTTCCTTATCTCTCTCCCTCGTCCATGGGTTGTTTCCTTGGTGCCTCCCGGAGCGGTGGTGCCCTGAGAGTATTTGTTCAGGGCGCGGCACGACTGACCGGCGGCGGCGGGGCGTACGGCTCGGGCTTATGAACTAACGGAAATGAAAGCAACAACTAATACGAAGAACAGACCCATTGTAAGGAGTTGCTGCCCCTTGTTGATGAAAATACATAAAAGAAAAAGATGAAGGAATAGAAGTAGCGAAGAAAAGAGAAAGTAGAGGAGCAGGATTTAGAGGAAGAGGAGAACAAAAGGAGATTCTATTTTAAGGTGAAATGTGCAGATGGAGGGGAGAGATGGGTGAGGGGGATGGAATATGGGATCGGGATAGTGGGATGGAATTGTGGGCTGGTAAGGGTAGAGGTGGTGGCGGAATAGACACATAATCAGAAACTCAAAAAAAAAAAAAAAAGTAAAAAATGAAGAAGAACGAGTATATATAAAACTGCTTATTTACTTTAACAAGGTTCATTTTATCTGCGAATGGATTTTGTTCATTTAACGTTAGTCTAAAATAAGTATAAGCGGTGTCTATGAGCTGGAGGAAATGCACACGATTGCAAAATGATAACATAAATGAAAGAACAGTCGCAGGTCTGTTCCAATGAATGGTCAGTGTTCAGTGACCAGCACCGTGCGAAGAAGTATTAATGCTGAGCCGCGGAAAGGCTTTATAATGACCCCCGGGGACTAAAAATCATCATCAGCAGCAGCAACAGACCACTTCCACTACTTCCTCAAGGCCTGGCCACAACAGAGCCTCCTCCTCTTCCTCCCCCTCCTCCTCCTCCCTCTCTTCCCCCTGTTTACCCACGGTGCCAATAACCACCAGAGTATTACGTTAAATAAATATATAGGTCGGACAGACGCTCCTTGGCCCTCCCGCCCCGCCCTTTGGAGTGACCGACGCGGCGCCTTTCATCCCGCTTCCCGCCCCTCGCCAGACACTGTCCACTGTCACTCCGGCGGCCGGCTGGGCTTCCCCTGGCACCCGCTGACCCCCCGCGGCCACCCCACAGGACGCCGCGGCTCCTCCCTGTCGCCGGCACCATCCTCGAGCCGTCCACACACACACACACACACACACACACACACATGACTGCTGCGTTAGTTTCGTATTATTATTATTTTCTTCTTATTTTTTTGGTGTGTGTGTGTGTGTGTGTGTGTGTGTGTGTGTGTGTGTGTGAGAGAGAGAGAGAGAGAGAGAGAGAGAGAGAGAGAGAGAGAGAGAGAGAGAGAGAGAGAGAGAGAGAGAGAGAGAGAGAGAGAGAGAGAGAGAGAGAGAATGAAGGCCTAGTTAATAATAAAAAAAAAAAAAAAATTTGCCTTAGAGTGAAGCTCAAGAAATCTGCGTCTATGAGAAGGTAGCAGAGAGAGGTATTTGAAGGAAGCATATGGGAATGAACAGTGTGGAGGGCGATGGAAAGTTTCGTTTAGTCGGCGCAACGTCTGTGGTCATAATGCCGGGGAGGGTGATGGAGGTGGAAGATATTATATAGTGATGATTTCAAGAAGTTTTAATATCGCACCAACCAAGTCATCAACAATGTAAAATCAAACCTGCACTCATGCTTAATTTTATCGATGTTTACCACACGTTGCCCATTCTCTACAAGTAACCCTAGTAGAAAACGGATATTTTAGGACTAACAATAGCGCTTCATAAAATTAACTTGCCTTGAACTCCGATTATATTTCAGCGTTTTTCATTAGGCGTTGTTACAGTGGACCATTCGTTGAGATATCTTCCTGTCCTGTACATCCTTCCCTATACGTTAACCACCTCCATGACACCCATAAACCTTGGCCGTCCTATTTATCTTGCCTCTTGATCATCTTCCCCAGCATCCTTCTCGTGATTCACCCACCTTTCTTTCTTCGCACATATCCTATAAACTAATAATAAGCAACACATTAAGCAAGCGGCATGGGTAAATCAATTCATGGCCAAGCTTAGGAGAAGAGAACTATTAATCTTTAGCGTGATTATGGCGTAGGAAGAAGAGGAAAAGGGAGGAATGGGAAGGAGTAGGAAAGGAAAATAATTGGTAAAGGAAGGGAAAAAGAGGAGAGATGGGGGAATAGAGATGGGGCTGCAGTGACGTTGTGACATGGAATTACTTTGGGAATAAAGTTTTCTCATTAAATAACAAGTCTTTCTATCCAACAATTGTGACTTTTCGTTGTCAAGCAAGGTAAGGGGGACTAGGCTACACTAATAGCAGCGTGATGGCCCTATACGCTTTACCGACATTTAATGATTTCATCAGATAACACAGGATACATGAGGCCACGTGTCCCACCTGCCTCACGCTCAAGATCACCTCAGAAATAACACATCACTTTAATTGTCTCCTTGAAATATGTCTAACTTATTAAGGGGAGTGAAAAGAATGTCTGGAGTAATGGACCAGCTCGAGATCAGCATTGGTTACTCTAATTCATAAGTGCTTCCTAGGTAATGAGACTTTCTATCTTGCAGGGTGAGCGGTTTCTTTGTAAACATTTTCTTTATAGTGTCAAATAAAATAGTGTGGTTCCCCCTCGCTAAGCAGTTCATTCTATTTTAGTGTAATCCAAGAGAAAATGGCTTCGATGGGTTACATATACTTTTTCTACGCTCTCCCATAATGCTTCATGTCAACTTTTCAATCATTTAGTCTGTCTGCCTGTCATTCTGTCCCTCTCAACACACACACACACACACACACACACACACACACACGTAGGCTAATTCGCTACTGTACCCTTCCTTTAATGTCCCCTTCCCCCAGAAACGCGATAAAAATATACAAAAATACGACTCTGCTAATACGAAGAAACACACTAATTATCCTTGAGCAAACTCGCCTGACATTTGCTAACGTTGATATTTTTACTCTCTCTCTCTCTCTCTCTCTCGGCGACGCAGGAAATGGAAGATATATATTTGTTCTTGCCGCAGCGACTCGGAGGCAGATTCGCGATATTCGTTAGCTTTTCATTATTATTGTCATACTTTTTCGTCCCTCTTTCGGACTGGCTGGGGAGAGGGAGGGGGAACAGAGGGGATGGGGAGGGGGAGGGGGGCATAGAGGGGCTAGTGGAGGGGGAGGGGGGCATAGAGGGGCTGGTGGAGGGGAGAGGTGCATGTAGAGGATGAGGAGCTAGGGAAAGGGGTGCATGGAGGGATTGATGGGTTAGGGTGAGGGGTGAAGGGAAGGGGTGCATGCTTGGGTTGAGGGGTAAAGGGGAGAGATGCATGATGGGGATGAGGAGCAAGGGAAAGGGGTGCATGGAGGGATTGATGGGTTAGGGTGAGGGGTGAAGGGGAGGAGTGCAAGAAGGGGTTGAAAGGGGAATGGGAGGAGGGCATGCTGGGGGTGAGGGGTAAAGGGGAGAGGTGCATGTAGGGGATGAGAAGCGAGGGAAAGGGGTGCATGGAGGGATTGATGGGTTAGGGTGAAGGGTGAAGGGGAGGGGAGCATGAAGGGGCTGAGAGGGGAATGGGAGGAGGGGGAGGAGGATGGTGGCAGTGTACCCAGCATTAATGACCCTTATCAGTAGCTTAGCGTTTCCCTTGGACTGAATTTTCTTAGTAGATTTGTTTTAATAATGTGTCGCTGTTTGACTTTTCTTGATAACTACCTCCTCGTATTTTCTTCCTGGGCTAAAAGTTACGTTTTATATTTATTAGTCTCTCTCTCTCTCTCTCTCTCTCTCTCTCTCTCTCTCTTCGGTGGACAGATATACGACGAATGGCTATAAATAGATTGATTGATGGATGATAGATGTATAAATAAATATAAATAAATCCAGATAAAACTACAAATAGATAGACAAGTAGATAAATCGAAAGATAGATAGATAGATAAATAGTGTGTCTGTGTGTGTGGGGAGAGAGAGAGAGAGAGAGAGAGAGAGAGAGAGAGAGAGAGAGAGAGAGAGAGAGAGAGAGAGAGAGAGAGAGAGAGAGAGAGAGAGAGAGAATTATGAGGTCTGAGTTTTCCTACATCTACAAGCAGAATTAAAACTAAAAGCAAACTAAGTCGTTACAAAGCATCAAACAATATAAAATAATACATAAATTGAAAAAAAAAAACATTACATAATATAATAACGCGTACTATAACTTTAAAACCCAAAAGCAGACACCACCATGGCAGTTTGGTGAAAAAAAAAGAAGAGAAAAATAAACTTTGCATATAGATGGTTTATATGGAAATGGACACCAGGATTTCTATACATACATATATATGGATAATAATATTTTGCGAAGGGCAGGATCGGGATGGAAGGGATGGAGGGGCTGGGGCTTTCGCGATCTTCACAGCTAATCACAGTAAATAAAAAAAATATATAAATAAACAAATAATATATGTAGTAATTTTTTTATATACATCTAACATATGCAGCAATACAACCGATAGCAGGAACAATATTATATCTTTCTCGTGGCAACAACAACGTACGTAGAGTTTATTTATTAATCTCCCATTCTGTTTACAGGAAACGGTACTCAGTAATGCTTCACAAAGACACAACAAAGCTAAAGGAAATGAATAAACGTACCCTTCCCTGCAGCATCACTGACTTTTCATTTATTTACTCCAACCCTTTGTGTGTACTGTTAGGGAAAGCAAAAAAAAATAAATAAATAAAAAAATAAAAATAAATAAATAAACTACTTCCAGCTCTGCGATAATACAAAGAACAACAAAGGGGAACTACACTATTTATACTTCAATAGTACTTTCCAGCTTTATGCGACACCGTTTCAAGTTTCAGGTTAACAAATACAACACGAACACAATATAAAGAGCAACAAAACTCGTGCAGTAACCCAGAAGCAACAGTTAGTGACCATTGGTGAAATATCTGGCCGCCTCAACCCCGTCCGTTTACCATTATCTCGAGTACTGGAGCAGCAAAGAGGAAACAAAACCGAAGGGAAACTAAGGTGAATTAATGAGCCGTTAGCAGCAGCACCGTGACGCCATAAGCATAAACTGGCGCCAGAAAGTTTCTCCACATGGCCACAAAGTTAAGACAACACAATACAGTTACGAAATTTTCCCGTCTGGCCCAGTTTGGAGACTCATCAGGGGGAACAGCTGCGGTGGAGTAGGGAGGAGGCTAGCGCAGTGGGGAGGGAGGTCGCGGAGTTGGGGAGTGGGAGGTGGAGCTGGAGGTTGTAGTGTGCCAAGCGTGGTGGTGTGGTTGGGGTAGTAGCTGGGAGTGGGAGGTGGAGCTGGAGGTTGTAGTGTGCCAAGCGTGGTGGTGTGGTTGGGGTAGTAGCTGGGAGTGGGAGGTGGAGCTGGAGGTTGTAGTGTGCCAAGCGTGGTGGTGTGGTTGGGGTAGTAGCTGGGAGTGGGAGGTGGAGCTGGAGGTGATTGTGGACTAAAGTTTGATGGAGGCGTGTTGTGGAATGTTGTGGAGAGGATATAGTTGAAGGGGAGACTATAAGAGGAGAAATAAAGGGGAGAGATGAATGAAAAGATGAAGTATATTATGATTAAGTTGAAAGAGTGGAAAGCGAACCTAGTGGAAAAAAAATAATGCAAGAATAAGGGATAGACTATCAAAACAACAACAAAAAACTTAACAATTACCCTCCTCGTCAACCCTAATGAGTTTACCATTTCAAAATCACCTCCCCTTCCCGTTTTCTTTAAGATATATTTTCCACTATACCAAACGGAATTCGCTTTTTATTTTCCTTTTCTTTCCTTTCTCATATTTTTCACTTCTCCATTTCAACATATTAACACACACACACACACACACACACACACACACACACACACACACACACAGACGGAAACACGACACGTCTAAACATGTTACAAGAAGTTTGCGGCGACACATACACGTGACGAAAACTAGTCTTGCAACTGATACAGACTTGGAGGAGGAGGAGGAGGAGGAGGAGGAAGATAAGATGAACAAGAAGAAGGAAAAGAAGCAGAAGCAGGAGTAAGAAAACAACGAAAGGGAAAGAAAGGAGCAAGAGAAGGCGAAAAAGGAGGAGGAGGAGGAGGAGGAGGAGGAGATAAAGAATAAAACTAAAAGAAGTATATAATAGAAACAAGAAGCAACAGCAGCAGCAGGGGTCGAAAAAAGCAAAAAGAAACAGAGAGAGAGAGAGAGAGAGAGAGAGAGAGAGAGAGAGAGAGAGAGAGAGAGAGAGAGAGAGAGAGAGAGGGAAGGAGGGTAGAAGGAGGAGGAGGAAGAGGAAGACAAGGATAATTGAAGACCAACAGACAGCGCGCAGGTGGAGGCGTAGAAGCGGCAGCTCAAGCCTACAACAGATCCTTTGAGGGCGCGGGAAGTTTGCAGGATGCCGTAGGAAGCGCGCGGAGGACCCTTGACGGCAGGAGTTAGGATCAGTTAAGGACATGTGTTTGGGGGACTTAGAAGGCGAGGGCATGGCGGGGAGGCGTCTAAGGCAGATCCTGTATTGATGGTGATTATGAGTTAGGATGAGGAGAAGGAGGAGAAGGAGGACGA
This sequence comes from Eriocheir sinensis, assembly GCF_024679095.1. Lineage (NCBI taxonomy): Eukaryota > Metazoa > Arthropoda > Malacostraca > Decapoda > Varunidae > Eriocheir > Eriocheir sinensis. The sequence continues at coordinate 7,602,471 of NC_066518.1, forward strand.
GGAGAAGGACGAGGAGAAGGAAGAGGAAACGGTGAAGAAAGAGGAGAAGGAAAGGGAAGGGAAGGGAAGGGAAGGGAAGTGAAGGGAGGGAAAGGAAAGGAAGGGAAAGGAAGGGACGGGAAGGGAAGGGAGAGGAAGAGAAGGAAGGGAAGGAAGGGAAGGGAAGGGAACGGAAGGGAAGGAAGGAAGGGAAGGAAGGAAGGAAGGGAAGGGAAGGAAGGGAAAGGAAGGAAAGGAAGGAAGGGAAGGGAGGAGAAGGGAAGGGAAGGGAAGGGAAGGGAAGGGAAGGGAAGGGAAGGGAAGGAAGGGAAAGGAAAGGAAGGGAAGGGAAGGGAAGGGAAGGGAAGGGAAAGGAAGGGAAAGGAAAGGAAAGGAAGGGAAAGGAAGGGAAGGGAAGGGAAGGGAAGGGAAGGGAAGGGAAGAGGGAGAAGAAGGGGAGAGGAAGAGGAGCAGAAAGAGGAGTAGTGGGGTGTCGTTTCAGATAATGAAGGAAAGCTAAAGCGAAATCTATCAAGTCAAAAACATTGCTTCACCATTAGAATTAGAAAATAAGAGATTAAATAGAAATGGAAGTGGAGGAGTAAATGACAAGATAAGCAAGAAGAGGTTAATGGAAACGAAAATATGAAAAAAAAAGTGATAAAAAGGCATAGAAAGGATGAATACAGCTTGAAAATAGGAAAAAAAGTGAATGAAAAACATGAAATACGGCTGAAAAATAGATGAGAGAGAGAGAGAGAGAGAGAGAGAGAGAGAGAGAGAGAGAGAGAGAGAGAGAGAGAGAGGCGCTCCACTCGACAATTATGAAAGTTAGTCAAGAGAGCAAGTTGTAGTCTAATGATATTACTTATAATGAGGCCAAGCGGAACAGTCTCAGGTAACTTACTCGTAATTACACCTGGCGAAAGGGTGAGGAGGAGGAGGAGGAGGAGGAGGAGGAGGAGGAAAGAGGAGAATGAGGAAGAAGAAAGTAATGATCGACACACACACACACACACACACACACACACACACACACACACACACACACACACACACACACCTGACATCCACGTGGTAAAAGGTAAAGTTGGGGGGATAGGCTATAGCTGCGCGTGGCCTCGGTGCTCACCTCCGCCGCATTAGCCCTTGAGTCTATGGGAGGAAGAACCCAAATACCCCGGGACACAGAGCCAGAGTGACATCCGGGTTACCAAAGTTTACCTTCCCCAAATTTCCCCAGGTACACATTTATCGAAAAGCCAGAAAGGGAGAATGAACAGAATGGTGAGCTGCACGCCGAAGACCGGGAAGGGATTCAAACCCAGCCCGCGGATTCGTAGGTAGGCACAATAACCAATGCACCATAGAGTGACATAAAAACAAAGGTCGAGAGTCTTGGACGTAAGAATGAATGACGGGAGAGAGGGAATGAAAGCCGAGAAGGATGAAAAGGAAGGGAGGTTAGAAATAAAGGAAAGCGGATGAGAGGGCATGAAGGAGGAATGAAAACGACGGAAATGAGAAGAAAGGTAGAAACGTTGCACAGTGGAATACAAAAGACTCAAAGGAAATTATGAACAACAAGAATATAGATAAAAGGAAATAATCGGTGAAATATTACGCTATGTTCGACTTGAAACATGGAAAAGAGTGTAGCTATAAAACAAGTGAAAAATGAAATGAGGGTATAAAAAAAAAAGTGGGTTACATCATAAAGCTTACTTACCGTGAAGGGAGAGGAAGTCACAGCTGGATCTCACCACGTGTTCAGAGCTTCGCAGGTACTGAAAAACAAGCAAAAAATGATAGTCCCACAATGACTCAATATATAAAGTTAGAGAAAAAGAATATCACAGTAAAAGGTTAGTGTATATAGAAGTAAATCTGAACAAGTGCATCAGATAAAAGTGTCCATTTGTTGAAGTCCTGTGTTTGTAGAGATAGTAGCAGTAGTAGTAGTAATAGTAGTAGTAGTAGTAGTAGTAGTTGAAAAATGTAGTGAAAATGTGTGTTTCGAGAGAGATGGCAGGAATATACAATCATACATAATATATTCAACACAAAAAACTTTACGTATAAGCTACACACACACACACACACACACACACACACACACACACACACACACACACAGACTATTAGCTAATTCATTAACAAGATATACAATTTAATTTCCTCTATGGACAGACCACCTAAATAATACACACACACACACACACACACACACACACACACACACACAAAACAAAAAATAAACAAATGGCCTAAATATTGCTTATCTAACGGCTAGCAACATTTATCCTCTTAATGCACGAGGGAACAGTCTTGAGCTTTCTTATGGCCTGTAAATTGCCTATATATTTCTTATCTAGTTATTAAGGAGAGGCAGTTCGTGTGTTTATGCTCCTTATTATAGACAGTCGAGGCGGAGGGTAATAGTCACAACGGCGGGCTATCCATATTTTCTTTGGCGTAATATTGTAACGCCGATTCAGGAGGCGAGTCACAGCGTAATGGCGGAAAGAATAAAGTCAGCGAGAGATACCAACGCAGTAATGGCCGATACTCAGATACTCAGCGACAGGACGCGGCAGAGTGTTAACCCGGTACCAGCAGGGATCACGTTTCTTAATGGTCCTTCCAAGCGAGAAAATGAGAAAAAATCATCACTCACACAAACCATTTCATAATATATATCAAAGCATTTGTGATCAGTTTATGTATCATCTATTTTTGGGGGTTTATATCATGGCACAAATTTGACCCGTCGCTGCTACACGGTAAAGGCACAAATTTGGCCCGTCGCTGCTACACGGTAAAGCCACAAATTTGGTCCGTCGCTGCTACCGGGTTAAGGGAACGAGCTTGCAAAGGAAGAAAAAGAAGAGTGAGGCGGTTAACGATAGAGTAATGAAATGAACAGATTACTTACTAAACGAGACACTAACAAACGAATATAAACAACCACACACGATATTAAAACAAAAGAAAAAAAAGTGAGCTTGCTACTTCAGATCTATTTGTGCATTAACGAATTAGTAAATTAACAGTGAAGTAAATGAGTGAATGCGAGATGTATCGGGGAACGGGAGGTAGTATATTAAAGAAGTGAAGTGTGTCAGGGAGATGGGAAGTAGAAAAGTGAGTGTAAGGTGTGTCAAGGGAATGAGAAGTAGAAAAGTGAGTGTGAGGCGTGTCAAGGGAATGGGAAGTAGAAAAGTGAGTGTGAGGCGTGTCAAGGGAATGGGAAGTAGAAAAGTGAGTGTAAGGTGTGTCAAGGGAATGGGAAGTAGAAAAGTGAGCGTAAGGCGTGTCAAGGGAATGGGAGGTAGAAAAGTGAAAGAGGTCAAGGTATGAAAACAATATGAAGTGGATGCGAGGTGTAGTTTTAAAGGTGAACTGAGCAAATCTACGGTCTGGCAATGACATAGAACGCTCGCTGAGAGGCATGGAAAGTGTTGCTCAGGCGCCAGTAGTTGTCATGACCCAGGAAAACATGGTATTGGACAAATGTTCGTCACCCCTCGCTGGGCTCTTTAACTCTGCGTCAGATAGAAAGAAATGTTCATGTCCGCTAACTAGACTTCAGAGAGAAAAAAATACCCTCATACATATAGTCCAACTGAAGCATATTTTTTTATTCGATCAACTGAAATACTGTAATTGTAAAAACGGGAAAAAAATATAGCTCGTAAAACCCCAAAGAAAATGTATTTATTTATTTTTGTTTTAATTTGATGAAAACTAATATTTCGACGTGAATTAAAACTAGAATTCTGTATTCATGCAAAAATCTAACGCTTTATAATTTTCTGAGCGAGCGCCGCCGCCCAAGGCCAGCCGGAAAAAAGAAATATAGAAACACGAGAGAAATTCTACAACTCACCTAATTTTTACCCGATAAGGAACAAATATTTCCACGTGATCTAAAGTGAATTTCCATATTTATTCAGTTTCGAACTTTATTTATTTAGTGCAAGCCCCAATACTTTCCCTTACTACCGCGGCCGAAAACCAGAGAAAAGCATTGCAAAGAAGCATAACACAACCTTCTGTACGGAGTTAAATAATTTTCTATGTGCGCGAGCAACTAATACATCGAGATTATTTAAAGTGACGCTTTCATATCACAAAACAAAATGCGTCTCTTATTTTTTCCTGCACGCACTCTACCACGATTGAGAGAAGTGAGAGAAAAAAATAAACAAATAGAAATTTACAGTTTGTTTAATTTTCCCCGATAAAGAAGAAGCATAGTTCCGCGTGATTTACAGAAGACTTGTGTACTCAAACAAATTTAACTTTCAGTAATTTTTCAAGCAAACAACGGCACACGCGCAAAATGAAAAAAACAAAAAAACACAAAAAAAAATAAAACAGGACGGAAACACGACAGAAATGTGCAACACAACACGGCAGAAGAGAAAAGCTTCTAAAACTGAGTTACAAAACTTTGAAATAAACTTACAGTGTGTTGTCGCGGCGGGACAAGCAGCGGCGTCAGAAAATACGGTCTGATATATACACTACATTTTAAATATTTCTGCCCCGACTCGCTGATTCACATTTATTTAATTATTTTCCATACAGATTTTCAGTGATTTAAGTTCCGTACATCTGCATCGTTATGAACCAATTTACACCTTTACCTTTTACTTTAATTTGCATTCTAATCATTTTTCCCGACGTGACTTTAATCAAAACTTATGCATCTCGCTATTGCATATCTTTTTCTTTTTAATCATGAGGCTCCAGGACGCTCGCAAACATCTCTACCACAACAGAAGCCAAAACCACAAAAATACAGACCTTCCAACGTTATTACTTTTCACGCCATGTTTCTTGCGATCTCTTCCTTGCATGTCACCTTCAATCCCCCCATTCCACTTTCCATTCCACCCTTCCACCACTAACCAAACTTTAACTCCCAGCCTTTATCCCGGATTTCCACATATATAATTCGTTTCCACCCTTTTTTTCCACTCATTACAATAGTTTACAATCATCTCACGACCTCGACCACCTTTTCACTCTCTGTTTAACCTTCCCTTGTTACCAGTCATCCATAGATCCCACTCTTTTATCCTTCTTTCTCTCCGCCTGTTTCTCCTCCTTATCTGGTCAACCCCACGATGACGTTACAGATTGCAAGGAACACTACAGCTTGCGACGATGACAGACAGGCCATTTATTTCTTAAGAGCTCCGTCTACTCAACTTTCCTTTCTCATGCCTGTCTTCCATCCTTCCTTCTCTCTGTATCCCATCCCTCCTTCCCTGGTTCTCCTCCCTCCCCTACATCACCCATACCTACCCTCTGTTCCTCCTCTTTATCTATTCTATCTCGCCTTCCCTTATTCATACCTATTCCCATCCTTTTTTAGTCACTCTTTAACTCCTTCCTTGCTTCTCCCCCCTTCAATACCCACACCATCTGTTTCACCTTCTCATTTACTCTAATCTGCCTTACTTCCCTTACTCATATCTCCCATCCTTCTTTCCTTCTCTCCTTTCTTTATCCCTCTCTTCCTTTCTTCCTCCCTGCTTTCCCCGTCTCTCCTACCCACCTACAACAACCCCGCACCAGACATGACGCCTCAAAAAATCAAGACAGGCAAGAACGCGAGTGTCCTGCTGCGCCGACAGAGTTTACTTTCCAGTCTTCATTCAATTAGTTAATCTGATTCTTCTTTCCGAAACACGCGCGCGCCTCGACTCCAGCGGCTTCGTTTCGTCCTTTTTGTGAGGCCGAAGAGGCGCCGAGGAGCCGAAGAAGCGGGACAACAAAGCCTTAGCGGGGAGGGTCCGAGAGCGAGATAGAGCGAAGGACGGATTGAAACGATATAAAAAAAAAATGGAAAATGAAAAAAAAAGAAAAAAAAAAGTTGCAGGAATGGAAGATAAAAATATACTCGAACGCTCGTATTTAAAATTTTGGTTGTTTATGTATCTATCTGTCGTGTCCAGGTCTTAGGTGTTGTTGTTGTTGTTGTTGTTGTTGATGGTGGTTATGGAGTTGGGATAAGTTTTCTTTGTGATGCTTTTGACATTTCTCATTCTCAGGCGCGGTGTGGGAATCCTTCTTTTTTCTTTCTTTCTTTCTCGAGGCGAGTGTATTGTGTAGTGTGTGTGTGTGTGTGTGTGTGTGTGTGTGTGTGTGTGTGTGTGTGTTGGGGGGGGAATTGAGAGTGAGGGAGTAATTGGCAGAACGATTGCGTGTGAATGAGTAAGTTTTTGACGCTGTAAAATGTTTGCACAACTCACACACACACACACACACACACACACACACACACACACACACACACACACACACACACACACACACACACACACACACACTTTAAAATATATAATATGGGGTTGAATTCCGTCACAGAAGAGAGGGAGAGGAAGGTATGGGAGTGATATAGGAGTAACAGGCGATGGGAGGGAGGAAGATAGGGAGGTACATAAAGGGGAATGGAATGGAGCTGGGAGATGGTAGGCAGGGAGTAAAAAAAAAAGGGGGGGGGCACGGAGGAAAGATAACTGTAAGGGGAAGTAAGAGAGAGTAAAAAGCCACTCACCTAACTCCTCCACCCCTTCCATCTCCCCGTCCTCCTCCTCCTCCTCCTCCTCGTGCATTAGGTATTCCCAGCCAGCCGTGGTCCCGCCGCTGCAGACGCCGGCTATATATCTTTTATGATAAACAGTCCGTCTGTGCAGGGGGCCCTTGGCGTGGCATCACCCTGGCTAGTGTCCCTCCACCACCCACACGCGGCTATTTCCAGGCCACCAAGACGAGGAGCGCCAATAAATCGCCCTCTCCTTCGCTTCCATCCCGTTTTCTTTGGTGTTCTTTCAATGGGGCACTGCTCGGTGGTGACGGCCCGACGCGCGCTGCCCCCCGCGTGAAAGGCTGACAGGTGTTGCGAGGCCGCGGCGGAGGGAGGAACAAATGGTCGCCTCGGTAATGGCCCTCCCATCCGGCACCCGCGTCGCGTACGGTGCCACACACGAGGTAATTGAGGCACCCCAGGGACGGCCGTTTCCTTCACAATGGTTGCTGTACTACGAGACCCATAGCTTCCAACATCTTCCTGTTTCTTCACACTTTTCTCCTTTTCTCTTTTCCTCCTTCATGCTTCCTCTCTCCTACAATTCCCACGTGTTTCCGTCTTTCTTTCCTTCCTCCTCTTGCCATCTTCCCTCCTCTTCCTCTTCTCCTTTCTCTTTCCTCCTCTACAAGTTTTCTTCCTCTTTTGATTTCCACGTGTTTTCGTTTTCCATAGATTTTTCCTCTTATCACTTTCCCTCCTCTTCTTATTTCTTTCTTTCCCTCTTTTCCTCAAGCTTCCTTCCTATTACGCTTTCCACATGCCTCCCTCCTTTCCTTTTTCCTCCTCGTATCTTTCCCTCCTTCCCTACACATGTTCCTCCAAGCATGAACTCATCTAACTTTCAACTCCTCATTCTTGGTTCATTCATCGCTCCTTTCCTCTATTTTCTCCTCCTCCTACTCTTTTGTCTTTCCCTTCCCCTTCTCCACCTCCTTCCCTCTTCCACATCTTATCTTCCCATTTTCCTCCCGAAGACTGGTGTAAGAGCACTAAAAGGGCACTCCCCCCCCCTCAACCCTACGTACCGGTCCCCCTTCTCTCCCCCCCTCCTCCGTTTCCTCCCTTGATAGTAAGCAACCACGTAAATAGAACAACAGCTGGGTACTTGCACGTCAGGAGAGGGAGGAGGAGGAGAAGGAAGGAAGCGAGGAAGGTAAAATAAAGAAGGAAGAAAGAAGGGATGGGAGGAGGGGGGAGGGACGGAGGGAAGGACGAGGTAGGTAGGAAAGAGGTTGACTTTTAAGGTTGGATATTTCAAAAGGCCAGCCAGGAGGAGGAGGAGGAGGAGGAGGGAAAAGAAATATAGAAAAGGAGTCAAGGAAAAGAAAAGGAGGGAAGAGAAAGCTGAGAGGAGGAATTTGAAGGATGTCACTGAGGAAAACAAAAGGAAGGAAGGAAGGAAAGAAAGAAAGGGAAGAAATGAAGGAAATAAATGAAAAGGGATGGAAGGAAGGATGGAAGAAAGGAAGAATGATATGTATGATAGGAAGAAAAAGAAGGAAAAAATAAAAAACGAGACTTCTACAAGACGAAATAAAAGAAAACAGGAAGAAATTACATAAGAGAAAACGGGGCAGGGTAGAGCAAGCAGGGTTAACTGAGCAAAACCACCGACCGCGCACCACGAACCCTCTTTCTCTCCCTTGTCCCCGAGGCTTCAGTATATAAACTAAAGTTGTTAAATCTCGCGCAAAAATTTGATTCTGTTCGCGTGTGGAGATGTGGAATGGCGGGTTATCGGCTGCGAGGTTGGCGGTGGAAGAGTAGAGAGGGGAAGGGGAGGGGGTGATTGATGCAGAGGGAGGGATGGAGAGGAAGGAAAATACGAAAATGAGAAGAGATGGGAATATAGGGTAGGAAAGGGAGAGGAAATCAATGGATAAAAAAATGAGAAGAGAAACAGAGGGTGGAGTTAAAGGATTAAAAAAAAAAAAGATTCAGAAGTAAAAGGAATAAAAAGGTTATGACAAAATACATCAAGAAGGAAAAAGAACAAACTGAAATTGAGGTGGAATGAAGGAGAAAAAAAGTAAAAAAAAGAGGAAAGTAAACAAAAGCATAAAGGATAAAATACATAAAACTGTCAAGAAACGAAAGAAAAGTAGAAATAGATGGAACAGAAGTAAAAGGAGGAAAAAAATAGAAAGGAAAAGAAACTGAAATTATGGAAAAATGAGAAGAGGGACACACAAATAAAGAAAAAAAAGGAGGAAAATGAAGCAAATGATAAACAGAAAAGGGAAAGTAGGAGGAATATAGGAATAATAACAAAAAATAACAGCAAACTAAGAAAAAAAGTGAAGAAAATAAAGGAAGCAGGAGAATAACCTTGAGAGAGAGAGAGAGAGAGAGAGAGAGAGAGAGAGAGAGAGAGAGAGAGAGAGAGAGAGAGAGAGAGAGAGAGAGAGAGAGAGAGAGAGAGAGAGAGAGAGAGAGAGAGAGAGAGAGAGAGAGAGAGAGAGAGAGAGAGAGAGAGAGAGAGAGAGAGAGAGAGAGAGAGAAACGTACCAAGATCAGCTATTGACTTAAAAATGACGCCAAATGTAATTATATTCGGAATTTCTTGAACAAACGATGGGGTAGAGGGGGAGGGAGAGCGGAGAGGCGACAGAAGACATAAACGGAAGGGTATAGTTACCGCCATAAGAGGAAGAAGAGGCGGAGGGGGAGGAAAAGTTGGAAAGTTTCGTTTAGTCGGCGCAACATCTGTGGTCATATGCCGGAGAGACAGAAGGGGAAGGAATTATAGGGAGGGGGAGGAGAAAGAAGAGGAGGAAGAGGTATAAAAGAGATAAAAGTATTGCTACAGGTGGTATGTGAATTTAAAATATAACTTAGGAGAGGAAAAGAAGGAAAGGAAAAGAGGATAAAGAAAAAGTGACGGAATTAAAATGAGAGGGATAGAGAAATGGTGGAGCGGTAGTGAGCGATGGAGAAGAGGAGAAAGGAGGGAAGAAGGGAAAGAGGGAGGGAGGGAGGGAGGGAGAAGGGTAGGAGAGAGGTAGGGAAAAAAAAGTGTGTAACCGCGACAATATAGAGAAAAATGAGAGGAAAAAATAAAGTAAAATGTGAAAGGAAAACTGAAATAAAATAGATATGAAAAAAAACGAATACCTGAGAGAATTATCATCAAAGTACAGGTGAGACAGGCCATGACGTCATACAGGTGGCACGTGGTAACACACACACACACACACACACACACACACACACACACACACACACACACACACACACACACACACCATTCTAACCATGGAAAACTGTCATAATGTTCAACCTCCACCTCTTCCACATCCACTACCACCACCACCACCTTCACCTCCACCACTACCACCACTTTCCTCTCCATCATCACTATCACCAACTGCTGAACAACACCTCTCCCATCACCACCATCACCACCAAACCCTCCCATCAGTCTTAGAAATAATAGTAGTAGTAGTAGTAGTAGTAGTGATGGTTGGGAGAGGAAAAAAAGGAGCGTTAGAGAAAGAAGCTAGAGACAAGGCTATAAGAGGAAGAGGAAGAGGAGGACGAGGACGAGGCAATTTTTAACAATGTACCTCATTATAACATGGAGCGTCTACGTATAATGCTCGGAAATACCTGAAAAGTCTCGTACGGGGGGTGCTCCGGGGAAGCGAATACGAGGAAAAGGATACAAAAGAACGAGGAGTAGAGAAAAGAAAATAGTGCCCCCTGAAAAATAAGGATGCTGGAGGGAAGACTAAAGATAAATAAAAAAAAAGAAGAAATAAAAAAAAGCGAATAATTTGGTAAAATGTCAAGTGTATAAAATAGGAAAAAAAACGAGGGGGAAATAAAAGAGGAAGGTCACGGGGAATAAGTTAGAAGAAGAAAATAAGAAGAAAAATAAAAAGAAGAAGAAAAAAATAATGCCTTTCAAAAAATATGGAGGCTGGATGGAAGACTGAAGAAAAAAAGAAAAAGGGAAAATGAGAACCTTTAAAGCGAATAAAACTTTGTAATGACAGTGACAAAAAACAAGAAAATAAACAGAGGAAGTTCACCTGAAATCAATGTGAAAGAAAATGAAATCAAAGTGAGGGAGGAAAGAAGGAACATGATCGAAGGGTTATGAGATACAGGTAAAGGTGTGCAGGACTGAATATCTCTAAGGTAAACACAGTGACTAAGGGTGGCAGGTAACCTTACTGAGGGGAAAAAAAAAAGGACTCTGAAGGTACACGTAAGGAAGGAGGAGAAAGGGAAAATGATGGACAAAAGGGCAGGGAAAAGAATGGAAAAATGAAGGAAAAATGAAAGTGCTGTGGGAGAAAGTGATAAAGGAAAGGTTGGACAAAAGGGTATGAAATGGAATGGGGAAAAGTGGAAGAATGGAAAAACCGTCTGGAAAGGGAGGGGGAAGTGGAAGAGTGGGCAGAGAAGGAGAGAGGAGAAAGGTGGATGGCAGGGTTATGACAAAGAATGTAAGAAAGGGGGAAAAAGGAAAATTCTAAGGTAACAAAAAGAAAATGTAGGGGAATCTTTTTTTTTAACCCTTTAATGTCAACTCTAGAGGTGAGCAGCAAGGGGAAGAGGGGCAGGGGGAGGTCTGAAGGGGGATGAGTGGATGGAAGGAGGAGGAGCGGGGACATATGGGGAAGACAGGTATGTGGGAGGTGTAAGGGGAGCGGAAAATGAGAGAGGAGGAGGAGGAGGAGGAGGAAGGAGATGGATGAGTGTCTGTGGTTAACATTAAAAACAGATTACTTACATCACCTTGCCTAAAATTTTCTTGTACGTGTGTGTGGGAAATGTGAACGTCTGTCTGTCTGTATGTATGTCTGTCTCTGCCTGTCTGTCTCTTTCTGTCTGTTTGTGTGTCTGTCTGTCTGTATGTATATATGTAATCTATATATGTGTTTAAGAATGTGTTACAAAACTCTGATTCTAGCGACGTAGGAGATTGGCAACACTACAAATATATATATGAAAGAAAACGCTGACTTCATTTTTTTTTACCCCTGTACGGTGTTGACTTTTGGGCGGGACTAAAATATTTGTAGAGGCATCGAGAGTAGCGGCTTTCACGTCCTCACCCATAAATTCAGATAACTTTTCCGGCGTCGGCATTTCCTTTCATCACGCGGGGTAAGGTTAGGCCAAGAAGTGATAAAAATAGGCTGCGTGTTGTATGCTCTCAAGATACGAAAGGACACGGAAAAAGAAGTCTTGCTGAATAGCTTTAGAGGATATTTATAGAGGTGTTACTGATAATATAGAGTTTCCGCACACAAGAGAAGGGAAAAAATGGTGTTTACTTCTTAAAATATATATATCAGAGCAAAAAAAGCTATAAAAACGTAGGTAAGGTTTATTAAGGACATGGAATTATATCACTGACCCATAAAAATGAAGAGTGGAATGAATGAATGAAGGAAAGAAATAGGAAGAGACGTGAAAGGAAGAGAAGGGGCTAAATGAAAAGAGGAGAGAGAAAAGGATTGAGAAGGAAAAAGAATAACTTGGAAGGGAAGAAAATCATCAAGCCATAAAAAAAGGGAGGAAGGGAAGAAAGGGGAAGAAAAACGTGAAAGGAAGAGAAGGGCCGGAAATAAGAAAAGAAGAGCGAGAAAAGGATTGAGAAGGAAAAAGAATAACTTGGTAGGGAAGAAAATCACTGAGCAATAAAAAAAGGGAGGAAGGGAAGAAAGGGGAAGAAAAACGTGAAAGGAAGAGAAGGGCCGGAAATATGAAAAGAAGAGCGAGAAAAGGATTGAGAAGGAAAAAGAATAACTTGGAAGGGAAGAAAATCATCAAGCCATAAAAAAAGGGAGGAAGGGAAGAAAGGGGAAGAAAAACGTGAAAGGAAGAGAAGGGCCGGAAATATGAAAAGAAGAGCGAGAAAAGGATTGAGAAAGAAAAAGAATAACTTGGTAGGGAAGAAAATCACTGAGCAATAAAAAAAGGGAGGAAGGGAAGAAAGTGGAAGGAACACGTGAGAGGAAGAAAAGGGCTGAACGAAAGGAAGAGTCAAAAAAGGGATGAGAAAGAAAGAAAATTACTTAAAATGGAAAAAAAATAAAATAAAAGGGCAACAACTATATTCAAATGGACAAAACCTAATACAACAATCCAAGTATGTATGTATGTATGTAAATATGTAGGAGAATAATGTATGATATTAATTTATTGTTTACTCTGCATTTTCGCTGTTTTTGCCACTCTAAGACAGTAAATTTCCCGCGTGATGGGACTCATTACCGGCTAAATTTATAGGCCATACATCAATCGCCTTCTCATTAAAAGCATTTATCATACCTAGATTTTTATCGCTGCGAAAGACATTACCATCACACTCGTCCCCTCTCTTCAACCCCCCCCCCCCACCCCCCACCACCACCCTCCCTTCTCTTCTCCTCCCTATCCCCCCCCATACCACTTTCCTTCGTCTCGTGCACTCTCTCCTACTCCTCCCTTCCCCATACCCGCCCTCCACACCTCCCTTTTCTTCGCCTCCCTATCTCCCCACCCCTTCCTTTGCCTCCCTATCTCCCCATACCCCTTCCTTCGCCTCCCTATTCCCCCACCCCTTCCTTCGCCTCCCTATCTCCCTATACCCCTTCCTTTGTCTCCGTATCTCCCAATACCCCTTCCTTCGCCTCCCTATCGCTCTCCCCTTCCTTCCCCCCCCCCCCCCCCCCCGTTCCTTCTCTGCAGACTTGTTCCCCTCCTCCCGTGCCGCCCCGCTAACCACCTTTTTTTTTATATATATTTTTTAACCAGCGCATTACAGCTCCGTAGCACCCCCGCCACTACCTCACACCGTTTTCCTTGATCCTCTACTCTCACTTCACTACTTATCACCGTAGCCTTCGTATTTTCCACCCCATTATTTCTCTCACGGCCTCGCCCTTATCAATTTATCCCATATCACCGCTTCTCACATCACTTGCATCCTAAATAAGACCTCACTCTCAAACTCATTCCACCCTTTCCATTTACCACTCCCCTCTATGTCACCGTATCACGACCCTTTTATCTTCATCGTCACCCTTTCCCTTCCACACCCAAGGCATAACCATCACCAAAGTCCCCCTTAACCCTTTCTACTTCCTCCCCCCACCCCTATCCCACCCAAACTAACTTCACCCCACCCCCAACCACAACCAGCGCCTCCCCCCCTCCACGCCTCCCACATTCCCCCACCTCAGCGTCTTATCAAACAAAGTTACAAACATGCGATCGCTTAATATTCACGGTTAGTCCCGAGGCGACAGGACACGACAGTCACGAAGGCCGATAGAAAGGTGGAGTAGGTGGAGGGGAAGGTGTTGTTGTTGTTGTTGTTGGTGGTGGTGGTGGTAGAGTAAGTGGTAATGGTAATTCTATGGTGTCTAATTCTGTCTGTAGTTCTATGTGCATCCCTGTCCTCCCTCCTATCTCCATATTTCACTCGTTTCTTGTTATTTGTTTCTCTTCCTCCGTATACGAAAGGACAAATGGATGAAAAAGAAATGGGGGAGATAGTTATGGTTCGTAGATGGCGCTGTTTGTCTTCGTTTGAATCTCCTCCGCCACCCCTACCGTTCGTTTTCCTTCCCCTATCATCCCATTTCACCACGTTCCTTGTTGTTTGTTTCCCTTTCTCCGTATACTAAAGAGAAAATAGATGAGAAAGGAATGGTGGAGGTAGTGCTAAGGATAAATGATGGCTCTCTAAGTCTGTCCCTCTGAGTTTCCCGCCTCCCACACACACACACACACACACACACACACACCACTGCCCTCACCTCACACACATACGTTATGAGCACCACCCTCGCACTTCGATCATTCCACCTTCCATTTACTTTCCCTTCCGTCTACTCATCTGCGAACAGCACCACCAAGCGACGCCACAGAACACCGAAAAATAGATAGACACCGTTCAAGTCAATACCATTTCAATAAACACGTCAAATTATCGCAATCAAGTCCGTGACACCCGCGCTCAACACATGTCCACCAATACTGACCAGGCAGCCAATCATCGCCCGCTGCCCACCTTGAGGCCTAACCAATGAGCGACGAGTTCGGGGTCTTAGCTCCGCCCACCTCGTCCCAGAGCCAGTGTTACGAGTTGTTTATGAAGCATCGGGTTTCGTCTCGTTATTTGTTCGCCCTGTGGTGGTTTGTAAGTGTTTTAGGTAAGGTTTAGGGCTGGTTTACGTGTCGGGCTAGTGAAGGGGTCAGGAAGGGGTAAGTAAAGAGCGGGTAATAAGCGGCGCCATGAATCAATCAGAGCGTAAACTAATGGTTCGGTATCACGAAACGACGCGAGACGGTGAACGGATCGAAGCACCGCCATTACCGAACGGCCGAACCTTCTCTTGCCGACACAACTACCATTACCAATACGACCACTTCCACTGTCACAGCCGCTAAGCAAAAAAGGGAAGATTAGGAGTGTGATGGTGTTTGTGACATATGATAAGGGTGGGATGGGAAGAGAGAGACAGATAGAGAAAAAAATGCAACAAAAACTACTACTTCTACTACTACTACTACTACTACTACTACTACTACTACTACTTTACTACTACCAACGTCACACTTCCTACATAATTTACCCCTCGTCACACACAGGTAAAAAATTATCTTGACATCACACACACACACACACACACACACACACACACGATCACTAGACAGATAAAAACACGTCACTAAGCCTCGGTAAATGTGTAGCAACTATTACCTTGTTGAATTATATCGCTTCTATACCCTCCATCTTTTTTTCCGTCTTCGTCGCGAGGCGTTGATGCACTTATATAACTTTTATTTAATGATACTACCACATATAGGGGACCACATATAGGGGATTAAAGTATTTATTGCTGTTTATACATATTAACCATACAAACCAAACCTTAACAATGAAAAAAAATGTATTACGATCCTTCACTAATTTGTTATGCACGCTAAGTCACGTGACACAAACTTTCAATAAGTCATTTTAATTAAGGGAACGAAAACATTGAAACATCGTAAGTGCAATGATGAGGAAAATATGCGAGGGTGTGAAACCATGGTAACTGTGTGTGCGTTCGTGTGTGTACGAGAGAGAGAGAGAGAGAGAGAGAGAGAGAGAGAGAGAGAGAGAGAGAGAGAGAGAGAGAGAGAGAGAGAGAGAGAGAGAGAGAGAGAGAGAATTACAGTTTTGGAGCAATCAAGAGGAAAAAGCAAGGGAGGGGGACAAACTGAGGGAAACGCAAAACAAAGGGAGAGTGCGATCGAGCGTCCCGGATTATCGGACCAAAAGTTATCACGCAGCGATCATGTTTCACTTTATGCTTCCCTTTCATGCCTTCAACCACCCCTTCCCACCCTCCTCTCCCTCACACAAAGTCTCCCTCTCTCTCCGGTCTCTCCCACACGGCTTTGTTCATCCCATTCCATACATATTTAGTGAACACGCGTCTGTCTGTCCAGTGAGTCGAGCGCCGGAGCTTCCATCGCCTCCCTCTCATCACACGTGTTCATGTTAGTCCACGCGGGCAGCCGAACACCCTCACGGCACGCCGCCTCTCAAAACAGGACCGGTATTGAAAGAAAACACGGGGCAGAGGGCTATGCATGGACTCGAACCCTGGTGAAGGCAAAAGATGAGGTGGACATTGATGCTTCAGTTGGTGGTGGTATTATTATTCTTGCTCCAGCTCAAAGGAAAATAAATATATGGCGCCAAAATGGTAGTGGAATAGGGAGCAAAAGATGATGATGATGATGATGATGATGATGAAGAAGAAGCGATGACAAACTTAGTAATTTTACCAATCTGTTTTCTTTTATATATCCAGAACACAACAAAACAAAATGGAACAAAGGAAAACAGAAACAATATGCTTAACATCTACAACTTCGCATCAACAACAACAAAAAGGCAACAGTAATAATAAGGTGACAACAAAAAAAGCTAAACAAAACAAACGGTAACATCAACAGTAACAACAACAACAACAACAACAACAATAATAATAATAATAATAATAATAATAATAATAATAATAATACCAAACAAGCACTAAAAAAAAAAGGAAGTGAAACAGAATACAGGACGTCCGTACACACACACACACACACTCACACACACGAGCGAGCCTTACATACAATACGTCGGATCGGATGATATTTAATAGGATCGCAGCAGGTGAGCAGATCGCATCATTATTACGAATTCCGGCCATTCCAGCGAGTTTATGGGCGGCTCTCATATCGCTCGTCTGTGCCCTGAATCACTGTGTCACCTGCTGCTCGGAATGGTATGCGATTTTACTTGTTGTCGTTCCGCGCACCTGTCACCCACCCACCGTCACTAGGGAGGAGGAGGAGGAGGAGGAGGAGGTGGAGTTGTAGGAGGAGGAGGAGGAGACACATGTAGAAGGGATGAATGAAAAGAACGTGAAGAATAAAAAAAAAAAATGTAGGGAGTATAGTTAGTCAAATAATTAGCTATAAATGGAGATAATTCGAAAGGAAGAGGATAAAGATAGATAGATAGAGAGAGAGATAGATAGAGAGAGAGAGAGAGAGAGAGAGAGAGAGAGAGAGAGAGAGAGAGAGAGAGAGAGAGAGAGAGAGAGAGAGAGAGAGAGAGAGAGAGAGAGAGAGAGAGAGAGAGAGAGAGAGAGAGAGAGAGAGAGAGAGAGAGAGAGAGAGAGAGAGAGAGAGAGAGAGAGAGAGAGAGAGAGAGAGAGAGAGAGGAGAATATTAAAGTAGGAAAAGTACCTGGATATGAGGAGGGGAAAGAGGAAATGAAGTGCAGGGAAGGCAGCGAAAGGGAAGGGAAGGGAAGGGAAGGGAAGGGAAAGGAAGGGAAAGAGAGGGAAGCGACCAAGGGGAAATGAGGATAAAGGAAGGGAATGGAGAGGAAGGGAAAGGAATGAAAAGGAAAGGAATGGAATGAAACAGAAGGGAAGGAAAGGAAGGAAAGGAGAATAGGCGAGGGTGAAGAAGGAGGAGGAGAAAACCGGGGAGTCATATTCTGGTCGGAAGGAGAGAGAAAAAATGGAAGACGGAGAGAGAGAAAAATAAAAGAAGCAAACGCAGATATAAGGAGGAGAGCAAAAGGAGGTTAAGTGTGAAAAGTGTTGAGTTCAGGCAAAGTGTGAATGAGTGTGAGGGAGAAAAATGGGACGCGGATAAAAGAATATTATTTAATTTGCAGGTTGGGCGAGGGAGGAGAGGGAGAGAAACAAAGTGCCTAAAAGAAGTGTGAAAAATAATACCGAGTACATGGAGGTGAAAAAAAAAGAGAGGGAGAGTGAGTAAATAAAATTGTTAGCTATGAGAGAGAGAGAGAGAGAGAGAGAGAGAGAGAGAGAGAGAGAGAGAGAGAGAGAGAGAGAGAGAGAGAGAGAGAGAGAGAGAGAGAGAGAGAGAGAGAGAGAGAGAGAGAGAGAGAGAGAGAGAGAGAAAACTACGTACGGAGTGTGAAGGCATAACAGAAATATAAATGAAATAAATAGAACAGCTCCCCCCCTCTTCCCCCTGCCCCCCCACCTCTCCCCCTTGCCCCCTCCCCCCTCTTCCCCTTGCCCCCTCCCCCCCGCTTTCCCCCTGCCCCCTCACCCCCTAAAAAAGAGTGTGATAAGGTTGAGCGAAAACGGCGAAACAAACGAGACGAAAATAGCGTAAAACAGGAAACAAAGAGAATAAAAAGGAAAATGGGATGAACGAACAATTTATGGCAAAACTAAAATGAGAAATAAAAAAAAACATACAAACATAAATAAAATATGATAAAGAAAAAAAACAAAACAAGTGTAGCCGAAATAACAAACAGAACAAACGAGGAGAGAGAAAAAATATATATATACAACGCGTGAAATACCGATGCCCAGCGAATAAAAAATAAAAAAATAAAATAAAACAAATGAACGAAAATAAAATCACACACACACACATGAAAAAAAAATAGAAATAGACGGAAAAGAAAACAAACTCAAAAGCGCATAGTAATATATATTTTTTTCTGGCGCCGTCGGGAAAAAAAGGGGAAGAAAAAAAAAAAAAAAGAAAATAAAGGGCATTGAGCGTAGATTTATAAAGTCCGATTGCCGGCTATTTTTTCCCCAATGGCCGCCATCTTGAAAATTGACGATGCTCTTAGCAATAACAGCGAAGTCATAATTGCGTCCACCTTGCTCATAAAGGGAGAGGCGTTTGGCACTGCTTTTTTTTCGTATTTTTTCAAACTCTTTTTATTCTTATATGTTGAGGGTGCTTGAGGGAAGATGGGCTGGTTGGTTGCTGGTCCGGTAAGTTACATGAGTGGATTTTTTTACTATTATTTCCTATTTCTACTTTTTTTTTTCTATGTACTTTGTTTTATTTGGGTTTGATTGGTGATTCGGTTATTGTGATTAGCTTTCCTCTTTTTTTTTAATTTACTGAGGCGAAGTATAAAAGTTTAACTCTCGGTTTTTTTGTGTGTGTGTTATCTTGGCACAACTTTCTCCTACTTTTTTAACTTTTTGTATATATGTTGAGGGTGCTTGGGGTAAGATGGACGGCCTTGGCGGTTGCTTGGGCAGGTTAATTTCATATGAGAGGATTTCTTTTCTTTCCATCTTCCTTATATTTTCTATTTCTACTTTTCTATTTTCTTTTTATATTTTTTTATTTGTTTTCTAATTCCATATATTGATTTTCACGAATGGATTTCTCTTTTTTTTTTTTATCTTTCATATTTTCACTTTCTATTTTTCAACTTGCTTTATTTGGGTTTGTCTAGCGGTTTGGGTCCTATGAATAACTTATTAACTTTTTTTTCTTTATTTACTGAAACAATGTATACAAGCTTTCCTCTTCGTTTATATTATCTTTTCATGTTTTTACCCTTTTTTTTTTTTCATTCACAGCGTCATTGTTGCTTTTACAGTTGTGTATCTCATAAAGTGAAATGTTTTTAGTTAAATAATTTTGTATTGTTTGCTCTCACACATTTTTAAACAAACTGTGAATATTTAACGCACGTGTGTGTGTGTGTGTGTGTGTGTGTGTGTGTGTGTGTGTGTGTGTGTGCATGCGCGCGAGCCACTACTATGATCGTCATGACTCCTAACAACAATAAACACAACAACAACAATTACCCAAATAATAATAAACAAATAGAATAAATAAAATCAAAGAAGAAAATCCAGAAATAATAATAATAATAATAATAATAATAATAATAATAATAATAATAATAATAAGAAGAAGAAGAAGAAGAAGAAGAAGAAGAAGAAAAAGAAGAAGAAGAGGAAGAAGAAGGAAAAAGTACTAGAACAAGCACAAGAAAAAAAGAAAAAAAAACAAGAAAAACTACACAAACAAAAAGAAGGAAGAGGAAAAAAAAGTAATACTCACACTAATCTAAAACTAAACAAGAAAAATAAAACGTCAACAAACCAAACCAAAACAAACAAACAAAACAAAAAAAGCTTCACAAAGGGTTGAGGAGCACGGCAGTAATGGCGCCTCCCTTGTTACAATTATAAACCCATTTGACGCAGTAATTAAGGGGGAATCGACCCCCTAATGGATAACAGTGGGAGAGACAAGCCGAGACAATTAAGATATTAAGCCGCCGCCGCGCCACGTAGGAAAGAAAGGCGAGGCGAACACGTGAGAGAAGGAAAGGGTGTGACTTTGGGAGACGAGAAAAGATGAAGAATAACAAACTGAACGATAACAACGAAAGAGTAAACCAGAAAAAGAAAGGCGAGGCGAACAAGTGAGAGAAGGAAAGGAAAGGGTGTGACTTTGGGAGAGGAGAAAAGATGCAGAACAACAAACAGAATAGTAACAACGAGACAGTAAATAAGAAAAAAAAAGAAAGGCGAGGCGAACAAGTGAGAGAAGGAAAGGAAAGAATGTGAATTTTTGCGAGGAGAAAAGATGAAAAACAACAAAAAGAACAATAACAACGAAAGAGTTAATAAGAAAAAAAAAAAGAAAGGGGAAGGAAACACGTGAGGGAAGGAAAGGAAAGGATGTGAAAATTTGGGAGAGGAGAAAAGATGAAGAACAAGAAACAGAACAAATAACAACGAAAGAGAGAGAAAAAAAGGCGAAGGAAACACGTGAGGGAAGGAAAGGCAAAGGAAAGGAAAGGAAAGGAAGGATGAAGAACAACAAACAACAATAACGAAGAAAGAAAAGAAAGGAATACTTTAGAAGAAAAAAAAAGAAAAAAGTAAGGGTAATAGATACAAAGGGAATAAGTAAAGGAACAAAAAAAAAGATAAAAAGGTAAAGACATACAAATAAAAATGAGTAAAAATAATCTTGTAAAAAGCAAATAAGTTGTAAACAAACATAAGGGAAAGAAAAAAAGAAAGGATGCAAAACAGAACTTGATAATGGAAAAAGAGGAAAAGCCTAAGACTAATTAAAAGAGAAGAGACGCTCATTGAAAAAAAAGGACAATGTGGTGATTTTTTTTTTTACAACAGAGATAGCTTAAGGGCACAACAAAGGAAACAATAATAAAAAAAATTAAAAAAACGCAATCGCTGCTCCTAAAAAGAATCCAAAGAGGTGGCCGAAAGAGGGGTCAACTGGACTGGTTTACATGAACAACTTTGACTCGTATCTATAAAGCCTCCGTACCCAAAGAAGCTGTTTATATTGGGCCGTTATCTAGGGACGTGTTTGCCAGTGGTCCGTCCTCATAATGACCATGACAAAATAACCCACGTCTAGAGCAAATACAAGTAAAAAAACAAATAAAAAAAACGGGTCTAAGTGCTGCGAAACTGAATCTAAGTATATTTCCAGCTCACAGTTCTTAAAATCTTCAATATCACCACCTACTTCTCCTCCTTTCCCCTCCACCTCCGCCTTCTCCTCCTTTTCCTCCTTCAGCAGTCAACTCACCACCTAGACCTACTCCCAAGTTCTCCTGCTCTTCCTCCTTCTTCAGTGACCTCCAGCTTTCCTCCTCCTCCTCCTCCTCCTCCTCATTCTCCAGCTCACCACCTCCTTGCCCTCCAGCGCTTCACAATTAAGGGCAGGTGTTCCGCATCGCTCACGCCTCACCTGATTAACTAACACCATGCAAACTCCGAGGCAATATTCCTGGCTCTAATCTCTCTCTCTCTCACGAACATTGTCATCCTCACCTCTGTCAAACAAGACCATAAGAACGTTGAACTGACAGTGACAAGAGAATCGTAAACACACACACACACACACACACACACACACACACACACACACACACACACACACACACACACACACACACACACACACACACTTCAGGAGTTCGGTACACGCCCTTTCCGTCTCTCTGAATATTGATGGGACACGGGGCACCAAGATCAGCCAGCCGGAGGACATTAGGACACCCACATGCGGGGTTACGATGGCTGACCGGCTGACTGGATGACCGGCTGACTGGCTGGCTGCATGCATGGTGGTGGTGGTGGAAGTGGTAGTAGTAGAGGTAGTAGTGGTAGTAGTAGTAGTAGTAGTAGTAGTAGTAGTAGTAGTAGTAGACGTTAACTGTGATGAAGTTGTTAGTGGTATTGTTGTTTTTGTTGTTGTTGGTGGTGGTGGTAGTAGAGTTTATTATATACTTTAAGATAGCATAATATTCAGTTTACGATTCTGAGTTTACGTTTCACTTGGATTTTAAAAGTTCTCTCTCTCTCTCTCTCTCATACGCACACACCACTGGACGATTAACAAATAGTTCACCGCCACTGATCACCCACAACCCATGATCCTCGCAGCGCCATAGACTCAGATCGGGCAGCTTTAACCCATTACCGTCCGTCCAGCCGTGACCAACGATTAACACGGAGGCGGACATCATCACCACCACCACGACCACCGCTGGAAACACGCGAGCAGTAGTAAACGGGGGCAAGGAGAGACGACGGGAAATGTGGCTGATTGCTGTTGCCTCATTATAAGCGTTGTTGTTGTTGTTGTTGTTGTTGTTGTTGTTGTTGTTGTTGTTATTGTTGTTGTTCCCGTAAGTCGTGGGGGGTTAGAAAGGAAAGGAGTTGAACATTACAAGGATAAACAAAAGTAAATAAAAATAAATAGCCCGCTAGCAATGCCCCTATAAAAGCAAGTAGATGATTATAATAAGGGTTGCTGTTTTTTTGTTTTTTGTTTTTTTGTTGTTGGTTGTGGTGGTGCTATCGTTGTTGTTGTTCCTGTAAGAAGAGAAGGTTAGATGGGAATATGAGATGGCCTTTACGAGGGTGCCATTAATCAAAACGAACCCAATTTCTGTTACTTGATTATAAAGATTGTTGTTGTTGTTGTTGTTGTTGTCGTTTATTCCTGTGAGTCGAGGGGTTAGTCAGAAAGGAACTGGAGATGATCATTATGAGAGTACCATCGCTAAAACCAGACCTGATTTAGAAGAACCAAGAAACTGTCAAGAATAAAAAGTCACTCTGTCCGAAAGCAGATACCTAACTATTTCGAGGTCTACACACCAAAAAAGCTTTCAAGAAAAAGAAAATGTCACCGTACGAATCACTAAAGCAGATGACAGTTACCATTTCGAGGCAGTACTTGTTGGCATAAACCGTTTCCCTTGTCAGCTAATTTGACTACTTTCCAATAATGCCCCAGAAGAACATCAACACGCACCCTTGACTTTTCTACTGTAAGAGATAAGATGCGGGGAAGTATACAAAGAGAAGGAGTAACAACGTCTACCTGAATACTTAAGGTACACAAAAGATTTCACAAGACAGATACGGTTACAAAGGGATATGATCTTCAAAGCCTTCACTACCCCGAAAAGAGAAGCTTCACCCCCCGGGGTCTCAAAGACGTTACCAAGAGCATCAAAACATGACCGAATAAGAAATAATGAGGGACGCAACGTAACCAATTTGTATTCAGGACCGTAAACAGTAAAAGGGATGGAGGGCAAGGGAGCAGCTCAGTCAGAGGCTTGGGAGAGTTGAAGGAGGGCACGTGTGTGTGTTTGTGTGCGTGTGTGTGTGTGTGTGTGTGTGAAAGAGGGGGGGGGGGGATGCTGCTACAGTATAATAGGGTTTAGGAAGTATGTGAAAGTATACTATAGCAATCTTTCCCTTCCACCTCCTCTTCCAAGGCCTCCTCCTCCTCCCCCCTGCGGGGAGACATGATACAAGTCTTTAAGTACCTGAACAAGCTCAGCAACGTTGATCACTCCAAACTCTTCACGCTACAAACTAACCTGAGAACAAGAAACAACGGAAAAACAATTCAAGCAAAGCGATGCCATACCGACATTGGCAGAAGTTATTTCTCGAATAGAGTTGTTCGCCACTGGAACAGCCTTCCTGCAGAAGTGGTTAGCGCAGAGAGCATCAACTCCTTCAAGAAACGCATTGATCGCCACTTTGCTGCATCGGGAGTGAACTGAACGTTCCCAAGAGTAGATACACAAGTGCTTTAATCCTTCCCTGCAAGCCACTCCTATGGCAAACGGATTGATTGAATCACTGAACGCAGGCAGCCTAGTCATGAGCCAACAGGCTTTCTGCTGCCTGCCAGTCCATGTTTCCATGTTTCCTCCTCATTATCATCGTCATCACCACTGTTCTCATGTTGTTGTCACTCTGAGTGTCACGGGAGCAGTACGATTTCACACCTGAGTTCTTTCATCTGACGCCTCCTCACAACTAATTAACCCGATCCAATACCTGGCGGGACAACATCTTGGCGCACTAACCGTAAAGACATCCGAGCTTGTGTGTGTGTGTGTGTGTGTGTGTGTGTGTGAGAGAGAGAGAGAGAGAGAGAGAGAGAGAGAGAGAGAGAGAGAGAGAGAGAGAGAGAGAGAGAGAGAGAGAGAGAGAGAGAGAGAGAGAGAGAGAGAGAGAGAGAGAGAGAGAGAGAGAGAGAGAGAGAGAGAGAGAGAGAGAGAGAGAGAGAGAGAGAGAGAGAGAGAGAGAGAGAGGAGGAGGAGGAGGAGGAACAAGATCAACATCCGTCAATAATTGTGAAGATGTCAGGTGTGTGTGTGCGTTCGTGTGTGTGTGTGTGTGTGTGTGTGTGTGTGTGTGTGATAAGGGACAGGATAACAGTCGATTCTGCATTGATATAAACAAAAAAGGAGCAGCAGCATTTCAGATTTTTTTTTTTAAATAATCCAATGCAGCAATCTTAAAACAGGAAGAAAAAAAAACAGCACCAATAAAAACCTTTCATATAAAAAAAAAAATATTACGACAAAAAAAATCATAAACATTACTTCAAAGCGACACACACACACACACACACACACACACACACACACACACACCGAGCCTCGTAGTGGGTTAGTTCGCTTGGCTCACATCCGATAAGTTCAGGGTTCGATGCCCGGGCGGAGTGGAGACGGATTGTTACTCTCACAGCGATGCACCTGTCCTCCCAGCAGTGAATGGGTAATTATGAATGGGAATTATTAGAAGTCGGAGGTTACGTCGGGTCTATCAATGGGTTCACACTGTGCCGACTCTGGACCACGACAACCCAGCGACTCGGGGTATACGAGGCCTTGGGTGTGAAATGTTGATGTGAAAGGGTCGCACGTAGTCGGAAAGAGGTCTAGAAACGATCGCCGGATGCTGATTTGGCACAGTGTGAAGGGGGCCGAAAAGTCGCAGGGTTTTCGTGGCCCAGAGTCGGCACAGTGTGATGGGGCTTATGAGGGAATAGCGAGGGAGGTCACAGCTTTGCCCATAGATCAGCTGACGCGCTTTTAAGTTCTCTTCAGGAAGGTGCTGGTTGCCGATTACGAGTCCAGCAGGTGATCCGACCGTGAGTGAACTACAAACACACACAAGCCTGGGCACACGCGCACTCGTATTCCCAAGTATACACGTACAAAACTGTTTCATATATATATTTTTCATAAAACTCAGAGCCTGACAACTCCGACACATTTTTTTGCTCTCCAAAATGAAAAATGTCTAGTCTTGTATATGTTTTTTTTTTTTTCCTGTACTACGATGAGAGTGATGAGGCTGCGTGGTGGGTATTGGTGACACACACACACACACACACACACACAGACACACACACACACACACACAGACACACACAGGCACAGACACACATACACATTTCTCTCTCTCTCTCTCTCTCTCTCTCTCTCTCTCTGCGAGCTATGTCGGGATGAAAGAGGAAAAGAATAAAGGAAGGAAATGGAGAAGAAATGAATAAGAAATGGAAGTAAGGAGTAAAGGAATAAAGGAAATCAATAAAGAGGGATGGAAAAGTATAGGAAGTTTAAACGTCAATTGGATCGACTGAAGACAAAAGTAGAGATTGGATATAGAAAAAAAATGGACGAAAGCAAAATAGACACGAATGACCGCTGTTTTTTTATTTTTTTTTATTGTGAGAGAGAGAGAGAGAGAGAGAGAGAGAGAGAGAGAGAGAGAGAGAGAGAGAGAGAGAGAGAGAGAGAGAGAGAGAGAGAGAGAGAGAGAAGGAATATATTAAAGAAGGGAGAGAGAGTTAGAAAGGGGGGAGGAACAGCTGTAAATAATAAAAATAAAGAAAAAAAATGAAAAACCTACTGGGAATTAAGAAAAGGTGGAGA
The DNA here is from genome assembly GCF_024679095.1 of Eriocheir sinensis. NCBI lineage: Eukaryota > Metazoa > Arthropoda > Malacostraca > Decapoda > Varunidae > Eriocheir > Eriocheir sinensis. The sequence continues at coordinate 7,628,600 of NC_066518.1, forward strand.
GGGATGAAAGAGTAGGAGGAGAAAACGTGGAGGTCATTAAAAGGAAAAGAAATGAGAGTAGAAGGAAAGGAAGGAAGGAGAAACAAAAACAATAAATAAGAGAATGTGAAAAGAGTAGTTGGTTCAGATAGTTTTTCCACCTTCTATCAATAAATGAGAGAATGTGAAAAAAGAGTAGTTGCTTGAGATAGTTTTTTCGCCTTCTACCTTAACTTCATTTTCGTTTCCCCTTTTGGTTCTCTTTCTCTTTACCTCCACCTCATTCATAATATTTTCCGTCGGGGCGGTGGAAATACAGGTAAGGCAGCGGATACATAGGCAGGGCGGTGGATACATAGGTAGAGGGGTGAAGATTATGGGTAAAATTTATCTAGGTGTAGGCCGTCTTCCGTAACTTTCCCTCCCTCCTTCCTCTCTTCCCTGCCGCCTTCCTTCCTCCTCCATCTCGCTCCCCTCCACCTCGTTAGGGCAAGTCGAAAAGTTACGGTGATTCCTCGAGGATAATGACAACTCACTCATTATATTGCCGAGTTAGTGTCATGATATTTTGTTATGAGTCGTACGTTCGTTCTCTCTCTCTCTCTCTCTCTCTCTCTCTCATCCTCTTTTTTTCCATTTCCGTGATCCCAATTTATACCCATTGTGTTGTCTGGTCCATTCTCAAATTTCCCAAGTTTGCTAATTTCACAAAACGGAAGTAAAAGGAAGACATGACGAATAAAAGGTAAGAGAAAAGGGAAAGAAAAGGAGCAGGAAGGAATTAGAAGAAGACTTTAAAGAATAGTCGTAATAAGTAAGCAAAGAAAAAAGGAAGAAACTATGAAATCAAGGAGTCTAATAGAGAGGTACAAGAAGGGAGGGAGTGAAAAATAGGAATGGAGAAACATGCGATAAAACAGAAGGGGGAAAAAGGACGAAAAGAGAGGAAAAACAAGCAGAGATAGGAGGAGGAGAAGGAGGAGAAAGAGGGGGAAGCGGAGGAGGAGGAGGAAAATAAGAGGAAAAGCGGCTGAGAAATAGGAGAATGAAAGACAAGGTGAAGATGGACGAGGGAAACCAAGGAAGGATAAAGAAAGGATAGGCAGTGAATGGATGGTATATATAGTACAGGGGAGGGAAGGGGAAGAAGGACCAGGGAGGCAGACAGGCAGGAAGGGAGGCAGGGAGAACATCACAGAACTCACAAATAATAAACACGTAGTTGCTGGGGCGAAGGCAGCGAAGGAGGCGGTCAACGGTATTCATCAGTCACCCATTAAGAGGGAAGAGCACGGGCAGGGAGGGAAGAGACGGAAGAAAGGGAGGGAATGAAGGCGGCTTTCCCAACACTACTACTTTTTGCTATGAGGGTGAAGGTAGTACAATGAGGCTGAGTTTGTTATTAATTGTAGGAGAAAAGGCTGTTGTAGAGGAGGAGGAGGACGAGGAGGACGAGGAGGACGAGGAGGACGAGGAGGCTGAGATGAAGAAGGTTGTGAAGGCGAGGCCACATTTTCTGGTATATAGAAAAAAAAAAAAAGATATATTAGATTTTCCGTAACACACACACACACACACACACACACACACACACACACACACACACACACATAGGAGGGAGGAAATCCTTACACGACGAGGGGGAAAGAGACAAATCCACACATACTGTTTATCTCTCCCATGCTGTATTTCACGCCATTGGACTTGCCCCGCGTGTTCGAATAAGCGCCGATTTCAATAAAGCAGAAACCTCCTCCTCCTCCTCCTCCTGTGCGCCTCTCTACCTGCCTTCCCTTTCCTCTCCGTCCCTCCTTTCCTCCCTCTCTCCCTTGGTTAATGATTACACACGGCAGGTCCAATGGTCAAAGTTTGGGACATTGGGCGCGAGAATTGGGTGGTTAGTGTCATGCTAAAGACGGGAGAGGAGAGGGGAGGAGGTGAGGGACGGTATTTGTGTGTGTGTGTGTGTGTGTGTGTGTGTGTGTGTGTGTGTGTGTGTGTGTGTGTGTGTGTGTGTGTGTGTGTGTGTGTGTGTGTGTGTGTGTGTGTGTGTGTGTGTGTGTGTGTGTGTGTGTGTTTTCCTTTTACTTTGCTATCATCACACCTCTCATACGCATACCCCTCCCCCAACACACACACACACACACACACACACACACACACACACACACACACACACACACACACACCGTCCCTCCCCCTCCCCCCCTAACCCTACACACACACACACACAGGTAAAACCCCAATACCTAGATTAGGCAACACACAGACAGGCTAAATGAAAGGCAGCGATAATGGACGAGACAGAATCGACAGGGAACGCACAACAAACAGATAGGCGAGGCTCAGATCAGGTCGACGGAGTGGCAGGCAGGCAGACGGGCAGACGGACGCAGACAGACAGACGCAGCTACGATAAGGACGGACTGTCAATAAGGGGAAGGTTACGCATACCACTACACGCTATGTACGCTACGCCGGTCAATATATCGCGTCTGTGTGTGTGTGTGTGTGTGTGTGTGTGTGTGTGGGTGTGTGTGGGGGGGGGGTTACGGGTGTGTGTGTGGAAGGGGGGACTGAGGGAAATGGTTATGTCTCGTACTACACACAACCTTCGCTCGCCTTTTTGTGTTAGTGTGTGAGCGTTAATAAAAAAAAAAAAAAAGTTATTAGGAGTGTAAGATAAAGCTGAAAAAGGCAATTAGGCGAAAGATGTAGGTGATTAGGCGTGTAAGGAAGGAAAAAAAAAATGAAAAAAAGATGAAAAAAATAAGACCGGTGTGTAAGAATTAGTTTCCTCTTATATATTAAAGAAAAAGAAAGTGTAGACCACAAAATATGACGTTAAAATAAATACACGTTCGAGTAGTGAATATATTTTTTCCTGTAGGTACAAATGTAAAGGAAAATGAGAAGAAATAAATGGTTAAGAAAAAAAAGAAAAGAAATGAAAGTGGCCAGGTGTACTTAAATTACTTACCGGTAAACACACGCGTAAAAAAAAAAAATCACCCGAAAAACAAGCACGAAGGAAATTAGGTGTTAGGAAATGTAGACAAATTTACGTTTACGTGTTTAGTGTTTGTGGGAGTGGACGTAAATGTGCCTCTTAGGGCTTGGGTGTCAGCGGCTCGCACGTGGGACACTCCGGGCGTGTGTTAAAGGTGTCTAAATGTCCCCTTAATGGCTGTACACGGCGGGAGGGGACAGGTGACAGGTGTGAGCGAGGCCAGGTGTGACGGTGCGTGCTGCTACCTGGCGTGACAGACCAACTACTCGTTAACCTGAGGGGAAGGGAAGGGAAGGGAAGGGAACTGCGGAGGAATAGGAGACAGTTGGAGAGTGTAGAGAGAGGGACGGGGACCAGAGAGGGGAAGAGAGATGGAGGGGAAGGGGAAGGTGATGGCAAGGGAAGGGAATGGAAGGGAAGGGAAATGCGGAGGAATAGGAGACAGGTGGACGGTGCAGAGAGAGACAGGGACCAGAGAGGGGAAGAAAGGGATGGAAAGGGAAAGGGAAGAGAAGGGGAAGGGAAGAAAAGGGAACCGAGGGATGGATGGGAGACAGGCCGGTGTAGAGAGGGAAACGGGGACTAGACCAGAGAGATGATGAAAGGGATAGAAAAATGTAGGAAAAAGAAACTAAGAGGATAGGAAAGAAGAACCGTTAAAAGGGGAAGAAGAAGGGGTAGGGTTTGGAGACGTGGAAAGAGACGAGGAAAGAAGGAAAGGATTGAAAGGGATTAACTGCTAGAAGAAGGGGAAGAAGGGATAGACTTTGAAGACGTGGAAAGAAGCGAAGAAAAGAGGAAAGGGCTGGAAGGGAGAAAGTCCGCGGCGAAAGAAAGGGAGACGAAAGAGAAAGAAAAAAGGGAGATCAGGTAATATGGCGTGAAGGAAAAGAGAAAGAGAAGTAGTGGTATAAAAGGGAGAGAGAATGACACGCAGGCGAAAGAAAAAAAATAATAAAAAGGTGGAGGGATAGGTAAAGGAGTGGATTGACATAGATAGTAGAGATAAGCAGGTAGAGGGGAAAGGGGGAGAGGGCGGGGTAAGCAGGTGGGATGTGGGTGGGTCATGACTAAGCTGGGGAGTGCGTGCTAAAAAAAAAAAAACATCTAAGCGAGTACTGTTTTTTCTCCCTTCCGTGTCTTTAGCAAATTGTTTAGTGAGGAGAAAAAAAGGTTGATGGGAGGGAATATTTGAGCCAGCGGGCACGTCAGAGGCAGGTGACGATAACAGGTAAATACAGGTCCAGGTAGACAGGTAGGCAGGCAGGTAGGTAGGTAGATAAAAGAAGGTCGTGTGGGGTAGTAAATAGACAGGCATTTAGGGAGGTGGGCAAACAGGTAAATTGAAGGTAATGGCTCTGGAAGGTAATGACATGTAGGTAACGATCACGGGAGAGTAATTGGATGGGTAAACAGGTGGGTAAGTGGGTAAATTTAGCTGGGTGATGTGAGCAAGTGATTAGATAGACGTTTGGGGAAATAAAGGCAAATAGATTAATAGACAAATAGGGAAGCGAAGGAAAGGAAGATAAGAAGACAGTAGTTAATTAAATAGTCTGCCAGGTAAGTACATGAGGTAAGTAAATAGGAAAGTAGCTCAGTGGTAAGTATGTAAGTGCGTAGGAAGTGATTTTAGATTCATAGGTTAAAAAAATACGTCAGGGGGTGTAAGTAGACTGCAGGGGAAGTAGAGGGGTAAGTAAGAAGGTAGGTAGGTAGGTAGGTTGGTTCTTAGGTAGGTAAGTAGGTGGGAACGTAAGTAGATAGGTAGGTAAGACGGTAGGAAGGTAGAAAAGTAGGTAGGAAAGTAGAACGATAGGTTGGTAGGTAAGTTGAGAAGGTCTGTGGGTAAGAGTCTATGTAGGTAGACAGGTAGGTAGGAAGGAAGTAAATGACGTAGGTAGAAAAAAAATAACAGGTAGGTGGGTAAGTAAGCGGGGGGAGGAGGCGTAGGCAGGTAGAAAAATGGGTAGGTACAGGTAAGTAGGTAGAAAGGTAGGCCGAGGGGTAAGTATCAAGGTAAGTAGGTAGGTGGGTAGGCAGGAAGGTAGTAGATGAGGTAGGTTGAAAAAAAATAGCAGGTAGGTTGGTAGGGAAATGGGGGAAGAGGAGAAGGTAGGTAGAAAAAAAGGTAGGTACAGGTAAGTAGGTAGAATGGTAGGCCGAGGGGTAAGTATCCAGGTAAGTATTCAGGTAAGTGGAGGAAGTTGCGTAGGAGCGTGTTTTTTTTCTCTGTCCTGTTCTTTTAAGCGGCGTAACTCGGCGACGCAAGAATGAGCAATTGGGTAACTAAGCAGAAGTCAATTAGAACTTCCTTTCCTCCTCTGGTAATGGATTAAGTCATTTTCTTTGTCGCTGCCTTTTGTCGACTGTCTTGTCTGTCTGTCCGTCTCTCGGTTCTCTTCGTCTATGTTTGTTTGTTTGTTTGTTCGCTTCTCTCTCCCACCATCTCTCTCTCTCTCTCTCTCTCTCTCTCTCTCTCTCTCTTCTTAATATATAGATACTGCTTTGCTTTGTTTCTCTTTGTCTCCACGTCTTTATCTCCATGCAATTAATCTAATGGGTGAGGTCCGTAGTGAGTTAGTAAATAAATAAGCGAATACGTAAGCAGGTAAACAAGTATGATATATATGAGGGAAGGCTTGTGTGTTTCTTTCTCAGTATTAAATAAACATCTCAGGCAAGACATATTAAACTCACATACGAAAAGGAAAAGAAACATGACAAACAAAATACACACACACACACACACACACTCACACGGGCGCGCCACAGAGAAGGCCAAGGTAGGAACAAACACGAACAGGATATTACATTCATAAAACGCCCCCGAGCTAGGCCTAGTGTGTGTGTGTGTGTGTGTGTGTGTGTGATATTACTTAGTAGGAGTTTCAAGTCGACACAAAGTTAGTTATGGATATTAAACGCGATTATCTTCTTGACACACACACACACACACACACACACACACACACACACACACACACACGAGGCGGCACAGGTAAACACGCCTTACCTGGGCTTCTTGATTGAGTCGCTCCGGCAATGTGAAAATTAAAGCTTACTAACTCAATCTTGGTTACCTTGCTTCCCCGAGGCCGCGCTCCCCTCCCCTCCACCGCCTTGCTCTCCTCCCTTAGTTATCTCCTTTCCTCCTTTCTCCCTCCTTTGCTTCTCCTAACCTTTCTTTCTTCCTCTTCTCCCCTCTCATTCCTCCTCTTACCTAATCCTTTTCTCACATTCACCCTTCTCAACTTATCTTTCCTCTCCTTTTCTTCTTTTCCCTCTCTTTTCCTCCGCTCTGCCTTCTTTCCTTCTCTCCCTCCTCCTTTCCTCCTCTTCTCCTAGCTCCCTTCTTTTTTTCCTAATCCTTTTTCCTCCTCTTTGCTCTCCTCTCCTCTTTCCCCCTTTCCTCCTCTCTCTTCTCTTCCAGGTCTTCCCCTCCTTTCCCCTCTCCTTTCCTCCTCTTCCTCTTCTTTTCCTCCACTTACCCTTCATTTTCTACAATCCTCCTTTCTTTCCTCCTCTCCCCCCCTCCTTATCTTCTTCTCTTCTTTTCCTCCTCTTTTCCCCTCCTTTCCTCCTTTTTCCCTCTCCTTTCCTCCTTTTTCCATCTCCTTTCCTCCACTTCTGCCTTCTTCCATCCTGTCCCCTCTACTTTCCTCTTCTTTTCTCCTCCTTTACCGCCTTTCCTACTCTTCCTCCTCCTTTCCTCCTCTGCCTCATCCTTTCCTTCCCTTCCCTCTCATTTCATCCTTCCGTTCTACATGAAGCCTTACCTTTCCACTCGACCATTTCCCTGCAACATCACTTTATTTACTTATTTCCTCACTCCGTTAGCTCTCATTTATCATTCCCTCCTCAACCCTCTTTCTCTCTTCCACGTTCATTTCCTCCTCCTCCTTCTCTTTCTCGCATAGTTTCCCATCCATCGTACTTGCCTTTCCTCGTTTTCGTTTCCTGTAATTCCTCCTTCGATAAACTTTCTGTTCTCCGTCATCGTATATATTCTTTCCTATGCCTCTTTCCTTTGCAGTCTGTCTTGCTTCCATCATCTCGAGTCCACGCGCTGGGTAAGTGAGGGAGGAATGAGTAACATGAAGATGAAGTTGATGAGTATGTTGGTTAGAAGCGGATGAGTTAATATATTTGTTGTTGTTGGTGGTGGTGGTGATGGTGATGGTGATGGTGGTGGTGTTAGGGGAGGAACCTCACCCTCCGGCGTTCACTCCCTTGTTATGATGGTGATGCTGATGGTGTTGATGGTGATAATGAGGGTGAGGGTGCTAAGATTCTCTCTCTCTCTCTCTCTCTCTCTCTCTCTGTGTGTGTGTGTGTGTGTGTGTGTGTGTGTGTGAGAGAGAGAGAGAGAGAGAGAGAGAGAGAGAGAGAGAGAGAGAGAGAGAGAGAGAGAGAGAGAGAGAGAGAGAGAGAGAGAGAGAGAGAGAGAGAGAAACCCATAAACGCTCCCTCTTAACCCACCGGCTCGCCCTGACTTATGGACTGAATGCCAAGTACTTATCAGGCCGGGCACCACGCTGTCCCTTCCCCTTTCTTTCCCCTCCATCCTTCCTCTCCTTTCTCCTTCTCTTCCTCTCCTCCCTCCCCCTTTCTTCCCCTTCCTCCATTCCCCTTTCTTTCCCATCCATCCTTCCGCTTCTTTCTCCTTTCCTTCCCCTTTCTTTCCCTTCCATCCTTCCGCTCCTTCCTCCTTTCCTTCCCTTTTCTTTCCCCTCCTTCCTTTTCCTTTCTTTCCCCTCCATCCTTCCGCTCCTTCCCCTTTCCTTCCTTCCCCTTTATTTCCCTTCGTCCCTTCCCCTTTCTTTCCCCTTCACCCTTTCGGTCCTTCCCCTTTCTTTCCTCTCTTCCCTCTCACCTTTATTTTCCTCCCCCCTTCCTTTTTCTTATCATCCTTCCTTCCGCTGTCGTTCCCCTCCTCCCTTCCCCTCCACCCTTCCCCTCCTCTCTACCCATTCCTTCCCCTTTCACCCTTTCCCTACGTCTATACTTCCATATATTGCGCCTCTTCTCTCACTACTACTTCCTCTTTCACCCATTCTCTACCGTCATCCTCTCTTTGTTTCCCCTCCTCCCTTCTTACCCCTTCCTCTCTCACCCTCTCCCTACCTCTATCCTCTCCTTTGTTTCCCCTCCTCACTTTCCATTCCCTCCCTCTTCACCTCTTTCCTTTTCTATCAAACCTTTTCCTATTTGTGGACTATTATTGTTTCCGTCTTTCCCCTTCCCTATATTCTAACCCTTCTCTCTATCCTTCCCTTCAGTTTCCTTTCCTTCCATCTTACTCTTTCCACGCATTTCCTCTTCAACCTTGTCTTCAACATTCTACTTCATCCGCAGCTCTTTCACCCTTCCGTCCGTAACCTTCCTTCTCCTCCTTCTCGCTCACCTCTACCTCCTCAAGCTACCCCTGCGACATGTCATTCAATAAACCATCTTTACTTTTTTTCATTTCCCTTGACCGTCCTCGCTGACTTTTAAACAGTCGATTCCTTCTCTTCCTCTTCTTCAATTCTCCATCCTACTCATCCTAGTCCACCTTTTCCTTGCTTTTGATTTTTTAGATGCTGTCATAGCGCCGGTAGGCTTTCCTGAGGAGTCTCTTGAACGACCCAGCCCGTTAGAGGCGTAGGCGAATCATATTTAAAAAGGTTGCGGTGATGTGTGACTCTCTTGCTTGGCTTATGCTGACCCCTCGATACTTCTCTTTAACCCGTCCGCTGCAATTGGCACGGATTTGGCTTTCACTGGTAGCCTAGTCACTTAAACTCCCAGGTCTTTCTCTGCCTCTATGGTGGATAGTGAAGTGTTTCCCATGTGGTACTGGTATGCTGGATTCCCCTCCCAAGGTACATGACTTTATATCTTTCTTCACTGAATTGTAGCAGCCACTTTTTGATCCATTCCTGTAGCTTGGTGATGTCTTCTTGTAGGAAATCCGCAGTCAAGGGGTTAACGGACTCGCTGAAGTAAGGGTTGACTGAAGATCTGGGCAGCAAGTGAGCCATCTTCCGCCACTTGGCAATGCTTTAAAATTGTCAGAGTGTATTGGAGGGACTCAAACCTAGTTCCTCGGGTTCACAACGCCCGCACCTTGACCACTCGGCTACCGCCTCCCCTTTAATGGATGGATCCTTTGATGGACAGAAGCGTAGCCGATACCAAGGGCCGCCTGACTCACCGGAGAGGCGGCCGCGGGGGTCACTAATGAAAGAGTGTTGTGTTCTTACGCGGAAATACTGTTAATAATGGCCATGATGCTGATGGTGAAGTTCCTCTTGTTGGTGTTTATTATTCTTGTTGTTGTTATTGCTATTATTATTATTATTATCATTATTATTATTATTATTATTATTATTATTATTATTATTATTATTATTATTATTATTATTATTATTATTATTATTATTATTATTATTATTATTAGTAGTAGTAGTAGTAGTAGTAGTAGTAGTTGTTGTAGTAGTATCATTATTGTTGTTGGTCTCGTTGTTTTTGATCTTATTCTTGTTCTTCTATTTTTTTCTTCTTCTTCTTCTTCTTCTTCTTCTTCTTCTTCTTCTTCTTCTTCTTCTTCTTCTTCTTCTTCTTCTTCTTCTTCTTATTCATCTTCTTCTTCTTCTTCTTCTTCTTCTTCTTCTTCTTCTTATTCTTTTTCTTCTTCTTCTTCATCTTCTTCTTCTTCTTCTTCTTCTTCTTCTTATTATTATTATTATTATTATTATTATTATTATTATTATTATTATCATTATTATTATGCAAGCCAGGTAGGTTATAGCCGCTCGAACATATTCAACAAAATTCAAGACAATTCTTTCATGGAACAGAAATATAATGAGCCTTAACCTTTACTCTCTTAATTTAAAATCCGCCTCTAAGACTTGAGTTGCCAGGAGCCTTCAATTACCTTATCCAGCTTTCCTTTCCAGATCCTAAAGACGGTGGGGGTTCGTTTACCTGCCATTCCGAACATATAAAAATAGAAGATGACTAAAGGGAAGGCAGCGCAAGTCTCACCATCAGTACTTCGAAGAGCAAAGGGACGAGGAACGCATTAATAATATATACTCGAAGAAATGGAGTACTTTAGGACAAGATGAAACCGGAGAAAAAAAATTGAGGTGACGTTTTGTATAAGAGTAAATCTGGCATTGAAACATTTTAATTTAACCGGTAGAGTAACAGAAAAGAGAGAACGGCAAGATAGATACTAATTAGGAAAAGATATATATTTTGAATAAGTTACGAAACATTAAAGAAAAATAATAATCGAAGAAATTAAGTACTTTAGGACAAAAATAACCGAAGTGATGTTTTGTAAAAGAGTAAATCTGGCATTGAAACATTTTAATTTAACCGGTAGAGTAACAGAAAAGAGTGAACGGCAAGATAGATACTAATTAAGAAAAGAGATATATTTTTAATTAATAACGATACATTAAAAAAAACATCTCTGGTATGAAGTATTACAAGGCAGAGCAATGTTGTTGTAGAGACAAAGCA